>NW_009954416.1:876975-887717 GCF_000747805.2 Chaetura pelagica | reverse complement strand
TTCAGCAGGTTGCATGTCCCGTGTTTATACCCCTGTGAACCTGCTACAGCACAGGGCAAGGCTGGAGGTATCTGCAGGGCTAATGGCAAGTAAGGGAACAGATAACACAGCTTTTCTCATCCAGAGATGAGGACGAGCTGTGGGCAGTGCTAATGAGGAAAGCAGCTGTCTCTACAGTCACCCCCAGGCACCCCTAGCTGCCACAAGACAGCTTATTCCTCCCTCATCTGCTCCTCAAAGCTGGAGACTTTCTTACTGTAAGTCTTTTTGCACTGTTCCTGGAAACTTATCATCATTTTATCAACCTGTATGCTGGACCATAACAAGTACATATAAATATATATGTAAGTTCAGCTCATTAAACTGTGTTGACATCTCATAAAAGCAAATAAAAGGACATTTTTATTTAGTGTCTGGATTTCACCAGAAAAAGAGCCATACATTTATTTCACCTTTGTCTACCTCTATGATAATGCCACTATAATTAAAGCATCTATGACTGCCTGAAAATACTCTGACAGCATTTTTTTTCTGTTTCATAGAAAACTTCCTCTCTAACAGTGCTGACTTTGATGATATTTTTGTCTGACTCCTTCGACTAATTTTTCATTTCACAACAACTTGTTGTGTCTTAACATTTTTTTTTCTATAGTACATTCTACCAGTACTTCAAAAAGCTTAAGTCAGAATAGCATTCTTTGTTCTTACCATGATAGGACTGCCATCAAAATGTTGGCATTTCTTGTGGAATGGGAACTTCAAATTTCAGCTGGACCTAATGACATCTGTTCACAGAAAGGGAGAGAAATTGCCCTTATATCTATTCCCTTTATTATATTTATTGAGCAAAACTTTAAGAGCATGGACTCACACCTGTTGTGTAGAATCCAGCTATATACTCATAAAAGCAGAGAGACATGTTTATGTTACAAAATGGTCTTAGCTTCCATGAAAAATTTGGTTGGAAATCAGAAAATGTACTTGCAGCCAAAATCAGTCAATAGACATTCTGTCTCTGTTTGCTGCTCTGATTAATTTAAACTTCACATGTCACAGGGAGGAAAATGGAATACATTATCATTGATGAGCGAGGTTGGCAAGCTAACTCAGTGGGCTGGATGGAGCCAGGAATGATGTGCACAGCTCCACTTACCACCCCTTTGCTTCACTGAGTGAACTTCCTCCTCATTTTCTGGGGGACTGTGTTGGACGGATGATTCTGCCCCGTCTTTTTATTTATAGCTATGACAAGGCCAAAGTTTTTGAGCTTTTGCATCTAATAAAATACAAATCACGATGAGGAACCCAGAACCACAGCACCTTCTAGGACACATCCATTTGCAGTCTTTGCCAGTTGCCAGCTGGAAAGAAGAGACCACTTTTCCAAGCCAAGTAAAGGTGAGAGAGGCCAGTATTTTAGCTTGCATCACATATCTTTTCCACAGTCCCAAGCCAAATCACTGCTATAGATTTCCCCCCTCCCACTCACTGGACTTTCTAATGTGAGAAATATCTTCCCATGAAAAGCAGTGGTTGCACAGTCACATGGGATCTTGCCTTACTCATGCTGCTGGCTTCTGGCTCCCTTTTATGCAACCGGGCAGAGATGCCAGAGTTACCCTCAGGCTGAGATCAGTCCTGTAAGCTGCAGCAGCAGAGGTCAGGAGGGAGTTGATAGGCTCCAAAAGACCCTCCCTGTCATCCTAGAAAGTTACTTTTATTTGACTAAACAGCAGGAAAACATCCTGTTGCATGTACTGCCCATGTACTGCCAGAAGAGCAGGGATATAAATCAGAAGACCAAACCCCCCATGCTCCCCAAAGACCCTGAAACCTTTTCCTTAAGCAAAGCTGTTCAGCTCTAAGCATTAAACAAATTCCAAACTAACACAATGTACTTATCTGCACTGCTTTGACAGTAGCAGTTGGATACTTATTTATCACTCTCTGACCTTGACAGCTCCACCAGTGCTGTCTGAGTAGCTGCTCTGCTGAGCACCAACCTTGATGAGAGTATTTCAGGGCTAAGCAGAGTCTGCTTTAAGAATTAACTTTAGAAAATGCCTTGAGAGTGTCACACTATAAATTGCAAGCTTGTTGAAAACTACGAGTATATCCACCCAGAACCTGAATGGTGAGGGAAAGGACTTGGTGAACCCGTGTAGCCTCAGCGTCATCAGTGCACAAGCAGCATGCTCACCACTCCAGAGTTTTGAGAGAGGAAGCCCAGCTCTGGGCCCTTTGATTGTCCCCCAGTCCATCTGAACAAGGTAGACATTAGGCACCCACACTGTGTTTCTGCCCCAGAAGGTGGTCAGCAGCCTCAGTTACCTATGGCTCAAAGGACTTGATGTACTTTACATGCAGTATTTCAGACTATGCCATGGATGTTGGTGGGCAGGTAGGGCATGCTGTACAGGGATGAGTAGAGAGGTCTAGAGAGTTCACTCAGATGTTAGGAAGGATGGCTTTCTCTTAAGCCACAGCTTTCTGCTGGGGCTCTAGACGAGACAGAAAAGCAAGGTAATACCCTGAGATTCATGTGTGGAGCTCCTCTCCTCACTCTCAGGCTGAGCACAATAACAGCATTTCCTTCAAAATGTGTCCCAGTGAAGACACAGCAGGAGAATGGGTACAAGCAATGTGAATTGATGGCACTCTCACCTGCAAGAGCAAAGGTAGGGAACCTAGGGCTACCAGGCAGAAGACAACCATTATTAGATGTCATTTGCCCCAAATCAAGGGTTGTTTGTTGATGAGTGTGCTAGAAATAAAGATTAAATAAGTAATTCTTTCTCTGAGTTTTCCACAGGCAAATATGAACGGAATGATTTCTGTAGCCGTTTGGAAACGCCTTACCTCCCACTGCCCTGCCATGGCTGTGAAACTGCCTGAGGAGCAGGAGACAAGGAGAAGACCAAAGCCCATGCAGGTTGGCTACTAAACATGCATAGTGGAGAGTGCAAGCTCACGTGCAGTGAGCATGGTCTGTAAGGTGCCCAATGATAACCTCTATAAACTGGGAACGGAGAAACCACAGCACAAGTTGTACCCCAAGGAAAAAACAGGAGTCTGAATCTTTCAGAGCAGGGGAGGGGGCAGTCACAACTCAGTGTGGGTCCAAGCTCTGCTGCCATTGAGGCTGGCAGAATTGTTAATCAATATCTGTTGTCTCATAACTGTAACTTTTTCTGTTCTCACTGATTAGGGGTCACTCCCAACTTGAGACATTCTCTATGATTAGGGAGAGCCACCCAGCACACTGACAAGCTTATAACTTCACTACCTATTAATCTCTGCAGAAGGGTATTGGACAAAGTAGCAACAGAAAAGGGAAGTGGTAGGCCCAGGTTTTCAGAGTGTTAAGCCTTTAGAAGCAGGCAGTTTGGGGCAATGGGAACAGCACCTAATCTGTGAGTGGGTTTCCTGGAAAGTCTGCAGGTAGTAGATACCAACATGGAAAGTTAAGTTACTCTTTATGAGGATAACTCTCCTGATACATCTAATATCTGTTTTTCTCTCCCATTCCTATTGGAATTGGCATCTAATGCCCAGACCATGACTGATGAGTTGTAAAGGGGACTATTACAACAGCAGAGCCTCTAGATCCACCCCCAAGTTCCCAGCCCCAAAACACTCTCTCTGGAGATTGTATAGATATCATGTGAAATAAATTAGTTTCAGGCTTCTGTCCCCTCACATTGGGTCACCCTGACTCACAGGAGCCCACGATATTGCCTACAATACCATAGTGGGTTTTCATTGGGTTTTCTTTTTTGTTTTCCACTGCACTAAAGCAGCAGTAATAACAGAGTGTCATGAGACCAGCACCAAGCAGAAGAAATCCTGCCAAGTGAAGCTGTACTCAAGTACAGCTTGAAAGCAGCAAGGAAAGGAACTGTCCAGAGACTAAAACATTTCCATGTTAGACTTATGATTTAATACTTGTTTAAGTTAAATATTAATATGGGTAAAGCAGCTTTCAAAACAGAGCCAGTGCAGAGTTGATCCAGAAGTCAACAGGACAAAAGAATCTGGAGCAAAAATCTGAGCCAAACCACTGAAGCTGATAAAGTCTGGCAAGAAAATTCATCTCAGAGAAGAGCCTGAGGACAACAGGACTCCACTAAAAATCACAAGGCAGACCTCACCCTTTGCCGACTGTCTCCCTGCCTTTATTCTGACCAGATGTAAAAGACTCATGGTCTTGGAGACCTGGGATATCTTTTCTAAGAAGGCTCTGCAGGATCAGGGTTGCTTCTGGACTTGGGGATTCAAACTCCAGGTTCAGCTGCAGTGGATCCTGCCAACTGGAGGCACAAGGACAGAAAACTTTAAGTGACTCTGGCCCAAACTGTATTTACTGACAGAGAGCTGGTTTTGAGCTTGCCAGCTATTAATTGTACTTTGACAAATTAGGAAGGCTTCCTGTCATCCACCAGGGCACCCACTTCCCATTATTCTGGGCTAACAGTCTGTAAAATGAAATGGCAAACAGAACTTCATTAAAACAAAGTGAGACACTTTCTCGGCTGGCAGGTTTGGAAGGGTCGGAACTGAGCCCCAGGGGTTGCACTTCCAGCTTCATCCCCAACTAGCTATATGAAGAAAAAAAAAAGGACAAAAAGTCCTTTCAGCTCTCTGTACCTCGGTTTACACAATCATCAAGCAGGCACACTACTTCTCAGAGTCATCCTGAGAACATCATAGAAATTAATTAAAAATGATAAAGCATTCTGTGACCCTGGGTGGATGCAAAGTATTGAATTATTATTCTAAAGACATCCAGGTTAGCTGTCAAAGCACTAAATATTACTACAGTGATTGGAGATCTAGGATTGGAGTATTAAAAATAGTATCAATCATATAATTAATTTCTTATCCATCAGAGTACAAAGGAAAAGACATTCCCCCAGTCTAATCCCATACATCTGCAGCTCAGGCACCTGCATAGGAAGGTAACACCTGTCTCCCAGTACAGAGAAACAGACACCTCCTGGACTGATTCAGATCCTGGGTGGCCTGACTCAGTCTCTGGAAGTGTCTTTATCTTTCCAGACCTTAGGCTTGGTCTGTATTAGTAAGTTAAATGTGCCCAAGCTCTAGTTCTGAGGCCAGTTGGCACTATGCAGCCACCATCCATGTGAGAAAATTTTCCTTCTCTCCTAATCAAGGTGTCTCTGTAGTAACCACCACCAGTGGGCTCCCAAGTCATGGGCCAGGGACTGTTGGGACAGATCTAGAACCGTCCACTACACCAATGTCAGGGGTCCTTCTGACAGTATAGCAGCAGCTTAAGACCCCATGGCCTGTAACATTCCTTGGGCCATTTAGTTTATTAGTAGAGACATATCCTTAAATGTATGAGGTAAGTGTCTGAAGTTAGCTGAGATGTACTAGGACAACAGGGCTGAGGGATAGGGTTAATTCTTTCCATCCTGCAGTCATGTGATGATCCTACTCACTAGAAAGGAGGGACAGACAACATATAAGTTCACAAGTTAAGTCTATATATCCTAAATACTTCAAAGGAACTCAAGAGAACCTCCTTTTGGTGCTCAGTGCTTTTGGAAAGAAGCTGTTTATTGACAGATTTAAGCTCAATGATTAAGCCCATTAAGCTTGCAGCCCTGTCCTTGGGACCTTCCAGAGCCAAGCAAGGCTGGCTTGTTCATGTTCTCAGCTGTTACTGGGTACCATGGTTGGGGCTCTTCATCATGCTCTTCTGACAAGTACTGTCTTTTGACTGGTCACTGGCTGTTGTTTTTACCCTCCTCTTCCTGACCATGATATCTGCAGGTCTACTCAGTAAGATATTTCTCCCTCATCACCTGTATGCCAGTATTTTGCATTGACAGTGGTTGTCAGCAAAAGATTTCCCAGCCTCTACCCACAGATGGAGACTGCTGTGTATACCACTTATGCAGGTAGAAGGAATCTGGCAGCTGGGATTTGTCCTCAGCCTGACCGTGATCCAGTGTGAGAAACCCGGGAATGCCGGTCAGGAAGGCTGAGCCACAGCCCCCTGCCTGAACCAGGAGGCCACAGTTCCTCATCTGAGGACCATCATCTGAGCTCTTGTGATCACATTGCTATAACCACCCCCTAATGAGTACCAGATACATCCACCTCCACAGAGACAGGGAAAAGGAGGCGGGACTGCCTGCCTCTAACACCATAGAGAGAAGAATAGTTCCCGGAATATTTACCAAGCCACTGAACCACAACTTTGTTTTTATATTCCAGCTGACAGTTTTCAGAGCTTTTCAGCTCCTCTTTTTGCTTGATAGCTACTTCACAGCCCAAATTCTTGAGTCTGTCACTAGAAACCCACTGTGCAAAGTCAACATGGCCAGCATCTGGTGTCATAGTATCCAAAAAGCAGCTGCTAGAGGCAGCAGAATAGCAATGAAGGGGAACCTGTGTACACAGTCCAAAGTGAAGTTATCTTTAGCACTGTAAGTGGACATCTATTAGCATATATTAATATTTCTGTGATGAACCATGCCTAATACAGCTATTTCAGCTTCTAAGGATTAGGTGCTTTCTACAAAGGCTTGTGGTTACAATTAATCAGAGCTCAGGTAGATTGCACGAAGTAAAGAGGTGTGGGAGTATTTGTACCTCTGAGGCTACCATGCTTAATCCCCAGCATTTCAAATACTGCTTTTAACTTGCCCTAAAATATTAACAAAAGAAACTAAAACTTTACAGGCCAATTAAGAAAAACTGCTCTAGATTTGGCTCTCTAAGTGCTTTTGATTTTATTTGAATGTAACTATTTGGATTGCACAGATAGTAAAAGGCACATGCCTCAGAGTGGCAGCTTTTATTCCTTTAGGGCAACCAGCATCCCCTCAATGCAAAGGATTAAATCAAAACTAAATTAAGAGACATACTGCAGAGGTGGCTGGCTGTGTACTTTTCAACATGGACAAAGCAACCCTTCTCCCCACTGCTAAAAATTCACACCAGTGCAGAGACCCAGGATAAAGCCCAGACGCCACTTAAACATCCTGCTGAGGGGCTTAAGTGCTGGCTAGGCTTTGTGATCAGCCTCAGTAATGGATTTATTATCACCCACAAGAAAGAAAAGGGAGAAACTGCATTTAGATTTTGCCTGGGCCTGATCTTGTATTTCCACAGCCCTTTTTTTGGTGGTAATTTGGAATCAACCTGTGATAAAGGATGTGATAAAGGATATTTCGCTTCAAACCTGAAAACTGCCTTGGTAATTAAAGGAACATACAGACACACTATCCATGATAGTATTTCTTCAATGTAAATGGACATTGCACATGAAATATCGACAGACCAACTATCACCTATCACAGATAGTACTAGTCATCTGAAGGAAACAGTGTGAGATATTTTGGTTTAGGGTCTCCCACAGGGATCATGCAATCCATGTCTTCATTCCCACACTAACAGGCTTTGGGTCTGTACCACAGTGCAAGCTGGGGGCTAGCCATGCACACGATCCCCTGGGATAATACACACCCCACCAGGACTCCAGGTGGGTTGCTAAGACTGGTTCTTCCCTCAGGCATCACTGTCTTTTGTCATATCTAACAATAGGGAGAGAGACTTTTTACAAGTGCATGCAGTGATAGGACGAGGGGGAAAGGTTTCAAGTGGAAGGAGGGTAGATTTAGATTAGACATTAGGAATAAATTATTTACTGTGAGGGTGCTGAGACACTGTATTTCGCTTCAAACCTGAAAACTGCCTTGGTAATTAAAGGAACATACAGACACACTATCCATGATAGTATTTCTTCAATGTAAATGGACATTGCACATGAAATATCGACAGACCAACTATCACCTATCACAGATAGTACTAGTCATCTGAAGGAAACAGTGTGAGATATTTTGGTTTAGGGTCTCCCACAGGGATCATGCAATCCATGTCTTCATTCCCACACTAACAGGCTTTGGGTCTGTACCACAGTGCAAGCTGGGGGCTAGCCATGCACACGATCCCCTGGGATAATACACACCCCACCAGGACTCCAGGTGGGTTGCTAAGACTGGTTCTTCCCTCAGGCATCACTGTCTTTTGTCATATCTAACAATAGGGAGAGAGACTTTTTACAAGTGCATGCAGTGATAGGACGAGGGGGAAAGGTTTCAAGTGGAAGGAGGGTAGATTTAGATTAGACATTAGGAATAAATTATTTACTGTGAGGGTGCTGAGACACTGGGACAGGTTGCCCAGGGAAGCTGTGGATGTCGCTTCCCTGGAAGTGTTCATGGCCAGGTTGGATGGGGCTTTGAGCAACCTGGTCTAGCGGGAGATGTCCCTGCCCATGCAAGGGGGTTGGAACCAGATGGTCTTAAAGGTTCCTTCCAATCCAAACCATTTTGTGATACATTTGTATGCCAGATTCTGCCCTCAGGAAAGAGGGTGCAGATGTCATTTGTGGCTATTCCAAACTTGTCATAATCTATTGATATTTCCAGCCAGGAAAATCATATGGGTTGGTTGCTATGAATAATCAGTGCCTCTACTGGGTGGGTTTGCCCATGGTGCCATTTCTACAGGGCTGCTTTGGCTCTTTTATTTTGGCTGCTGATTCTTTTGAACTTAAAAATAAAAAAAAGGAAGCTCAAGTGGAAGTTGTTAATACTTTCTAACTCAACACTGTGGGCATGTTTGGAACAAGATCCTGAGTTGCACATGGGAGATAAAAGAAGGGACCCATGAGTCAAGCTAAGCTATGCTCACATGGGAGAGACCAATTGTGCTTATTTATTTAGATTCAAATAAAAAAACATATGAAAAAGCTTAAACTGGGCATCTGTTGAAGAATTTGGCTCAAAATTCGTTACAGACACGACTTAGTGGTATGCTTCCCACAACAGTGGAGATGCCAAGAAGTAAAAGTGTCTTACAAACCAAGCCCGTGTTTGTGCCAACGTACCAGCCCAGGCATGAAGCAGCACAGCTTCATTCAGCACTCAGACCTGCTAATCTGGATGCAGCACAGGGCAAAGTCACCTGCCAGCTTCCAGCTCCAAGCTTTGCCCTATCCAGATGAGGGAGCAAGTCAAGGAAACCAGAGGTCTTGAGGGGGATTTTAAAAATCTTTCCACACCTTTCACCAAAAGTGCAACTTTGCATGCCAGTTAGCACTAGGACTGCCATAGCAGAGTGGGCAGAGGGCCACAATGTCCAGCATCCTCTTCCCAAGAACCTGCAGCACCAGATGTTGCTGGGGAGGATACCAGAAACCCTGTAAGAAGCAGTTGTGTGTATTCTGTCCCCAGAGGAACTTAGCACTGTATCACTGCCAAAACACCTGATCTGGCTTTGTTTCTTTGCTTTCAAAATGTTTTCTCTGTTCCTCTGGATATTCTTACTAGCCATATAAATGCTTTAGCCCTTTGAAGAATCCTGCTAAACTATTGATATTAATGGCTATGTCTAGACTAGTAAATTAAACCAGGCCACGACACTAGCTCTAACACTGGTGCATGCTCATCTGTATTGTTCCATGGTCCCTTGACATGGATTAACATCAGCTAGCAGACAATACCTGAGCATGGTGTAGAGAACAGCACATTCTTGGGACCATTCCCACTAGGCAGCCTGGGTGTGGCCACCCTGTTTTTAGGTGGAAAAGAGTTTAGCCATGTGGATATGAATCATAACATGCCCTTTGGCTTTGTGCCAGGCAACAGTCACTGGTCTGTTGCATTTAGTAGTACAGATGCAGCCAGTGGAACTTTTTAATAGCAAGCTCCGTGGAACAATTAAGCAAACTGTGAAAAGCATCACTGAGTATCTTTTGAAGAAAGCCCATAACATGAAGATAGTAGCCTGATCCCCTTCAGGGGGAAGCTCACATTTCCATGAAGAGCACAGACTGTGTCAGGAGGGTTTTGCCACACTTCCCAAACTTTATCAGCAACCTAAGATTAAATGTGCACAAAGAAGGCTTAGCAATGTCCCTCCCAAATACCTTTCCATGCCTGTGGGCATGTTCAAGGCTTGTTCCAGACAGCTTGGCTTGAATCTGATCAGTTATCTTCACAGTAAACACAAAAAACTTCTAACCTGAGGTGCTTTTATATAAGTCACCAGATGGGAAGGTTCAGATTGCCTGGGCCAGCCACCACCCTAAACAGGTCTTCAGATTGACAGCACACAGGTATTTTCACAGAGGCAAAGAATATCTCTTTGCTCTTGTGTGCCACTCAAGCAAAGAATTTGGATGCTGGGAAGGCTTGAGTTGAGGAGTTTGCTTCTTAGCAGGGGAGGTGAGGACTCTGGCAGAAAACTGACTGAGCCACCACTTCCTACTTAATCCCAGCCCACATGGAGATCTTGAGAGTCTAGCTGCAACTGAAAGGTGAGGAAGAGATCCTTGTTGGGAGACAGAAACAGAAAAGCTTCTCTCTTCAGCTACTTGTACAGGCTAGGAGTATACAGAAAAGGGTTTTTTGGACTGTGGACATTAAAGTCTATGTTCATAATGGACTTCAAACACCAAAATAATTATTGAGGTATGGAAGTCCCACACTGGAGTGTTATTGACAGCTTTGGAGCCGTGTCAGCTGATGCATAACACTACAGGAAAGGTCCTAATTATTGCTTAAGAAGAAATATTTTTATGTTTCCTGTCCTTTATCCTGCCACCACATCATCACCAAGAAGTTTCACATGCTGTCCCTTCAATGTAGCACCTTAGCATCACTCAGCTGGGGCAGGAGACAAGCTCTTGTTTGAACTCTTTC
>NW_009954416.1:871396-876763 GCF_000747805.2 Chaetura pelagica | reverse complement strand
CTTTCCCTGTCTGAATTTATCCACATCCCAGGTGAGCAGGGTCCTCACCAGGAGCTGCCTTCAGTCACTCCAGCCTTCTGTAACTACTCACACTTTGTGCAACCTATTATACTCAAAGATGGCTCAAACAATTCTATCTGACCTTAAATATATTTATTTAATATAATTTGGGAAGTAAGAGAGCTGAAGAAAGACCAGTTTTATGATAATAGGAGCAGTGCTCTGGTGGAGCAATCACCAGAGGTAACAGCAGCTGGAGAGCAAGTCCTGCTGTGAGAAGGCCTTGGAGTGTCAAGGGAATCCCATAACCACAAGGCTGTGGAAATTTCCCATTCAGCATGCTACCTTCTTCCCCCTCACAGCCTCAAAATGCTCCCTGTTCAGAAAAGGGGTGGCCTAGGCAACCAGGAGTATTAGGGGTAGCTTCTTCAGTGCTGAGACACACCTACATACTATCTTAAACCTAATCTCTCTAATCTCTAATTCTACACCCCTCACAATGTTCCCACTGATTTCCATTCCTTCTCTGTTGCTTCCTTTTATGAAAAGCCAAGAGGATTCGAGGTACCTCAGCACTGGTCTTCATTTTACTGATATTCAGTAAATATGCTTTGATGAGGGAAGGGTGACGCAGGCCCTTCATTCAGTAATTTCTTAATCACTCTAAGTTACATGGTGTTCTGGTTTGGTTTGGTGGGGTTTCTGGTAGCAGGGGAAAGGCCACAGGGGTGGCTCTGGTAAGAAGCTGAGAAGCTCCTCCTGCTCCAAACCCAGCCAAGGAGCCACTGGAGGGACAATAGATGCACCACTGCCATTAACATACAAAAGAACTGAAAGGAGACTTGAGCAGAGAGGCACTTGGGGGGAGAAGAGCTGTGCTGCAGGAGGAGAGAAGTGCTGGTGGTTGGTGAGGAAGGAGGGGAAGAAGGTGCCCAAGCAGAAGTCTCCCTACAACCCATGGTGAGATTTCAGCTGTGCCCCTGCACTCATGAAGGAACGTAGTGGAACATTCCCTGAAGGTTCCAGGAGAGGTGAGCTTGGCCAGGGGACTTGGATTTTGTGGCCAGAGGATTGGCTGCCTGTGGACTCTTGATTGCACAGCTTTGGAAGCCCCCGGGCCAGAGGAGTTTGTTCCGAAGGAGCCTGTGACTCTGTGGGAAGCCCAGGCTGGAGCAGCTCCGGACTTAGTGGGAAGGACTCATGAAGGAGAGGTCATGGAGGAATCTCTGTCATGGGAGAGACCCCATGGGGAAGCAGGGAAGGACTGTAAGGAATCCTTCTTCCTGAGGAGGAAGGAGCAGCAAGAACCACCAGCCTGTGAACTGACTCTAAACCCCATCCCCATCCCCCTGTGCCGCTGGGGGGAAGGAGGGAGAGAAACCGGGAACAAAGCGATTTGGACCCAGGAAGAAGGGAGGGGTGGGGTAACATATGCAAGCCCTGCTCTTTGTGTTGTCTGTGTCCCGTGTGTGTTTGATGCGTGTGACATTAAATTATTATTTTTTCCCCAAGTTGAGTCTGTTTTGCCCAGGACCTTAACTGATGAAGACCCTTCTTGTCCTTTGCCTCAACCCAGGAGCTTTATCTTCCTCATCCCAGTGTGTGTGTGTGTGTGTGAGGGGCTGTTGAGTGAGCAGCCACAGGGCTGGTTCTTTGTTGTCGTGTTGAGCCCAAACCATAACATATGGGTTAATGCTCCCAGCTTGGTCCTGCAGTCTGAATCCAGTTTGAAATGTCTACATCCTGAACACTGTTGCACGTACTTTTCTAAGAACAGAGTGCCTGTTGGCCTTTGTAACACAAATATGAAAATATTTGCAGTCAAGTTAAAGAGTAGAAAATGTCCAAAAACAGTATTGAGTAACCCTGCTTGAGGAGAGAGTGTCTGCACAGTCAGTGGGAATTGATACTGATGTCTCAGAGGACTTGGGAATACCAAGGACAAGGCAAACCAAAAAAGGCATAAGTAAATATTTAACTGAAGAGTACAAGAACTTTCCCCTTTAGGTAAATAACTTCATATCTGAGTTCATCCCAAGGTGAAAAGAACAACAGGCAATTAAGTGGGCATCCACTGATTAATTCCAAAAGCAAACAGTGCTGCTTATGAGAAAATCATTAGCAAAAAGTGAAAGATAAACACTTCAAAAAAGCATGAGATAACTGATGACACTGTCTTATATAAAGAAGAGAAATAGATGCTCTATCAACCACATCTGACTTGAAACATACATTTCCACACATACATGCAGTTCCATAGAGCTCCTCTGTTGTGTCCACATCCAGGCCCTGATCAAGTACCTGGATGGTCCCAGTAGAAGAAACATGAAGCCAGACAGGTAGGTCCATGTTTTGCCTTGATCTAGCAACATCACAGGCAGGTGAGCAATGTCTTGTGTGGCCCTCTAGAAAAAACAGTGTTTAGTTTCATCCATCCATTAGGACAACTTAGGAAAAACAGGTCTGACTGTTTAATTAACTTATCCTTGCAGGAGAGTTTGGTTAATATACGGTGGGTACGTAGTTCTTCCCAAAAGAGTTACTGGTAGGATGGTTATAATTCAAGATTCCAGAAAGTCAAAAGGTGAAAAAGCTAAAAGCTGTATCTCTGTGTAAAATTTAAGCACCACTGAAATAAATTCAAAGGTTATTGCTGCCCTTGATAGGAACTGGAGTTCACCTTCTAGAGACCTAGATCCTTTTAAAGCATCACAGATGGCAGAAAATCTTCATTTACCACTGCTGGTTCTAAAGCTTCACAATGACACTTTTATAAGGACTTATTTCACCGTAATGAAAACCTCTTCTACTCCACTTTAACGTTAAGCATTGTGTAAACTCACTCTGGCTGAAAGGATGGTCGTTTTTTATGTTGGATAGTTCTTATTACAAACAACTAAAATATGCATCTGGAGCTGTTGGGCTTATGGGACTTAAATCATTAAAATATTTTTGTGGGAAAAAAAGATATGAGTACAAATAAAAAAAAACTACACTTCTTCTCTGAGGGAAAGTTCATTCAAGGGTACAGGATTGAGGGCACAAAACCCCACTATTTAAGCATACATTTGCCTCAGATGTACCATTTACACATGCATATGCCAAACATCTGTGTGTATGCAAAGTTTACATGTTTTCTATTGTGTTTGGCCACACTTTTGTATCCAACAGTTTGAACTGGGACCCACTGATTTTGGAATAAATAAGGACCAAACTTCTTAAAAACAGAAAACAGAATGATGGAGCATTTTTCACCTCAGATAATGATGTGTAAACACAAGGCTTGAGTCAGCCATGAGAAGGAAGAGTATTGGGCAACTGGGTATACTGCACCTTTGGTGTTTCCCTAAATTCAGGGACAATGCACTGGTTTTTAAACTTGCCTCTGCATCATAATCTGAATTAACATCTTAAAAAAGCCCCAGTGACACTTTGCTGATTTTTATGGGAAAACACTTGGTGTTTAAATGTTTTTATTCCAAAAGTTGTGACCTGTGGACAGTTTCAGCTAGTTGTGAAAACAGGCTCTATGATTCTCAAATGCCAGAGCAATGGGGGAATATGGCAGAAATTTATCACAGGGGATGGAAGTTTGCTGAAACCTGGGCAGGGCTCTGATAGTTTTTCCCAGAGAGTGTTGCAATGACTTTAAACCTTCTGTGCTTGTGTTCAAAATCTCCCTTAACAGCTAACAGGCCAAGGGGTGCATTTTGGGCAGCCTCATCTGGATACAGGTGATATAAAAATAATCTCATAAAGAACTTTCCTGCCTCAGTAGGGTCCCATACACCTTTACTAGTCCTTTCCTAATAGAGTGAGTGAATGGCTTTGCAGTACACCAGCAATCCCAAGGAATGCTTGCTGGTCATGCTGGGAGGGAGGGCATTGCAGAGTACATGATTGCTAGGAAATACCTGCTGGAGTGGCTTAGCTGAACTCAAGTACCTGCCTGGAGCACAAAAAAAAGGGGAGGTTTCTAAACTGCTTCAAGCACAGACCACAGAGGGACAGGTTAACAATCCCTAACTCCTTCACTTAAGGGGGTTATGATTTATTACATGGTGTATTTTACAATGCACAAGGGATACCCTGAGATCTGGGCTTAGATTAAACAAAAAAAACCCAACCAAACTGTAGCTCTAGGTATGAAATTCAGTCCTCTCTCTTGTTCCCAAGGCAGTTTTCTAATATTCAGATTTCTTATTAATAAAGGATCCAAAGAAGGAAGGAAAAAATTACTTTGGGAAGTTGCTCAGTGCATGTTATAAGGAAAGCCCATGGAATATATGGGGAAATAACTGTCTGTAGATTATCAGTGAGAAAACTAAAATTGTGGTTTTACATGACTACCTGAATAAAGCCATATGGTCACTGTGACTTTTCCACCTGTCAGCTAAGGTGCATGTCAGGTTTGGTTTAAGCCACTCTGAATAGCTAATCAACATGCATTTGCTGCAAGTCCTCTCATAGTGCTTGGAAAGGATTCACTTTCATGTTAGGGTCAGGTAACACCTTTTGTCTTGGAGATATGACAAGAGAATTTGCTTTTTGTTGGTGTGTGCAGCAGCTCAGCTGATGGGCAGTGATTCTTGAAGCTGTAGTAACCCACCCCATTTGTTGCATTCATTGAACCGTAGAATAGTTAAAGTTGGAAGGGACTTTAAAGATCATCGTGTTTCCTGCTATGAGCAGGGACACCTCACACTAGACCAGGCTTCACAAAGCCTCATCCAGCCTGGCCTTGAACACCTCCAGGGATGGGGCAGCCACAACCTCCCTGGGCAATCTATTCAAGCACCTTACTACTCTCATGGTGAAGAATTTCTTTGTAATGTCTAACCCAAGTCTTCCCTCTTTCAGTCTAAAACCATTACCCCTTGTCCTATCATTGTCTTCTCTGGTGAAAAGCCCCTCCCCAGCTTTCCTGTAGCCCCTTCAGGTACTGGAAGGTGCTCTAAGGTCTCCCTGGACCCTTCTCTTCTCCAGCCTGAACATCCCCAACTCCCTCAGCCTGTCTTCATAGCAGAGGTTCTCCAGCTCTTTGATCATCTTCATGGCCCTTCTTAGGACCCTCTCTAACAGCTCCATGTCTGTTTTCTGTGCTGAGGGCTCCAGATCTGTACACAGTACTGCAGGTGGGGTCCCACCAGAGCAGAGTAGAGGGGCAGAATCACCTACCTTGACCTCCTTCTTGTGATGCAGCCCAGGACACAGGCCTTGCTCTCTCAGTCACGTGCCTGAAATGGCAGCCCCCATGTTTGCCCCCAAAGGTCAAAGACTCAGATCTGTTCTACAACATGAAATCACATAGTTTGGCCTCTGTGCAAGGATGCCCATATGGAAGAGCCCTTGGTAATACGCTTATCT
>NW_009954416.1:759612-871371 GCF_000747805.2 Chaetura pelagica | reverse complement strand
CATTAGCATGAAGCTACTTGATATATTGATTGGTCTTTGTGCACTCACTTACGTTGCTTCTCTATATCAGGGCTTTCCATGTTCTGCTGCTCTTTTAGACATTTCTATTGGATTCATCAGGGCAATCTGTAGAAACTTTCTGTACCTTTACCTTTCTCCTTTCCCTCTCCATGCTTCCTTCCTGCCATCTGTCACCATCCTCTTGTGATCACAAGCATTGCTATAGGAAACAGACTCAGACTCAGTGAGCTGCTCATTTCATGATGTGTTCAGATATTCATCTTGAAGTCAGGAAACAATAGGAAGGAGCAAGGCATGAAGAAATGCAGAGGTAAGGAAAACAACAGATGACTTCCAATGATTCTGCCAAAAGGCTGCCCCCATGAAAATCCCATCTTAGGGTTTAAGCCATGCAATGGACCTTGCTCCTTTTAACTAAGTGACATAATAACCCAGGAAGTGGGCAGTTAAAAAGCATTCTCAGTATCTGCTGGTTCCTTCATCCTAAAGTCTCTTAAAGGTTCACCTCTTAGAACAGATACTGCCTTCAAGATATAGTTACTTAAAATTTCACTGCATGAATGAACATGTGGCTCAGAGCTCTACCCTAGAGAAAACAGACACTGAACTAGAGGAGAATTGCTGGTACTTGTTGTTATCATGGGACTGTGTGACTCATGGTTCAGGTTCCACCTGGTAGGTGTCAGTGGCCTGGACAAATGTGTGTAAATACACACCAAGAGGTTCATCTTAGGCCTAATTCACAAGGAGTTCCACTGTCTGGAAGCAGTGGACCAATCACTATTGAAGATTTTTTTCTGAAGTGACATAAAAAAACTTGTTCTTAATTCTTATCTAACATTAGGAAAATCTTCAAGGGAATAAATAAGGCAGTTTGCTTCTTACCAAATCAAAAACCAGACCATTTGTATGAATTTGTATTGAATTGAATGTATTATAAT
The DNA here is from genome assembly GCF_000747805.2 of Chaetura pelagica. Classification (NCBI taxonomy): domain Eukaryota; kingdom Metazoa; phylum Chordata; class Aves; order Apodiformes; family Apodidae; genus Chaetura; species Chaetura pelagica. Next base: position 870,409 of record NW_009954416.1, on the reverse strand, counting down.
AGAATTTTTCTATAGTCTGTTGTTTGTTTAAAGGTGGGAAAGTGATCTAGATAACACGATTCATCAGTCTCCTAGACATATTCCTGATGGGTGTATGTTAGTGCTCTGATACTCTGACAAGGAATGGAGTTTCCTCTGGTTCCTGTAAATAACAATTTCTCAGCCTCATAGTGCTTCTTGCATGAAAGCTGTTTGATCTGTTTTGTATCTGTGCCTTTTATTATTATTTATTTCGGTTTATTTGCCATTGATCTATTAATTCTGTACTATTTTCCAGTAATACATTTTGCAATATATAGAACACCTGGCATTTGGTATTTGCTCTCCCATCCCTTCCCTGTGGGTAGAGGCAAACACACTGCAGAACACTCCAGCAGGAGTTGGGACTGAGTGGGTTCAGGTTTTGGGGTTAGTTTTATTTTCTTACAAATGTTCAGAATCCCGTAGATTTATATGAGAAATGTTTGTGCTTCTTTTTGTTTCATTACATGATTCATTGAATCATAGAATGGTTAAGGTTGGAAGGGACCTTAAAGATCATCAGGTCCCAGCCTCCCTGCCATAAGCAGGGACACCTCACACTAGATCAGGCTGCACAAGCCCTATCCAGCCTGGCCTTAAACACCTCCAGAGAGGGGGCTTCCGCAACCTCCCTGGCCAACCTAGTCCAGTGCCTTCCTACTCTCATGGTGAAGAACTTATTCCTGACGTCTAACCTAAATCTCCCCTCTTTCAGTTTAAAACCATTACCCCTTGTGCTATCACTGCCCCCTCCAGTTATTCTCCCCATCTTTCATGTAGCCCCTTCAGGTACTGGAAGGCCACTATAAGGTCTCCCCAGAGCCTTCTCTTCTCCAGGCTGAATAGCTCCAGCTCTCTCAGCCTGTCTTCATGGCAGAGGTGCTCCAGAGATAGTCCAGATGTGAAAATAATGGTTTAGCTTACTTGCCTTCAGATGTTTGCCATCAGCAAACAAGGTTGGCTGGGGGTTAGAGGCTGGGAATCCTGAGCCCCATGTGCAAAGTTTAGTTCTGTCACAGCTTCCTACATGGTTCTGGGTGAATCACTGGGAAGGTACATTATCCTTCTCCCACACGCTGCCTGTCTCACTTTACAGCCATTAAGCTTTCAGAGAAATTTGCAGTACCAAGCTTAAGTGCCAGTCCTATCTCAGCCATTTGAGCTAGGTTATCCTCAAAACTGGACTGCAGCAAGACCCTTTGGTAGCTGAAGTTCCATCTTGCAAGATACTTGGGACCTTCCTCCCTTCTCTGATCAACGGCCACGTGCTTTAGTTCCTGCTTCCTCTCCACAGCAATTCTAACCCCTGCCAGTGCTCCTCCCTGCTCTGTGTAGTGCTCCATTAGGAGGATGTGCCTTTGCTTTAAGGAATTATTCCCACGTGAATTTCGTGTTGGAGTCTCAAGCAAATCCTCTGGCTCTCCCAAACAACACATGCACATCTAACACAATCAGGAGCAAAGCAAACACGGGTGCATGGCCAGGTTACCTGCACTGACCCCACAGTTTTACCTCCAAGTAGGTGAGGTGAGAACCTTTCCCAGTGACAAAGTAACCCAGACAAAAGGATGGAGAGGGCAGGTCAGCACAGACCTACTTCAGCTACAGCTGCAGGACACAACTCCACAACTGCAGCTTTATGAAGTAAACAAAAATTACTTCTTCCACCTTGATGGTTTCTCATCGTTGGCCTTTTTATATCAATAAAGAGGTGTGATCTATCTTGTTGTATCTCGGCCAGGATTACAGGCAGCACACAGCCACCATCCAGCCTTGTTTCTTTCTGGATATAACCTGTCAAAATGGAAGGAATGAGTCAGTGTTATACATCCTGAGAACAACACGATTAACACCTATTTTGTGTGTGTTCCTCCCTCCTTATCTTGCAGATGAGGGTTTTGAATTGTTGGGGTTTTCAGCACGAAGCCTCCCAGGTGTCCTTACACTGTCATACCCGTGCATTAGTACCGGTAGGACACACACACATACATTCAGAAGTGCAGACTTGCCCTTTGGGATGGTTAGGACAATTCTCCGTGTTGTCAGCTCTTCAAAGGCTGCTTCCCAGCAGCTCCTGCCTTGGGAGATTGCTAAAGCTGGTGATGGAGGAGAGCCCGTGACACCCTCCTGCTGCGGTCGCAGGTTTGTTTTCAGAAGTTGAATCTTCGTGTCCTGCCAAGTTGGATCCCTGGCACTGGGAGCACAGATGGGATCGTGCCCAGGGGGATGTTTATGCACTACAAACGGTTTCCTATAGGTGGAGTGTTTTGTTTAATGCTTTGTGGTGGCTGTTGGCAGTTGCAGGTTAATTTGGTAGGTGCAGCATCACTCAGGGCAATCTGACAAACTCATTTCAAAGCAGGTTTTTGACGTATAATAATAAGAAAAAAAATTGTCTTCAGCATTCAGACAGCGGAAGGAAAATTTCCTGTAAAAGGAAGCTATGAAGACAGTGGAATTGCTACAGGATTAATTAATAGAGATTTAAAGCAATATTTCAGCTGTTTCTAATAATTCCTCGTCTCCCTGCAGTATCTCAGGGTGGGCAGACCCTGTGGTCACAGCTTTCTTTATTTAGGGGGGTGGGGAAAGAAACCCAGCACTTTCTTCACTCCAAGAATCCTCCCTTCTCTTACTTCAAAACTCAAAACCAACTCACTGGCAAAGCTGTTGCACCCACCCTCCAAAATCCAAAAGCATTCTCCATCTCTATGACAAAGGGCCCCTGTTATTGCATCTTACAGCCATAAACGTTTTGGGCTTAGGCCCATGAACAAGCTGTCGAGAGGTCAGTTGGGTTGTGGGTTCACAGAGCATCAGTCACATCCTGGTAACTGCTGGAGCACACACCCCTACTCCATGGGAAATGTGGCCTGATTGTAGGGAGATTGTTCCCCAGCCATGGGGGATGAAGCATGCAAAGGGCTGTTACTACAAAATAGCTCAAGTGTTAGAAGTTCAACAACTCCCAGCCAGTTGTTGATGTGACCCTATCCTGTTATTGTGCTCCCCAGCCTACATCACAAATATTCAAGCATGACTTTTATCAGACAAAGAAAATAACCTTGAATAATAGGTAAAACAATCCAAAGGCATCTAATGTTCTGGCATTAGCTTTAAAAAGGAATAGTTCATTACAAACAATACTGTATTTTGAAACTTAACTTTTGACACAGAGAAGTGGCTGATGGGTGTGGATGTAAAATGCCAAATCTGGCTTTGGTCCTTCCAAACCACTGAGTGTCTATACAAACACACTTCCCATATAGTGTCCCTTCTGAGGTGTGATTCATGGTGAGCTAAAAAAAAATTCATGTGCAGATAATGACCAGTACTTATTGGCATGAGGAAAGAGCAGCTGAAAGGGCTATTAAATCAAATAGTAATAAACTACTCCTGCTGGTCAAGGCTCATTAAGTTTTTTATTAGTGTTGCCTGCAATTTTCTGTATGTAGGTTTTGCAGATGATCTTCAAGCTGAGCCAAAATATGTATTGTGAGTTGTTCTGACCTTGATCTGAACAGCTTTATATGCTTGCATGTGTGCCTGTAAAAAAAGCTTTCTCATAACCTGTGTCTGAACATTGCCAGGTGTATTTGCCACATTGTAAAATCCAGAACGTCATTCACCTCTGGGGATTAAAGGCAGCGCTATTTAATGACAGGGACTGAATGTGCTGCCCTTGATCACAGTGGGCCATGCCCTAAGCAATCTGTTAAAATGATTTTATCCCACCAACAATGGCCCTAGATTGATCCAAACAAAAAAGGAAAAAAAATATATGCACCATCACAAGCTTCCACCCAAACCAAAGTCTAAACTTTGTAGGTAGCAGGGAGGTACCTTCTTGCTGCAAGCCCTATGTTAGTTCCTTTGCTGTCGTGGCCTTTATACATCTGTTTAGAGTCACCTCCTGTTGCTGTGTGCAGCTTCCCCAGCATCTGGTACAGTGCCATGAGAATTATTTCTATTCATATCTACTGCACTTGCAATCAGAAGACCTGTGGCACTCAGCATTGTAGTTCAATGGAAAACATGATTACACCTGAGCACCTATTTAAAATCCAAATGAGAAAGATGGCCTTGGTCTTAGGGCACTAGCCTGGACAGGTTAAACTCCTCTGTTTTGACCTCATAGTGGCCTTTCAGTACCTGAAGGGGCTACAGGAAAGCTGGGGAGAGACTTTTTACAGGGGCTTGTAGTGAGAGGACAAAGGGTAATGGATTAAAGCTGGAGAAGAGATTTAGATTAGACATTAGGAGGAAATTCTTTAGTCTGAGGGTGGTGAGACGCTGGCACAGGTTGCTCAGGGAAGCTGTGGAAGCCCCACTCCTGGAAGTGTTCAAGGCCAGGTTGGATGAGCAACCTGATCTAGTGGGAGGTGTCCCTGCACATGCAGGGGGGTTGGAACTAGATGATCTTAAAGGTCCCTTCCAACCCAAACCATTCCATGATTCTATGACACAGACTTCCTATGGGAGCCTAAAAAGTAATTCTTTGGGTATGGGGCAGATTCCCTACTGAAAAATGGGAACTATGGGATATGGGAACAGGAATTACCAGGTTGAAGATGGGAAGTGTTTTGGCACCATAGTTACAAAGGGCTCCTCAGGAAGATTACTTAGTTAATGCAATCAGGACCATTTCATGCCTCAAGTTGTTCAATTACAAATCCTGGAAAGAGATACTGTGAAAAAGGGCCAAGTTCAATATGTATTTAGTATTTCACTGCTGGGTTTTTTGGCAGATGCTTTGGTGATCAATGCACTGCAGAGCAGGACAGTCACTCCCTCTCAAAACCAGCACAGTAATGCACGACTGCAATTTTTCCAGTTTGCCATGTACTGTGTAGCTTATTAGCAATCATGTACATTCCTTACCCTAGCCTCTTCAGTGTTAAAGCTGAAATTCATTTTCTCCTGATAAATATCAAGGAACCAGCTTAAACATAAACTTCCACCTTGCTGTCTTTGGGGGATTTGAACAGAATGTAATAAGAAGTTGAAATTAATTTGTTTGGAGGCAAATTAATATGTTTATGTTTGGTCTTAGATTAAGTGTAAAACACTGGTGATTTAATCTCTGAATTGGAGATCAGAACATGAAAGGAGCAGATATGATGGTCCTTGGTTACTAAAATTGTATTGATTCTTGTAATTATTGGAAAAAATATGTGAAGGAGGATAAATGGAGATGAACAGGACTAATGAGGATCTCTTCCCTCCATGTTTCTCTCCACGGTATTACAAATGGAACCTACCATGTTCTTATTTCTAGAGCTCTTGTTTCCCAGTAAACATATTGGATTGTCTCGTTCCAAAATGGGATATTGGTGGCAAACTGAATGTCACAAATAAAGTAGAATATCAGAGCTATGCTGCCCACATTGGCTTGATTTTAGGACTCAGGAGATTATTAGGACCTTAACAGACCTTCCCACACCTGCCACCTCATTTTGTGCTGTGCTGTTCCATGGAGCTTACAGGGCAGTGCCAGCTGCTTGTAGCTGGGCAGGAGAGGCATCTCATCTCACTTTCATTTGTTTTATTAGAACCTCACACAGTTTACTAGTTTGTAATTCCTTGGCTTGAAACCACTTAATTGCACATTCATTAGAACTATGTAATCCTGTGATTTCATATAAAACCTATTTTTTTTGTCCTTCAGTTCCTTCTGATTGCTTGTCACAGTCATCTGCAATCTTCCATGAGGTGACAAGGTTAGAAGGGGACAGGGATAATTTCTGACTGGGTGCTTCATAGGTTACTCCTAGTAATACAGAGAGCACCCACAGGCTTGGGCCTTGTGCAGAGCAGTCTTCCCCATCACAGTGCAAAACATCTCAGCAGCTGTCCCACCTGAGCAGGATGAGCAAGAACAAAAAATACTGAGACTTCCAGGCTTAGCTCTTTGTCCCATAAAAATCAGATTTTCACCCACGGTTTGGCTGCATTGTGTTGTGAACTTACATGTTCTCATGGAAGCCAGCTCCAAAGAGTGGGCTGAGAGGTCCTTCAGCAAGCCATAAATGCTGTAGCAAGGGGGGGGACACTTGTGTGTTGTAGACTTCACTGCAATTTTTGCAGAACATCAGAAGGAGGCATGTGTCCAGTTTGTCTAATGGAAGCACTAATGCTGTTCCCTGAATTGTATTCATCTAAAAAGAAGTATTTTGAAAGGCAGAATCCACACGGTCTTCAGAGTCGATGGAAAGAGGTAAGTGCTTTGGAAACCTCCAGAGATACCTAAGCTGAGTACTTAGGCTTGGACAGGCCTTCTGCTGGAGGGCTTCAACAGCACCTAGCTCTCCAGTGACTCTCCAGGAAACCAGCCTATAATGGACAAGAAATCTTGTACTAGTTTTGGAAATTTAAGGTGTAATTAGTTGTCTAAATTACCCAGACCAAACCCCATCCATATTCTCAATAATTATGAGTCTGAGGGTCAGTTCTGCCCCAGGTAAGCACAATTTACAGTTCCTCCTCCTGTTTTAAACTCTGCTGCAGTGCAGATATAGTGTGCTGTTCATATGTGATGCTCAACACCCATGAGATGGGTACAGATCACCTGTGGGTGACTCCACTGTCTCACTAATGAGGTCTGTTGCAGTAACTCAGGATGATTTTACACACCACGGGATCTTTATTATTATCTCTTATTTATTACTATCTCATAGCATAAAGCTGCATCTAAGTACACAGAAAAAAAATTTGTTACATAATACTTTCAAATTTCCTCACAGTACGAAAAATTGAAAAGTCACAAAAGTGGGACATGGAAACAGTGATGGGTTTGAATGATTATCAGAACTAATGAACAGAAATCTGGGTTTCTGATACTCTGTCATATCACTAGGCAAAATGTCACCCTGATGTTTGACCCCAAATGCCTTAGTTTCTCTTTGAAAAAAGAGCCTGTAGCTCTCATAATGTTGTGAATCTTGATTGACTAATATTTTCAAAGCACTTTGTGCTGCTCAGATGAAAGATTTTTCTAAATGTAAAGTATTATTACATGTTAAGTTCATGTCTGGAGCAAATTTTTAAAACAAACCATATGAAAAGCAGAATTAAGAGTGGAAATGCTTATCCAGCCATTAATTACTTCACAACAGAGAGTGGGCAGAGGGTCTCCTTTTATGTTGTTTATTTCAAACAAACAACTCTGGGAATCTCCTGTGGAAATGAAATGCACAAACCAAAGCCCTTTCATGGGTATTTTTGGTTTATCTCCACATGAATCTTAAATTCATCATGTGGAGAGAATGTGGAACTCATTTTTTTCCTCTGTACACACTCACTTTCCCACAATGAATAAAATCCATTTTCTTGCACTCTTTGTCTGCTTGTTCACCCAAGGGTAACAAAATAACCCAGAAAGCAGGAACACCCTGTCCCTGAACCCTGTTGAAAAGTAAATAAATAAATAAAAGAAAAAGAGGGATGACTGGGAGTGTTCCCAGGCAAACCTGCTGTATTTAACATCCAGTATGTAGTGACCAGTGACACACGAGCCCCAGAGCTCCTAATTCCTTAGCTATTGCTCAGCAGTGAGTAATAAAGCCCAGCTTGGTGAGTCACACAGGCTCTGAAATGCAGCTGAGCCTGTGTCAATAAGCATCCAGGTTTTAGAAAATGTGAGTGGGAAGATTTCTTGTATCTGCCTGTGTTGGAATGGGGGAGAAGCCTGGCACACTGTGAGGGTCCTTGTGCCCTTTAGTTACAGCTGTTGGTAGGCAGAGATTCCCAGCACATTCAGTACTCCAGAGGAATTTTGCTACTGCATTTTGTCTTCTCTTCCACCCTCCTTCCAGCACACACATAGACCTCTCTCAGATTTTATCCTTCAGTTACCAAGGAATACTGATACAAAATGCAGCTCCAGTGAGGGGAAAGTAATCTCTGCTGTAGTGAGCCATGCAGACAAGCCAGACCTGGCACAAGTAGCCTCTAAGGATTAATCCTAATCAATTTGCTTGTTTAAACATTAGACAGCAGCTCAAAAATATGCCTCCATGCTTTATGATGAGAGGAGTTCACCAGCTTCCAGCTGGTGATTCATTGTCCCTTAAAGTCTCACCTTAGGATGGAAGAAAGTGCCCTCTGGAGACATCTCACTCACAACTAGTTTGCTCACAACTAGTCTCCAGATTGGACTTTGCTCACCTAGCTTAGACTAGATAACCCCTTTTCAGTGGTTGAGCAATACCTAATGTCTTAGAAGCATTGTATATGGGTTTGGGCTTCAAAAGGTTCTTCATAAATTTTCTTCTGTTACACAAAATTTTATTACATGACATTGGTGATTTGACACTTGAGCAGGTGATAGTTTGCCTTATGACAGAGATGACACCACTTTCTTTGTTGTTCTGGAGGAACAAAATTTTGTTGTAGAGAGACACAGAGGTTTCTTCATTATATTTTCTCTTTCGTCATATACAGGTTTACTGTTTTGGTTTGGAGAACTTGTTCCACTAACGCTCAGTTACTCACTGTGCTGAACCCCCATGTATTCTTCTAATCAACTGTCAAAGAAGAGGGTACTTAAGGGTTGCTCCTGGCCATGTTGACATTCACAGCTCTGTTTCAGTGAAATATCCACCACTGTGTAGTATGAATAAATATTGCTGCCACATACTGCTGCTAGGTGCATGATTTATCCTGTGGAAACGTTCTGATCTTAGCAGGTCTTCAGATTTTAGATACAATCTGTGCCTGTGCTTTGAACTCTGTGTGTGCCTCTACCCTTCAACTGCTGGCAGCAGTGATGTTGGCATACAGAGACACAGTTTTACATCAATTTTGATAGGAGTTTTGGACATGAGGTATTTTTATATCAAACTGCTTTTTAAGATTCCACAGGAGTGTCTCTTCATCCAAGAACGGCTCCCTGCAGTCTCAGCTGATTGCAGATCTCTGTTTATGGGTGATGAATTGCCTCCCCTCAGCCCTGGAGAACGAGCTTATTCATCAGCATTGCACATGCCAATAGGTGTTAAGGCAATTAGTCTGAGCTCCCCAGAGACGGACCTCTTGGTTCCTGTATCCTTCCCTCCTGTCCCACAAGCAACACAAATTAGTTCATCGTTTCAGATTTGCTATGGCATAAATTAGCTATTTTGCACAGTTCAGCCTTACAACAATCTATTTTTCCCCATGTACTAAAAGGCAATTCATGAAGCATTAGCTTTCACCTGTGGAATTTTCTGTGCATTGAAGATGCTTTTGGAAGCCTCTTAGGATTCTGCATGGACCCAGTAGCCTGTAAGGATACGCTGGCAGCCTTTGCTCATTACAGCTACAAGCAGAGGCTGTTTTTATTTTATCTGCTAAATTATTCAACCCTTTTGCAATGTCAAAATTCCCCACTATGACCCACAGAATGTCTATTTAAAAAAAAATACACGACAACAAACAAAACTCAAACTCATTTGTGCCTGATGCAGTGTTATGATTGCTGTCTACTCTCCTGCCTTTAAAAAAAATCTCTGACACACTAGGTCTGGCAACTTGTGCAGCAGAAGTTTACAGCATCAGCAGAGCCAGCTGCCTGCTCCCTCTGCCAGAAGTTAATTTCTCAGAGCAGAGTCAGCAGAAGCAGCTTCAGTATGAAGTCTAGCTTCAGCTGGAGATTAGCAGGCCAAGATTTTTAAAGATGGGCAGCAGTTCTGGTTAGAAAATGGGTGCAATGATTAAAATTCTGTCTGTCCTGCTTTGAGCCAGGATGAAGCCAATTTTCCTTTTACTGATTTTTTTTTTCCTTCAGTAAACTTTCTTTTAACTAGCAACAGTGTGTCCTAGCTAGAGCTGATAAGACACTGGAATGTTTTTCTAACTGCTGGGTCTTCAAGGTCGCACCTTCACTCTGCTGGCTCAGACACTGCAGGGAGATCTGTGACCCCCCTGTAGGAGGCTGAGTTAGACAGACAGCAAAACTGACCAGAGATATTCCATTCCATGTATCTATGTAAGCTCAGAGGAAGGTCAGAGATCACAGAAGACAACTTCCTTCCTGCTTCTTCTTTCCTTCTCTTCCACCCATGGCTGTGCCCAGGGAGGACTCCATCCATCCATCACCACCAACTCCCAGGCTCGAGCTCTCCTGACCCTCATCACTCTCTGCTTTCTCCAGCAGCTCCAGGATTCCTCAGGACTGTTCCAGCTCAGGAGATGCTGTGGGAGTTGCTGGGGGTGGGGGGAGGCGAGAGGCTTTTGCACATATCTGAACATATTTCTATATAATTGTATATGTATTTTCTTATATCATTCATTGTTGTTTAATTAAAGCTGTGTAGTTTAGTTTTCAATCCAGCCAAGTCTCTCTCTTTTTCTCTCTCTCCTTCCCTACCTGGGTGGGAGGGGGAGGGGATTGAGAGCCTTGTTGTCGGACCTGAGTCAAACGGTGACACTATCCTACAGTTGTTCACACATGCAGACTCCATGACATTAAGTATATTACCTAGACTGTTGTATTTCCCAGAAGAGGACCTGAGAGAGATTTCTCAGCAAACTATTTAAATTAATTGTCTTTTAGCAATGCAGGGTTTCTAGCACTTCTGTGAAATGGCCTTCTGAAGTGTTAATTTCCTATTTTCCTATTTTCTTGTCTCTGTAATAAGTATGTATTTATAGCTACAGGCAGTCAGGAAAAACACTGTGTTTGGAATGAAGTGATAAAATCAGTGATACAAGTCTGTTGAAATTTTGCTAGTGTAAATAAGAGGATTAAAAGAAAAAAAAAGCTACAGTGATTTGTATCAGTCAAAAATATAGGCTCACTTAGTTAAAAAATGTTTGTCATTATTTATTTTTATAGTCATAAGAGTATCTTAAAATCAGACCCAAAGCCTTTTTGGAAGATTATCTTGAGGTTATAAAACTGATGGAAGGCTTGATGAACAGACAACATTTTTGCAAATCTTTGAGTTGCCAAAAAAAAAAGAGCAGGTAACGACAAACCCATCAGACATTTTTAACTTCAGTAAATAGCACGTTTTTATGAAACATGATTTAAGAAGTCTATCGCTTTTCTGTCCTTTAACATTATGTGGGACACTGCAGAACACATATGCTAACAGGTTTTTAAATGTCAGAGGGAATGAGAGTTCTGCTGCAGGTAGGAGAGCGTGCCAGCGATGTACCTGTACCCACCTATTCGAGGGCGCAGTTGACCTTCCCAGCTACTTCTCACTTTCGGTTGTTTACTTTCCTTATCAGTCCTGTCTCTCATCAATACACCCCTGAAACGCTTGGCCACGAGTAGCTGGGAGCACAGCAGAGGTCAGCAGGAGGCTGCTGCCCTCTGTGACCTGGTTATCACTCAGGGATTTTACGCCAGTGTTTTCCCTCTGCCGAAGAGTTTCAAGACCGCGTGCTGGGGGACACAGAGCTAACGAAGTGATTGCACTGGGAGGTGGTGGATGCAGTTTCACTTGAAAGCTACTGGTTGTTGCTTACAGAGCTAACACAGTTACACAGAGGCCAGTGGAGTTAAAGTGGATTTCTAAAAGAGCCTTGGAACGTACTGGCACCTGTTTGACTTGAAGCCTGAAAAATCTTCAGCAGATGAATTCTTCTTCCAGTCCTTGCTCTTACAGCAGTTCATATTGGAGACTTGCCTGCTGAGGAGGATATTCTTGCTGATAGGGATGAGTAGAAAAAGTAATATATAAATACAGCACTTGGAAAATGCTCCACCTAATGTTTAAAAGGCTTGTCTCCTAGGCATGGATTAAAAAAATGAAGGGATGACAACTGCCTGATTGTAGAGGTATTTTCTCTTTCATGATATCCAGGTTTTCCTGGCTCTGCAACATTTTCATAATGTTCACCTATGTGCAACCTGGTATTATTTTATCATTTTGCTGTACTCAAAAATAGCTATTTTTAAAATTCACCTTTTCACACAAAACATTTAAAAATCACAGTTGCAAAGAAGCCAATGAATGTAACATTTATGAAGTATAAATTTTAATCTCTCACTAAAAGCTTTTTATACTGCTTTGTCCTTTCATCATATAGACTTGTACTGCCAAAGAAGGCTCAGGAGTATCAGAGTGTGACCTCAAATAATTGAACTGATAAAGTCAAGTGCTAATTGCAGTTTTGCATAATTAAGAAAGATGGTTATGCTTACTTTTGTGGCAATAAGTAATTATTAAAACCTCCCTTGGCCAGTTCTTCTGCAAATAATGACATGAAGATTATTATTATATTGCTTTAAAGCCAGGGGAATCATTAAAATTTGGTTTCCATGGACTGTTAAGCTTGCTCCATGTCATCTGTACATGTAGGTGTTCTCATGCCGTGACAAAAGTGAAACATTAAGAAGCAGGTTAATCCAACCCTCTGTACACTTGCTGTAGTCAGACTGAGGGTGCTTCAGCTCACCAGTGTCTGTCACTTGTAATTAACCCACCCCAAGCACAGCAGCAGCTTCACAGCAGCAGTGAGGGAAGATTTTTGTGGGTGGATCAGCTGACATGGTGATTTTACCCCTCAGGAACTTGTATAACAGTTCATGTGTCTGAGTCTTTGATCACCTCCTCAACTTCTTTTATATCACAAGGCATTTTTAGGACATCTTATCTTCTTTTGTGAGCTGCAAAGTCTCACTCAGCATCATTTCACTGAATCCTTACTGTTAATGTAATCTTTCAATTGCATCAAGTTTACTGCCAAAAATAATGGTCCAGGTCAGACTTGTAGCACATTATTAGCTGACATGTCAGTTGTGCTTCTTCTTCAAATAAAAAACTGATTTCTAAGGAAAAAGATTATTCATCTTATTTTTGTCTTCAAAAACCTTCTGTTTAAACGTGTAGAACATTACTCAAAAATAGCATCATCATGCTAGATGTAAAAATATACACTTGTTACTGCACAGGGAACTATTTTTAAATTTAAAATATGATTAAAATGTATTACTGGACTACAACAGTTTTCAATTCCTATTGAAGCCTCCTGTAAAACCTGTGCCACCCTCAAGGGGAGGAACCTCAAAGCCTAAGCCTATGAAAAAAATGTCAGTTGTAAAATAAGTCAAAATTATATGCTTGTGTTTCATTATAAACTGCTTCTGCTTAGTTGAAATTAAGATATTAAATACTGCATTGTCTGTGCTCTTCTGGCCATTTCTCTTCAGGAATTTGGACGCTGAAGACTATGCATGTGCACAAATAAAAGCCAGCATTTATATGAGAGAGGACAGGAGAATTTATTGACTGAAGTGTGTTTATCCCTATGCTCATTTTTCATTTTAAGAGGTGTAAGCATAAATCATCATCGTTATCACTTAAAACCAGCCAAAGCCAGGAAAGCGGCCCAAAGGTCTGATTAACGCCTTAATTGCACAACTGCAGATGGTTTTTGTCTGAATGACAGTGAAGTCTCTTGCTGCTGAAGAATAACACTGTGAGAGCAAATGTCAAGGAAGTAAACTGTGACAAAGGGAGCCTAATGATAGATGACAAAGTAAGCAAGGGACTGACAGCCAGGGCGCATGGACCCTGTTCCCAGCCCCATCATTGTCTGAGTATGTGACGATGAGCAAGAACCCTCTGCATGTCCCTCCATCTGTAATGTGTATGAGAAAATATGGAGTTAGCACAGTGGCATTAACCATGCTTATATTAAAAACAAACAAACAACCCCCCCCACGACACACACACTTTGAACTGCATGGAAGTGGCAGCAGTAATAAAGATTTTTAAGACCAGAGGGGATCCCATTGAAGTGATTTGCTATTTTATGGTGGCGTGCAATCATCTGTGGTATTTTGTCTGTAACCTTAGGTCTTGTGTTGTTAGAGGTGAACAGAAGAGTTCAGGGGCTGCCGCAGCTGGAGCAGCTTTTGTGGATCCTTGTGGATTGAACAGCAAGTATATAATCACTTACAGTTTCAAAAGGCTGGTCTGATGATCCCTGTAGTGCCTTCAGATCCCATGGTCTAACCCAGTTTGATACCCTGTATATGCCACACCAATTGAGACCGTAACTTCTGAGCTAAACCATACCTTTATAATGTATATATTTTACTTTAGGTATATTACTCTACAGATATTCTCTCTCCATTTATGTATACGTATATAGATACTTTCTATATGGCAATGTGATCAAGAAGGGCAGTCTAAATGCCACAGCAGATGAAAATGTTTTATCACCTTCTATAAATGTTGTACCACGTTCCAGCTCACATAGCTACCTGACATCATGCTGGCTCCACACTCTTCTATAGCACTTAAAGTTTTTTCTTGCACTGTTTGTTGTAAAGAGGGTCCCAATCAAAAACTCAAGGCCCCTGTCACGTTAGGCTTCTAGTGTCATGATGAACTTAACAGTGCATCAATAGGTAGTTCACAGTCCCTGCAAAATCTAATAAACCAGGATACACATGGCCTCACAATGCCAAGAATTCTCAAGGTATGTGGTTTGAAAACCATACCAGTGTGAGGTTATAACTGCAGCTCAATTCATTTCCTGAGAGGAAAGATAATGCCGTAGAAGAATAGACACTGTAAGGACCCTCTTTATATGTCAGAGAGTCATTCTCTAGTAAGTTTAAAGAGTATTTCATTGGCATTCTCTTAGATGCCAAACTGTTAAATGCACGGCCACAGCACAAAAACGTTTCTTAAATTGCTGAAGGAATAAATTAGCTCTTATAACATGCTTTGCAACTTCAGTTACATTCTGTAGCAACCCACAAATCCCTGTGTATAGAATCCCACTGCAAAACCCATTGTCTCCTTCCTGCTGCTGCAAAATAGCTTAAATAAAATGCTAAGAGCTCAATGCTGAATATAAGTGTGCATTTCATTGCTTTTATAGCTTTTTTTGTAACACCCTTTCTAGTTTTTTAATCAAGAATTTAAGCACTGCTTCATTCAAATTTGTATTCAAGAGAGGCTTGCACAGTAGACAAAGTGCATTCATGTGCATCTGACAGCAAGCACTCTGCATCTTGGAGATAAAGAATCTAAAGCAGATTCAAGCTTTATTTTGCAGTGCCAGGTAAATTTTAGAAACCCAGCATTTGCAATTTGTTTCTCACTAAGTTGCAAAAAAAAATAATCAGTTTGATGTTTATTGTCAGGCAATAGGATGTAAAAGATGAGAAGCCCCCAGCAAGGCACTATCCAGTGTGTGCACAGCAGCAGGGAGATAATTCATGGCTGCAGAGAAAACCTCATTTTTACTTTTATAAATATATAACATACCCCTGCTCTGAGAAGCATATAACCTAGAATTTTAAAATTAAGGAAATAAAGTGTGTTAAAGGGTCCATACAGCAACAATTAAGTCAAAAGCGCATATGTGTGTATATATGTGTATATATCTTTCTCTACATAAATGTATCTATCTTCCCGTGGTAGTATGTGCATGAGCCAAAAATGCTCAAAATGCTGTGAGCTTGTTAAAACTAACCCTTCTTAAAACCTTTTCCTATATCCCCAGTGGTCAACAGTGGGATATTTTATACGCAGCCATTTTTGCAGCCCAATTAGGAACAAGACACTACAGGTACAGCACTTCCCTCATTCCCCATCTTGCACTTTTTGCCAGTCCATCCCAGGAATTCCTACCTTTGCCATTTGACCTCTTGTGTAGCCCCAGGCAAGTGATGTCTCCGTTCTCCTCCCTTCATTTGTCCCTCTTGCATATACAGACCATAAATTTCTGAGAGGGACTGTGCAAGCTCTCTGACATATTTCCAGGCACTCTTGAAATCGAGATAATAATTCTAACAATTAAGGACCAGGAAAAGAAAACAGATGTATCTTCTGACAGTTCACACACAGCTTTGTCATGACCCTTGATCCAGCACTGACAGGTAGAAGATACATGATGTACCAAGTCAAGATTTGTATGGCAGCTCTGTCCCAGAGATATTGTGTAAGTTGTGCCTCGAGACAGAAGCTGTACTAAGAACTGAAGGATCTTTCATGATTTCAGAGTGCTGTTTTGGTAGAACATTGCCTTACAAGCTCTAAAGCAAGATATGAAGCTTCTTTGGAACTGTATCAGGCAGGAGAAGCTGATTTACTTTTGATAAAACTATGTGAAATCCTTTTGATGATAATGAGTCAATTGGTTTAGCTCACTGTGTGCTAGTTTATGAGCATTCCTAGTTTAAAAATGGAGTTCTGCTCATGTTTCTACAAAAAGAGGCCTTGATTCACAAGTTCTGAGAAGGCACCTCAAAGAAGATTTCAGAATCAAAGAATCAGAAACACAGAATCGTTACAGTTGGAAAGACCTCTAAAACCACCGAGTTGTGCACCCAGGAGAAAGAAAGAAAGAAGGGAATGAAAAAGAAAAAAAATTATCAAAACCACACATCCTACAAAACCAAAAACAACACACAACCCACAAAAAACCCACCATGCCCACTAGAACATGCCCTGAAGTGCCACTTCTACACGTTTCATAGAATCAAGGAATCAAAGAGTCATAGAATCATAGAATGGTTTGGGTTGAAAGGGACCTTAAAGATCATCTAGTTCCAACCCCCTGAATTGGCAGGGACATCTTCCACTAGGTCAGGTTGCTCAAAGCCCCATCCAACCTGGCCTTGAACATTTCCAGGGATGGGACATCCACAACTTCCTTGGGCAACCTGGTCCAGTGTCTCACCACCCTCACAGTAAAGAATTTCTTCCTAATGTCTAGCCTAAATCTCCCCTCTTCCAGCTTAAGACGATTACCCCTTGTGCTATCACTACACATCCAGGTAAAAAGTCCCTCCCCTGCTTTCCTGTAGGCCTTTCAGATACTGGAAGGCCACTACGAGGTCTCCTTGGAGCCTTCTCTTCTCCAGGCTGAACAACCTCAGCTCTCTCTTGTCCCCAGTTCTCAGCTTGTCTTGGTAGGGGAGGTGCTCCAGCCCTCTGATCATCTCTGTGGCCCTATTTCTTGAATACCTCCAGGGATAGTGACTCCACCACCTCCCTGGACAGCTCATTCAGTGTTTAACCACTTTTTCAGTAAAGACATTCTTCCTAATACCTAGTCTAAGAAGGAGAATAAAATTCCATGCTGTTTAGAAAATTGGAGCCCAGCCCGAAGAGATGTCACAGTTACTTTCACTCACTCATGTCCAATGCCAAGAACTAACAATTCCCCACACCGTTGAGGAGCAGAGCAGAGCTGTCTCAGCCTGGTGAGCAGTCCCATGCTGTGGGAAAAGCCTTTTAATGTCTTATTTCTACCTCCTACATCTTCCTTGTCTTATATCAAGCAACCATAGACTATAAATTTCTTTTTCATTATTGATGTCTGCCTTCTGTGGTAGCTGTTCTGATGTCTGTGCTTTTGCATCTTGTCTTTAATAGTACTTGGTCATCTGCTTCTCCTCTGATGCAAAATTAAGTCAACTCTACCAAAAGGTTTAGAGGATTAGGAGGCTGCAGGATACACATTTTGTAGCTACAGACAACAGCAATGTCCTGCCCTTTTCCCACACAGGGAACTAAAATATCTTCAGCATTTGCTACAGGTGAGTAAATTCAAGTACTCAGTTCTGTAGAAGACCAAATAAAAGTTGTTTGGGTTGATCTGAAGATTCAGATCAATTTCAGACAAAATGTTGAAACTTTTTTTGCTGTTAAATACCTTAGATTTAGTAAATCAATCTCAAAAGTAAATTCACACAGTACAAAATTCTTAGCAAATCTGATCTCGGTAGATTTTTTTTTTTAGAATTGAATTTTAATTCAAAATTGAGATTATTTTGGTTTTCAGCTTCAATGAAAAACTGGAACTCTTTTGTAAAAAAGACATGCCCTGTGATAACACTAATTTTCATCAGTGAAACAACATTCTTGAAAAAAGTTTTCACGTGATCATATCCTTACTTAGTATTTTACAGTTTCATAGGCCTTTCTGTGTTTAAAAAAAGTTGACAATTTAGTCAATTGCATGTCTGAAATCCTCCTGAATTATTTGTTCCACCACTTTCAGTGATACAACAAGGGATTTTATCCAGCCCTGAAATTCTCTTTCCTGTCCATTCTTGTGGGGCTTGTATGTCTAGCTGTCATCAACATGCAAGGAAACCTTTTTTGTCTACAGATACTGGGTTAAAAAACATTAAAATACTTTGTGAAAAATTTACATTGAATATGTTCCAGGTTGCAGTGTAGATCTTTTGGAAATTCTGTCTCTGTGTCCTTCAGCATCGAGTTTTTCCTTTATGAAAGAGGCAGCAATGAAGCCCATGTGCCACCTCCCATGTATTACTTAGACCGATTGATGGGCTGAGGCCAATTGCAAGAGCTTCAACAAGGCCAAGTGTCAGGTCCTGCACTGGAGCCACAAGTCCCCTGTGCTACAGGCTTGGGAAGAGAGGCAGGAAAGCTGCCCAGCAGAAAGGGACCTCAAGGTGCTGATTGACAAGTGGCTGAACATGAGCCAGCAGTGTGCCCAGGTGGCCAAGAAGGCCAAAGGCATCCTGGCTGGTATCAGGAATACTGTGTCCAGCAGGTCTAGGGGAGGGATCCTCCCCCTGGACTCCGCACCGGTGAGGCCCCACCTTGAGTACTGGGTTCAGTTTTGGGCACCTCAATACAAGAAAGACATGGAGGTGCTGGAGCAGGTGCAGAGAAGAGCAACTAGGCTGGTGAAAGGCCTAGAGAACAAGTCTTATGAGGAGCAGCTGAGGGAACTGGGGCTGTTTAGTCTAAAGAAAAGGAGGCTGAGGGGAGACCTTACTGCTCTCTACAACTACCTGGAAGGACATTGCAGAGAGGTAGGTGCTGGTCTCTTCTCACAAGTAAACAGTGATAGGACAAGAGGGAATGGCCGAAAGCTGCACCAGGGGAGGTTTAGGCTGGACATTAGGAAAAGTTTTTTCTCTGAAAGGGTTGTCAGGCATTGGAACAGGAGAGATGGTTGAGTCACCATCCCTGGTTGTGTTTAAAAAGTTGTATAAATGTGGTGCCTGGGGATATGGTTTAGGGGTGAACATGATAGAGCAGGGTTAAAGGTTGGACTTGATGATCTTAAAGGTCTTCTCCAGCCTCAATGATTCTGTGATTTTCATAACACTGGAACACATGGTGATTTTTACTCCTGACAATTTAAGATGCTACAGCCACTAGGTAGTGAACCAGTGAAAAAATAAGCTAAATGGTGCTATTTCTGGTGTTCATAAGAGAATTGACAAGCATATGGAACCCAAAGAGATCCTCTGCACATAGTCTAAACCAGCTTAAGTTAACTCTCAGACACACACAGTCAGATTATCCTGAAGTTCTGTCTGTTTTTTAGAACATTTTCAACGTAAAATTGCAGGCTGCTTTTTCCAAGAAGAAGCATGAAGTATTTTACCAAATGGGCAAAGTGAACTGATTTGAGTTTTTTTAAGTGGTGGATCTTTCCTGCAGAAAGCACTAGATGGTGGAACTAGATCCCACGACTATGAAGACCTTGTCTAGATTCTCTGAGGCACAGCAAATGCACTTGCTCCAAGCCTGAGGTGGACACCAATTGCTAGGAGAGCTAATGCTTCTGCCTGAGACACTTTGCTGTGCAAAGCAGCCTCATTGTGCAGGCTCTCAGCTTGGAACATTTTCCTCCATCCCATAAATCTCCTCAAACAACTTAATGGCGTATTTTCGCGGAGCAGTCAGGGACATTTCTCCTCTTTTTTTATCTTTGCTCATTTAGAGTGGCTTGAGAATCTGGAGATTTAGTGTTATGGACTCTCCTACAAACAGCAGTGTCAAATGTCCTGTTTGCTTACACACTCGGCCACAGCCACCACAGAGACACTGCACAATTTACAGTGAGTCTGTAGAGGGATGAAGAATCACAGAATCACAGAATGGTAGGGGTTGGAAGGGACCCCTGGAGATCATCTAGTCCAACCCCCCTGCCAGAGCACAATCCCCTACAGCAGAATACACAGGAACATGTCCAGGTGGGTTTTTAATGTGTCCAGGGATGGAGACTCCACAACCTCCCCAGGCAGCCTGTTCCAGTGCTCTGTCAGCCTCAGAGAAAAGAAGTATTTTCTCATATTTATCTTAAACCTCCTTTTTACCAAGTTGTGACCGTTACCCCTTGTTCTGTCATTGGACACCACTGAGAAGAGTCTGGCCCCATCCTCCCGACACCCTGTTCAGATATTTATAAGCTTTAATGCTTCAGCCTCCTTTCCTCCAAGCTAAAAAGACCCACCTCTCTCAGCCTTTCCTCATATGGTAGATGCTCCAGTCCCTTAATCATCTTAGTGGCCTGTGCTGGACTCTCTCCACTAGTTCCTTGTCCTTGAACTGGGGAGTCCAGAACTGCACTCTGCTTCAGGTGAGGCCTCACCAGGGCAGAGTAGAGGAGAAGAACCTCCCTCGACCTGCTGGACACACTCTTCTTAGTGCACCCAAAAATAACTCCTCCAAATTTAGGCTAGCTAGGACAAACGCAAGCTTTGAAGAGCTGGTGAGATAGTGACTTTGTTTTTATCCACAGTAACCCTCATATTTCCAAATTCTCATGGTGATGTAAAGTCTCAAGGATTTTTCAATTTATAGCTATGCAAAAAAAAACCCAAACCAAAAACCAAACCAAACAAACAAAAACAAACAAAACCAAAAACAACAGTGGCAAATTCTTGTGTCTTCCAAGCACCAAGAAATTCCCTGATCAGCTGGCCTTTGTGATGCACATATTCTTTATCTCCTCTGTCTGGGTTACCCCAATAGTGTCTCCATTTATGGCAAATTTCTGGTATTTGAAAGGAAAAGGGGAAAAAAAAGAAAGACCAGACAAACGACCTCACTCTCAGAATGAATCTGACCAGTGGGGAGGGAAAGTATTTCCCCCGTGGTCCTAGTAGTTATTTAGTGAACACAGTCTTCCAGAATGAGATTTGAATAGAATTGTCTTACACCAGAAGTGCAAATACCCTGAGCACACTGAGGGCATTGCATGAAGCCATATGCTCTTTAGGGTGAAATTACAAGGTACCTGAATGCCTGTAAAATGCCAAGGCAAGAAAGGATCACTGTATTCATCTAATCAATATCTTTCCTTCCATGCTCTGTTCTTTTCTGCACAGAAACGTTCTCTGTTCTTTTTTAACATCCAAAATATTAAAGCATATTAAAAAAATATGGCTGCAGACAGCAGCACAAATGGAAGGAGAAGCTGGAGAATGTTCTTGATGCAGAGCAGACCTGAGCTGGATGGTGAGGGTGCAGGTGTGGGAGCAATGCTGATCTGAAGATGGAATTCAACCTGAACCTTCCACTCTTCTGGGGAGTAACCCAGCCTCTGCGTTTTTATGTAAGAAGTGCTACAAGTGACGATGATGCCACCGTTTTAAGGGACAAAAGAGCTCATATCTCTGAAAATAAAAGGATGCAGACACCTGCCTTCTTCAGTGAACACAAAACCACGTTCTTATAACAAGTAAGTGCAGTTAAACGAACTACGTGGTATATACACACGTAAAGTGTATAAACAGACTTTATAGGGAGGATGTGTGTATTGTAAGCAGATCGAAATGCCTACAAACAACTGCTGGGGGGCCTGCGGAGGGGCCGCGGCCCCAGGCCCGGGCGCTGTGGGCCCTGCCCCGCCACGGACGAGGCCGCAACGCAGCAACCGAGCGACGGGGCCCGGGTCTTACCATTCCCTTTAGCGAAGGCTAACGGAGAAACACCCCAACCCAACCCAACCCAACCCCGCAGGCGGCCCGGCAGGTCCCTCACCCCGGGCCCGGGCGCTCAGGAGCTGCCGCTGCGGCGGAGGCGGAGCCCGAGCACCAACCCCCCCCCCCCCGCGCCTTAACAGGTAACGGGGGAGGCGCGACCGCCGCGGGGTCGAGGCGGGATCTGCTTCCTGGGTTTCCTTTCGCTTCGGCGGGGAACGCCGCAGTGCGAGGGGCCGGGCCGGGCACACCTGGGCTGGGCAGGGCCGGGCAGGGCCGGGTAGGGCCGGGCCCGCCCTCTCGCCGCGCCCTTCCCGCCCCGCCGGGCTCTCCTGCCCGTGCCCGCCCGCGGGAGGCGATGGTGCCGGGGTGCGGGTTCCTGCTGCGCCTGGCGGGGCCGGGCCGGGGGCTGCGGCTCCTCAGCCTCGCCCGGGGCCGCAGCTGCCAGGCCGGGGGGAGCCCGGGCAGGGCTCTGGCCGTCAAAAAGCGAGGCTACGCCATCGCCAGGAACCCGCACCTCAACAAGGTCGGTGCCGCGGGGCAGCCGTTTTGCGGGGGGCTGGGCTGGGTGGGGGGGAAGGCGCTGACAGGGAGAGCGGAGTCCCTGAATCGTCCCGGTTGGAAAAGGGCTCTGTGATCACCGAGCCCGAGCATCCCCTTCATCCCAGGTGTCCAGCTGTGCGTGTGGCTTCTTGAGCGTTCCAGCAGCTCTGCCTGCGGCCTCCCCAGGGCCCAGCCCCTCTCTGAAAAGCGGGGTGGGCGGCTGGGGGTCGTGGGTTGATCTGAATGGGGCATGGGGTGAGTTCTATAGCGATCAGCAGCCTCCGTCAGAGCCAGGCGTCGGGCTTCCCTCTGCCCGCTGCAGCTGCTGAGGTGGTGGCACCGGAAGAGCCTTTGTAGGACTGAAGTGCCCTTGGGTAGGACCTGAAACCGCCAAAAATTGGGAAGGAGAAAGTGTGGCTTTTCCTGAAAATCCACTACCAAAACCAGGGGTATTTTGCTATGCATTGTATTAAGCGTGTAGCAGTGGAACTGACTGTTCTCACCTTCGTGTTAAAACAAGCCTATGTGCTTGCTCTCCTAAGTCTTCCTTTCACAGCATATCCATCGTAATGTGTGTTCCCCCACCAAAGCAGCGTGTTTTGCTGGGATGAAGATGTATTTGTTCCCAATACTGTGTAAACCTCAACATTATTAAAAACAAACAAACAAACAACTTTAGGAGAAAGATTTTCAACAACATCTTCAAGGTGTGTAAAAGTAGATCCTGTGGTTTAGTCCCAAAATACTTTTCTGTAATTTGAAGGATGCAAATTTTGGGATCAAGTGAGTCAGATTAAAGAATATTGGGTTACCATGTCTTGTATTAATATTGCTAGAAATATCTACAGATACCTCGATTACTTTAAAAACAGGCAGGTATTAAACATGGTATTGATAATTGATGGGGCTGCAACTCATTTTCATCTGCTTGTTATGTAATTATCCAGTATATGAACCTTCTGTGTCTTCTTCTGGATGGGAGACTTCTGAGGACAACTTCTACTTTGTGTAGAAGTGGTGGTTTGCTGGGTTTGCATCTCATGATACTGTTTCAGCATCCATAGAGGTGCACCCCTGAGGACCAAGGCACCTGGGATGCTACTGAATGTGTAACACCTTTGCAGGCAATCTCATTTAAATCATTACACTGTGCATGTCTGTAAGACTGAGGAGAAGCAGAATTGCCAGTGATCTCAGAAGCGACAGTGACTTGTCAGCATTAAGTGGGTTTGATGCCTTTTTCTTGAACATCTAGATTGTTCTCTTTGGTTTTTAGTAACAGTTATGAAGAGTAACATAGCTAATGTTTCTAGTTCTCTTTTTCAGTCCAAACTGAAAAATTGGTACTCTGGCCTTTCCTCACTGTAATGCAATAACAACACACACGCAGTTGAATCTGTCATGTTTTAAATTGATCTGGCTACCACACATTTGAATGTCCTATTTGATAATTTTCAGAACTGAGGCTTTTCTAAAGTGTTTCCCCCTCTTCCAGGGAAATAAAGTATTTTTCTTTAAGTCTAATTTTTGTCCCTGTGGAGAGAAGGGGAAAAAATCTCCTCTTAGAGGTAAAGTATATGCTAGTGTGCCATGTTTAATTGGCCATGAAAAATCTCCCAGCTGGTCTCCAGCCTGGATGCTTGCTGTTCATGTAATTACGTTCTTCTGTCAGTACAGACCTTGCATTCATTGATACAGTTATCTACAGAACATCCAAGTGAGGACACACGTGGCTGACATTTGTGGTAAGAGATAAGGACTGGGATAATATCCACTTTTTTTCTGACCACGCTTCTATTTCTCTGTTGCCCTTAACAGTCTATTGTAGCATCTAAGGAATTAACTATGTTCAACTGAAATAAGGTATTTTAGACAGTTTTTATGTTGTCAGTGTGTCCTTGATGGCCCTTTGGTCTGCTGTGCTTCCATGGTGTAGGTCACCATTGGGGATCTCAGTGAGTTTTCAGCTGTTGTCGTCTTATCACAAAGTCATTGCTATTTATCTGTTTGGTAGGGAACGGTGGGCATGGGGTCATTGTAATTTTTCTGCAGTGGATCTTACTTTAACCTAAGCTTTCATCAGATTGAAGGCTGCTCTGCAGGAGATAGTTCTTACATTTGTCCAAGAACCTCTGAAAAAGTTTTTTCAGAAGTGAGGCTTTGGGCAGCAAGTGTTTTGCTGCTTTATTCAACACTCTGGTTGGTTTATAGCTTTTGGTTGAAGCTTAAAGCATCGGTCTAAAGCTATAAAGTCTGTGTGGTATTTATTCAACAATGAAGACTATGCCCCTCCAGCAGAATCACAGACAGATTTATGGTGTGAGGTTATTGATCCGAATCTTTTCTTGCTTGCTAGGTTGAGGGTGCTTTGAAGAAATAGCAGACTCAGAAGTCCCTGATGACAGGTCCTCTGTAATACTCTAACTATCAGTAAAAGCAAGCATTCCTCAGAGAAGCTTCTCTGTTTTACAAATCTGCCTGAGAAGAAAAAAATAAATAGAAAAACTGGTGTTGGATGTAAAAAATGTGCAGTAGTTTCTTTCCTTTGATCATTGTTTACTATGTGAAGTTGACTGCTTTTCCTGATGTAAAGGAATTGAATTCCAAACTATTGATCAAGGGTGCCAATGCTGTATTAAGCATGGATTGTAAATTAGTTGTCTCCAGTCCTGAAATTATTTGGCCAGTCTATGCATGATGTATAAGAGCTGGCTTGATGAAGCATTTTGGGAAAAAAATTAGAGGATAAATACTGTCTTGCAGTTAAGGCAAGACTGCATTCCATCTCAGACTGGGTTTGATTGTGTCTCTGACTTTCTGTATGACATTGGGGAAGTCACATGCAAAGAAATCTTGGAGCTTAAATCCTTGGACAGTAGGAGGAACTTTGACAACAGAACTTATTTATGCTTCATTGGTGCTGATTAGACTTTTTCATTGCATGTTTCTGTACTCTCCATATACTATTCTTCCTTCTGTTTCAAGTATTACAGCCCATGTCTGATCCAAGGACTGGAGTCGGGAAACGTCAGCATTCTTCTGAGGTATATTTATGGTCTTAAAAGGCAATAGTAGCAGGCAAGAACAGTCTCAGGAAAATGAAGATCTTGTTGCAAGTGCCTCATGAAGTAGTTCTTTTCCCTTCTTTAAATGCTGAAAAGTTGGAAAACCTACAAAAGTTAAAAGAGTCACATAAGCACAGAGAACCTGAGTTAGAGTGTTCTGTGGTGGTCCAAGTGTAAGCTGGATTCCAAGATGACTTGTTAGAAGCTTTGGCCATGTGTAAGTGGCTTGCTGACAGGGCAGTAGCAGTGCTGGACTTGCTGAGAAACAAGTCAGTTCTACTGTGGGGTCTCAGCCTTGTGAAAAGCTAAAGCTAACTCAACACTCTGAACCGAAAGGAGAGATGGGGCATCTCTTACTCACTACCTTATTTACCAAAGGTGCCTGGTGTTTGGTGTGGCCAAGCTCATGTTGTGTCCTCTCTCTGCCACTGCTGTCAGTTCTTAAGATTTGTGCAATTCTGTTCATCTTGGATCTTCTGTTCGTGATCACTCAGTTGACTCTGAAATTCCTATGCCCTCTCCATTTTTTAGCAAACACAGACTGAGCTGGACAGTTTGATCATACACTTGAAGGGACTCAAAAATCTTGTCTTGTCCAAAATTGACTGTAATTTCTAATTTTGTTCATGATATCTGACTGCACTCTTCAATTGGAAGGTTGATGGCACTTCATGCATTTTGGTAGAAGTCCTAATTTTGAGATAAATGATGACTACTTGGAGATCTGCCATCACAAACAAATGCAGAACTGGAGGTCACAGTTTGTTTTCAGAGTGTCAGGGTATTGCTGTATTTGAAGGGCTGAGATAACATGTGAAGCCTTTTCTAAAAGGTGAAGTACAGGGATCAGAATTTGGGGTCTTCTGTGTATGTCTGCTGTCTGGATAGCAACCAGCATCTTTGGAATGTACTGCTGTACACATCATTAAAATGCAGAAAGTTTGTTTGTCCTTCAGCTTCAGAACTGAGGGATCTTTGAGCGCAGTGTCAGTAATTTACCACTGCAGCTGACAAAAAGTGCTGCAGTCTTGCACACGGCTGAACTCAGCAACTGTGGTAAAACAGGCCTAAAATTAGCTGTAAAATTATTGCATTTAAACAAAATCAGTAATTATCACAAGAACAGTGTGTCTGAAGTGGCAGTTGTCAAGATCAAATCAAGGCAGGCTTCTGGTGTCAAATTAGGAAATCTCTCTAAATCCACAAAGTTATATTCTTACAGATGGAGTTTCCAGTTGGCTACTTTTAGGTCTGGGTGGAAACATGACTACTGAGGTACACAGAGTGACTCTGTGACTCCCAGCATTTGTGAACTTAACAGCTATTTACCTTTTGCAAAATAAGAGCATGAGATGGGCAGAGGTTGGAGGTTCCCCTCTTTATTTTTCAGGAATCTGTAGCCATTTAACCATGTTTTAGGGGACAAGTTTTAAACTGGACAAGTTCATTTAAAAATAAAATTAAACAAAAAAAAATCTCCTAAAAGCAGACCTGGCTGAGAAGGTCCCCAAACTGAAAATTATGGAAGGGTGAGAGTGTACAGGGGAAGAGTATCCTATTTACCTGTGTTACTTACTTTTCTAAAGGTTTATGGCTGCTGCTGGAGACCAGATGCTTATGTAGATGAACTGACCTGATAGGACTCACAAGTTTCTAAGGGTATCAAACAAGAAACTTTCATGGACAAAATCTGCAGCAGATGAGCCACTTCAAACCCAAGCCAAACCATAGCTGAGAGAGAGCCCCTTATCAAATCATGCTCTAACTCTGTAAAAATTGAAACATGAGTGAGCTGGATCACTGTGCAGTGTGATGAGTCTTCAGTGGTGTCCAGAAGGGAGAGGCTGTTCTCATGTTGTTGAGTGTTCTTTATTTCACTAGTCAAGCCTAGGTGTATCACCATTTACTTCAGTGGAAACAAACTCCAAGAAGATGAACTTTTGGCAAATCTGGTGATGATCTGGAAATATAATCGCTCAGTTAGATTTGTTTTGTCCTTCATCCTGGTGTGTGGAGTTTTAGTTTTGTTTGTTTGGTGTCATGCATATATTTTATTTTGAGTCCCAAGTATCAGTTGGCAATGGTACTTCCTAATGTTTTGGTATCAAAGAAGTTGTTGTTAAAGGTGTGGTCAGCAAACTAAGCCAAACTAAATCTGTTGTTGCTTCTGGTGTTATGAGCAGGCTGAAACAGTCCCTTTGCTTTCCCAGCTTAGACTCCAGTCCCTCTCCCTTACCATAGCCAAACCAGGAGGCCATCTGCCTTCCTTTCTGTCTGCATAATCTCTTGCCAACACTGTCACTCTCCCCTTTGGGATACCACTAGTGCTGTGGGAGTAAAAGATCTTGTGGAAAAGCTTGGAAGCACTGAGGAAGTCTGTTGCTGGCAAGGTGAGCTGGGTGGTGATGAAGACCCTGCCCCTGCCTGTGATGTACTAACCCTGTAATACATTAGCCCTTGTAAATGCATTGAGAAGACTTGGAAGAATTGGTTGGGCAGCTTTTAAGTGCTGAGTTTATGCTTGTAGTCACTGTGAGATATCAATAAAAGTAAATTGCGTTTGGACCGAAATGCTTGTTTCTGATTTCTGAGCAGCTTATGTTATAAAAATACCTTTTAAATTGCCTTTGAATTGTGGAAACTCATCGGTTTGGCAGCTGCCTATGCTGCTTTCTTTTTATCATGCCCTTTTTTTAATAGAAACTTATTCCTTACATCAGGCATGTTTTGGTAGGGCAGAGCCAAGACCAAATGTAGCTCTTGTTTCATAGAGTGGACTTAATTTCTTGGCACTTGAATAAGAATTGCACTGAAGTGACTCAAAATGTTTGACAAATAGTATGAAAATTTATATTGTTGCAGTTAGAATGGATCTAGGACTTAATGTTGTAGCTTGTCCAGCATTCCTATTTATTGCAACTACTGAAACGTGTGGCAAAGAACCAATGTTGGTTACTTTGGAAGCACTATGGATGCTGGCAAGAAGACTTAAGGATATTATGTGTGGGGCTGGCCCTCTCAACAGTCTTCGCTCCTCAGCAGGCATCAAGCCCTGCCCCATGTAAGTAGCATGACTTACAGTGTCACTGATGTTAAAAATTGTGTGCTGCTGTATGCTGAGATGAGTCAGTGGTGCTCGTCAGAATTAGTGATGATTTCACTGAAGCTGCTGAAAGGCAGTACTAACTCACAAGAGGAAGTGAAGAACAATAGTTTGTCGCTTGGTTTTGATTTCAGATGGGTTTGCCATTCAGTAAATACTAGTAGAGATGGATCTGGCAGCTTTGTAGTACTGTGTGAAGAGTGACCCCTGAATTTTTGGGTTTAGTGTGTCATAGATCTGGCACTCACTGAACAAAACTGGACCTAGAGCAAATTCCATTTAACTTGATTTTTTATAAAGAGGATGTAAATTGAAATCCTCTTGAGGTTCCATAGCAGCTGCCCCCAGAAGAGCACTCTAGCTGCTGTTACTGGCATTTCATTCAGAGCTGAGAAAGGAAAGGTGTGTCTTTAATGAGTAGCTGCTCTCTACTGATACCCTCTGCTAAAGGGGGAAGTTAGGGTTATTTATAATATTTGGGCTCCTCCAGAGCTTTGGGACAATTTTGTTTCTCAGACTTGCTATAAGCGGTGCTCATTTACCTTTCTCCCCTCTTAGTTTGTCTGGCTGATACAAACATCTGCTTTTGGCAGCTCTCCTGTGGTTTCAGTGTTTTACTTGTTCTTCACTTCAAAGAGTGGCACTGCCAGCCCATGCCCTGTGCAGGCAGGACATGGGCACTTCTAGCACCAAGGCCCTGGCAGACTTTGGGCCTGGAGTTTTGATGTTGGAGCTGCCAATGCACATGCCTGCTGTAGCTGGAAGCTGATGCTGCCATTCACGTGCCCTGTCTGTACCTGCCATCCAGTGCTGTGCAGGAGTATAGATTGTCCTGTTTGGGCTTTTTGTGGGTTTTGTTTGGTTTGTGGTTTGTTATTGGGGATTTTTTGGGGTTGTTTTGTTTGGGTGTTTGGTTTGGTGTTTTTTTTTTTTTACAAAGGGAACAGAGAGTTAAGAGGTGAATGGTTATTTTAATTATGTTGGTTTTCTGGATCCAGAAATATTCTTACACTGGCAAAACCTAGGAGATAAGTCAGGCCAAATAACCCAGAGTTATTGTTTTATCTCTTTTTGTTTTTTTTTTCCTTTGCTTATCATAAAATCACAGAATGGTTTGGGTTAGAAGGGACCTTAAAGATCATCTATCTCTATCTCCATTGCATGGGCAGGGACACCTCACACTAGACCAGGTTGCTCAAACTTACTTATTTTTCTGCCTTTTTCTCACTGACTGACCAGACCTGCTTATCAAACATTGAACAGCTTATTGTAGTTTTCACCCAAATAAATTATTTTGGAACAGACTTAGCTTTAGAGCTGTTGTGAGCAGGTCAGAGAGGTCTTGATGCTTGGGGGAGAATAAACACTGTGCTGTAATTCCCTCTCTTTCAATAGCAGGCTTAGCACAACAGCAAACTTGACTACTTTCAGCTTTATAATGTGTTGTAGTAGAGATGATGAGCAGTTTTTTAAATTTTTAACCTCCTCTTTGAGGCCCAGGGTTGACACTTGCTATCTGTCTCCCCAAACAACATGACATTTTGATAAATGACTTGAGCATTGTCAGCCTAATACAATATCTTGCTTTTAAAAATGTTTTAAATGGCAAAGCTTTTTATAGTTCTGCAACTGCCAAACACAAAGCGCAGACATAAACTGAGCAGACTGTGCCTCTGACAAAGAAAATAACACAAAGCAAGAGTTTTCTGCATATCAACATTTTCTGTTTCACGTCACTTTGCAGCTCCCTGTTACATGTGTATCCTTTTTCAACACATGGAACCCTGGAACTGAAACAGATTCTCAGTAAATTTCTATACTATATATAAAAAAATATTAGCTCCACATCTCTGCTTTTTTTTTTCCTGTGTGTCAAGCTTATAAAGTGGTAAGTCTGTTTTAAACTATGTCCATATGGATAATCTCTGTTCAACCTCATAAAACGTGTAGTTAAGGCTTTACTGTGTTTCTCAACATAGGAAGGAATTAGTTATTTCAAATACAACAGTTCTATGTTCTCCTGGACAAGACATCTTGAGCTTTAACTCTTTGGCTTGGTTAATGGGTTTGTCACTTTGCCTAGTGGTTAAATTGACTGTGGAAACTATTAAACTCTGTTTAATCTTTGTTTAGATATTAGACCTGCAGATAATTTCAGTTCTGAGTATTGGCAAATAAGATAATGTGTCTTGTGTCAAATTCTGTCATTTTGGAAGTGTCCAGATTATTAGGATTTTCTGTTTTCAGGATGATCTAATCATGTAAGCAAGGCAGGGGCTAGAGGGAATGTGCTTTATTAAACCAGCTGATTTAAGAGGGGAGGCTGGGGGACAGCAAGTAAACCCTGGGATTTTCATATTCACAGCTCTTCTTCTAGCAACTCAATTTTTTTTTATCTGCAACTAGATCAGTTAGTCCAATAAAAAACCTCCAACAATAGCAATAAAAGAAAGAACCAAACCCAAAACAAAACCTCTACCTGTGAGCTGTTTTCTATTCCAGACGGACTTAGATTTCTCCATGTTGCCATTTGTGTCTGTAGCATAGTGCTGGGATAAAACAACTGCTCAGTACATCAGATTCCCTGATGGCAATTACTGAAGCAATAAGGCAAGTTTATTTTCTCCCCTAATGCAGTATGAAGTTTTCTAAGTCTAGCCATAAAATGAGCTAAATTAAAAAAAAAAATAAATTACCTGATGAAGTACTAAGTTTGAATAATGTGGAAAAAACCTAAATATAATCTAAAAATGTATCATATTTCCCATTTATTTGGACTTTAAAAAAAAAACAACAACAAAAACAGAAAACCAAACAGGCCCTTTTTAGAAGCAGAAAACAACTAGAAGAGAAAACCTTTTGTGTTAGTGTAACCTGCACAAAGTCTAAATTCCAGCAGACACTCATGTAGGGATGATAAAAGGGTTGTATGATGGTTGCAGAAGCACAAAAGACACTTGCAGTACTAGAACAGTTCAGCAGTTTAGGTGTTTTCTAGTGAGAGATGCAGTTTGTGCAAGAGGATGTGAAAGTGTTTGAAGTGAGTGGACATGGGGAAGAAGACTTGAAAACTGTTCTCTCATCCCCCAGTGCCTAGCAGATGGCTTGGCTTGATGGGCAAAAGTGATGGAAAACAATGATAAATGTGAGCATGTGCTCCAGAAGAACTTTCCAAGCATAAGTTGATGCTGATCCTAATGCAGAATGGCTCGTGTTCTGTGGTGGCTGCTACTTTATACTCACTAGTGGATTTGCTTACATGGGCATCTCACAGGCTTGCCAAGTAAATCACATTCAAACACAAACTCAGTTGCTCCAAGGTAATAAAAGAATTTTTTTCCCTTCTCAAGTTTAGAGGCCTTTCAGTGTATGTAGCACTGGGACTTGTTTCTCATTGAACACGTGCTACAGATCCCTCTTAGGCTTGGTATTTTGCCCAGGTTGTGATGTGCAGCAGTATTTATTAGAAGGATGTGTGACATGCCTTTCCCTCCTTGTGCTGAGGCCAGCGGCTTTTACTGGCTTATGACTAGGGGAAAAAAAAATACTTGCTAGCAGCACAGAGGTCTCTCTGAGTATTGCTCTTTGGTTTCCAAGAGGCAGCATGGGCTTAAACCATTGGGAGGCTTTCCACTGAAGACACATGTTCAAGAAGTGAGATTATTTGATCCCAAAAGGTTAAAATTTAAAGATGGTAAAGTGTGAAATTTTACCAGTGTGGTCCGTTAATAGATAGTAATTAAAATGGAAACATATATGAAAGTTTGTGATACAGAATCACATGAAGGCTTCAGCTGCTTTCATAGTTGTGTGTCCCAAAAAATCAGAAGTGCTTTTTGGTTTATTTTGGCATTATCTGTCCAAGTTCATTCATCTTCCATATGAGCTTTGGAGCAACGAACTCAGTGATGCCTTTCCAATGCCAAAAGCTGTCCTCTGCATGCAGACAAGAAGAGCTGGGCTTCTTCACAAGAGCTGCTGGGGGAAAAGCAGGGGTACTGATGCGATACCACAGAGAGCTTGCAGTTGCCCTGGAGAGTTCTTGTAGTAGCTTAATAAAACTTACAAAAGTGCCTTTGACTTGTGACCTTGCAAATGTCCACTGGTCAAGGGTAACTGGGATTATGAAACCAGAATTAATGCACGACTGATGCTTGCTGAAACTGGGCCACTCTCCCTGAAGGCAAGTAATTGTTTTGGATTGAACATGTTAACTGTATTTGAAGTTATGAGACAACAAAGTAATTTCCCATAAAAGCAGAAGGAATTGATGCAAAGGTGATCTAAGGCAGCAGCCAGACTATGGCTGCTGCTGGAATAGGTTTGTGATTGGCCACTTTTTACAGGTTAATTGAATTTTAAAGATAAACTTTAATGGATTTGGCAGTGAGAGTGCAACTGTAACCAGATCTTGTTGTTTTGTACAAGAACCTTTCAGGTTTCTCTGCAAGGTCAAATGTCCTATTGACTGGCGGCTGGACTGCTTTGCTTATAGGAATGTAACTGGTATTTAGTGGAGTTGCAAAATGAGTTTGCCACTGAAGTGTGTGAGAGTCCGGCAGTTTCACTTCCTGCAAAGCTGGAAACTCTTGTAGCATTTATTAGGATTTCCTGCAGGGAAAAAGGGATATTAATTTTGTTTGACTTAGAGAATCATAATATTTGCACTGCAATTTGTAACACGGAGCAGGAAGTGTTCAATTAGTATTTCCTGAGCAAATTCAGTGAAGTGCATGCTTTTAACTTTTAATGTTTTGTCAGAGAATAGATGAAGCAGCTCACAGGACCTTAAATGTTCCACAGTGTTGAAGTAGGGAAGAATAACAGTGAACAAGGTTACAGCTCTCTGAAGAAGCAGTGAACAACAGAAACTGTTCTTGTGGCATTCTCAATGTCTTTGCTTGGCACCATCATAATTTAATCTCTGAACTGTAGTACTGTATCAAGTGTGCTTGTGGGAGGCATAAACCTCAGTCTGGTTGATAATATAGTCACTGGGTCAGCTCACTGCTGGTTTTAATTTTCCTAGTGTTACAAAACTGCTTTCAAAGATTGAGCTGATTTGGGGCCCAACCCAAATTTCTTTGAAGTCTTGTGAGCTTCTTCCCTTTCAGGTCCATAGTAATTTCATACTATGGGACATGCTTTGTGTCTCTTAGAGAGGCTTACAACTTAATTTCGAGGCAACATTGCTTTTTCCTATTCAGATAAAAGTGTGTTGCTAGAAGTGAGGCACTTGGGCTGAGGAGCCTCCAGTATGTCAAAGTTCCCAGTGTGCACGTGTGCGTGTGTCCATGGCAGCCGGATTATCCGGATAGATGATCTTCTGTGCATTGCAGGTGTTCCCCATCTCCATTCTGGATAAGATGAGGCATCTGGAGATCCCAGGGTGACCTGTTCACCCACAGATACCTGGGTTGTAGGTAAAGTAGCTAAAGTAGCTGAGATACAGAATCATAGAATGTTTGGAGCTGGAAGTTACCTTGAAGATCATTGAGTTCCAACTCCCTTGCATGGGCAGGGAGACACCTCCCACTAGAGCAGGCTGCTCAAAGCCCCATCCATCCTGTGCTTGAACACCTCCAGGCATGAAGCCCCCCACAGCATCCCTGGGCAGCCTGTTCCAATGTCTCACCACCCTTACACTGAAGAATTTCCGCCTGATCTCTAACCTAAATCCTTTTCTATAGGGCTGCTCTCAAGCGTGACCTCCCCCAGCCTGTATTCATATCTTGAGTTACCTCAGCCCAGGTGCAGGACCCTGCACATGGCCTTGTTGAATGTCATGAGGTTCACCTGGTCCCACTTCTCTGGCTTGTCCAAGTCCCTCTGGATAACATCCCATCCCTCTGGCATCATGCTGTGAATGAGCATGTACTAGATGGCTTGTGCTGCAGTTCATAGAATCATCAACTGGTTTGGGTTGAAAGGGACATTAACAATTATCTAGTTCAAACCCCGCCCTGCATAGGCAGGGACACCTTCTACTAGACCAGATTGCTCAAAGCCCCATCCACCTGCCCTTGAACACTTCCAGGAAGGGGGCAGCCACAGCTTCTCTTGGCAACCTGTTCCAGTGTCTCACCATCTTCACACTGAAGAATTTCTTCTTAATATCTTATATAAATCTCCCCTCTTTCAGTTTTAAATCATTTCCTGTTGTCTTCTCACTACATGACCTTGTAAAAAGTCCCTCCCCAGCTTTCCTGTAGCCCCTTCAGGTACTGGAATGCTGCTATCCTAGAGCTGTCCCTTCTCCAGCCTGAACAACCCCAACTCTCTCAGCCTGTCTTCATAGGAGAGGTGCTCCAGCCCTCTGACCATCTTTGGCCTCCTTTGGACTCACTCCAAGAGCTTCATGTCGTTACGCTGGGGACTCCAGAACTGCGGTATCACTAGAGCAGAGTAGAGGAGGACAATCGCCCATCTTGATCTGCTGGCCATGCTTCTTTTGATGCAGCCCAGGACACAGTTGGCTTTCTGGGCTGCAGTTGCACATTGCTGGCTCATGTTGAGCTTCTCATCAACCAACACCCCAAGTCCTCCTCAGGGCTGTTCTCAATCCATTCTGTGCCCTACCTGTATTTGTGCTTGGGTTTGTCCTGACCCAGATGCAGGACCTTGCAACACACCTTCATGTGGTTGACACAGGCCCAGCTTTCAAGCCTGTCGAGGTCCCTCTAGGTGGCCACCCTTCCCTCCAGCATATCAGGGACCTGGGGGTCTTGGTGGATAACAAGCTCAACAGGAGTGAAGAATGTGCTGCAGCAGCAAAGAAAGCCAACAGGATGCTGGGCTGCATCAACAGGGCATCACCAGCAGAGATCAAGAAGTCATCATCCCACTCTACTTGGCACTGGTTAGACCACACCTGGAGTATTGTGTTCAGTTTTGGACCCTGCTCTACAAAAAGGATGGGACAGGCTGGAGAGGCTCCAGAGAAGGCCCACGAGGATGATCAGAGGACTGGAGAACCTGCCTTATGAGGAGGGGCTAAGAAAACTGGGTTTGTTCAGCCTTGAGAAAAGAAGGCTTTGGGGAGACCTTATTCCCATGTTCCAGTACTTAAAGGGTTGCTACCAAGAAGATGAAGACTCCTTGTTTACAAGGAGTCACATGCAAAAGACAAGGGGTCATGGGCACAAGTTGCTCCTGAGTAGATTCCGATTGGACACGAGGTAAATTTTTCACCACGAGGGCAGTCAAACGTTGGAATAGTCTCCCAAGGGAAGTGGTAGGTTCACCCACCTTGGGCAGTTTTAAGTCTCAGCTTGACAGGGTGCTGAGCTATCTCATATAAACTGTAGTATCAACTAAAAAGGTTGGACCAGGTGTTCTTGAGGTCCCTTCCAACTTTGCATTCTATGATTCCATGAGATAAGGAGGCTTTATCCAGCCTGAATTCTGTTGCCTCAGCACGTGTTTTAGTATTAGGATAATCAAGTTATCTCTGAGGTTGAGGACTCTTCAGTGCCCTGTGTGTTTGTATAAAGCAGGCAGAGACATGAAGGGCTGCAGCTCCTGTGGAGAGCTTGTAACTCTGTGGGAAATCCTGCAGCTAGCTCAGGTTCTGAGTCTTCACAGATGCCATTACCCAGACTCAGTATCTCCTGTGAGTTGGTCCAGCAGATGGTAAATACTTCATCTAAGCAGTTTGCAAACTCAAGCTATCAGTTGTCCAAGGTAACCACAAAAGTCCCTCTCACTGGAATTCTTCAATGTGGATTGAAGATGTCTCCTTTTTGCATGGCATTAATTTTGAGTGCCCTGCATGCATCCTGGTAATGGGTACTGTATGAGCACAAAAGGGAGACACCAAACACCTTCCTTAGATACTTCCAACTTTACTATTAAATGTATAATTTAAGGTTTAAAGATATCACCTGAAAAATAATATATTAAATATTCTGTGTACAAAGAGCTTAAATTCTCCCATCAAGAGTCTGTGTTTATTCCTGGGGTTCTTGTGTTTATAGCCAGGATTTCCCTAAGGAGAAATATGAAGTGCTTCCACTATGAGACTGATGTGCCAAGGATGTTCTGGGTTTTCTGGGCTTTTGTGTATTTCTGCAGCCTCTGGACAGTGCATCTGCAGAGATCTGGCATGATCTATGACACTATGAACATTTGTCATCATCATCTTTGCATATAGTCTGTTGATATCCAGAGAGGCTGATTATCTTTTGGATGCATTGGATTTACTGTCCATTTGCAGAATAACTTTGCATGTAAGACTAACTCTGAGCTGTCTTCTGGACTATCAGAAGTTCTTGGGCAGCTGCCTAAGTTCATACATTTTTTCCCAATAAAAAACTCAGGTGGAAATAGTGAACATGCCTTGAGATACTGATCCTTGAGCAAGTAGATCTCAAAGTTCATTCTTTAGAGCAGAACTCTAAGTACATGTTTGGCAATTCACCCAACGAAGTATGAGGTAAAGAAAAAAAGATACTGGAAGTTGTAAAGGTACTTCTTTATTGCTCTACAAATTAGGAAACATGTTTGTTACCTAGAATGCACCACTTAGATTTAGAATTTTTTGCAACTTGAGCCTGAAGTGGAGAGACAGTGATGTTTCACGCCAGCATATTGTGGTTAGAGACATCATCCCTGGCTGTGGTTGCCAGATTGAGGCAAAATGTAGGAACTATTGAGTTTGAGCATAGAGAGGTGGAAAGGACATTAAAGCAGCATGAATGGGAGACATACTTGTGGTTTATTATTTCTCATTTGTCATTCTTGGAGGCATTCTGCCTCCAAGTCATAATAGGACTTTCAAGGCATGTATCATTCAGCCTCTGCTTCTCTTGAATGAGATTCCTTCAGGCATTGGCATTCAGGCTGCTGGAGTCCTAACACACTTGCTGCATTACATCCAACACTTTTGAGATCTGTTGTGTTTCTTGTAAAGTAGCTCTTGAAGGCACTTCCTGAGTCACTGACACACAGTCAAGAAAGAATGAGACAGTCATGGGCATCATAGAGATGTAGTATATTTCACATTTAGTTTTGGAGTCGTCTTCTGAGGTGAGGAAATGGAGTTGCTCTCACTTCAGCGGGGAACTGAATTTAGCTTGCCCAAGGTAATATAGGATGTTTGTGGCAGACCAAGTAATTGAACATGAGTCTCTCCAAATTAACTTGATCATTTGCTCAGTTGTCTAACAGCATCTTTTATCTCTACCAGCACTGATCACAACCACAACCTATTAGAAACACATGATGTATCAACTGTTTTATCCCATATATGCTGTCAAATATGCATTGTTTTAGAAAATGAAAAGCATTTTGTGAAATATTTCCCAAAAACTGAAGGAAGCAGCTGTTCTAGGAAGGTTTCTTATTCTATTTACCAGCTTGCTTCATTTTTTCCATTAATTTGCGTAGTTAATAACTTAAAATTTCTGTCTTCATTATATAACAGTTTAAAATTTCCAGTCATACTGTGTATAAGTTACAGATGCCAACATCTGTAAACTTGAGGTAATTACCTTTTCTCTATTATTAAAGTAATAATTCAAAGAGAGAACCAAAATAACGTAAATATTTATACTTAGAGCTAGAGGGCCAGAGATCTGGGGGTGATGTGTGGTCCCCCTGTGGCTGCTGCTTAAGCATCTGATTGGACAGATGTTACAGTAATTTCTTAGAAATCAAGACAATATTGGCTTGACTTTCCTCTCATTTTATTTAATGACACCTTCCAGCAAATGCCTAGGACTAGATCCAAAGCAGATTGAATTTGATGGGAAACAAATGAGTAATTACAGCCCTTTGCAGTAAAGCATCCAGAGCTATAGCCTTGTTGACTTCATATTGCTTAAGCAAGTTCTTTGCTGAACTGGGGCATAGGTTTTTGATTTAGTATCCCACTGCTGTAAGACCACGAGTGTCTTCTGGCCAGAGGCTGAGGGGTGGTTTTATTGGAGCACAGCTGGATTATAAACAAATGCACTCCTGTCTACAGTCAGAGGAAGGAGAAGCAAAAATGAAAAACAATAATATAGCTGTATTATGAGTACTAGACAGAGGAAAATCAACTGCAAAACCAAAATGAACTTGCAGAATGATTTTGCAACACCTTATTGTTTCTCTAGTTGGTGTTTTCTTTATTAAATAAATAAGAAGAAAAACAGGTAGATAATACAAATATCTAAAAGATAGATCTAATATGTAACCAGTAGATTATACAAAAATACCACAAAGTGACACAGACACTTCAGTTGTTAAAACTTTTGAGTGGTAGAAATTTACTCTCAGCTTCACACTGCTGAGGTGACCTGACATTTTTTCACTGATTCATTTTCTTCTTCTAATCTAAGCAAGAAGAAGCATAAGAGGTGTGGATGAAAGTCCTGAAGCAGTATGACAGACCCTTATACTAGTAGAGGTCTTAGATCCTACGTTCCTTAATGCTAGTGTAGGAGTTTGACCTGTCCTTCCCATGTACTGTGCAGTAACTGAGCAGTTTGAAGTATGATTACTTAGATACATTAAGGGTGTTTGGAGCCAGAGTCTGGCCCAAAGCCATGAAGCACAAACCATTTATCCTCCCTGAGTAGATAGATCTTAAATTTTGATTCACTTTATTGTGTTGAAAAAGTACATACATTTGCTATTATGGTTGACAGTTCTCTTGTCTCAGCTCCCTAGTTACTAGGTTTGGGAAGCTGACAGAATCACAGAGTTGCTGGAATTGGAAGGGACTTCTAGAGATCATCTAGTCCAACCCCCCTGCCAGAGCAGGATCACCCAGAGAACATCACACAGGACTGCGTCCGGGTGGGTTTTGAATATCTCCAGAGAAGGAGACTCCACAACCTCCCAGGGCAGCCTGTCCGAGGGCTCTGTCACCCTCACCGTAAAGAAGTTTTTCCTCATATTTAAGTAGAACTTCCCATGTTCCAGCTTATGCCCATTGCCCCTCATCCTGTCACTGGGAACTACTGGAAAGAGTTTGGTTCTGTCCTCCTTGCACCACCCTTTAAATACCTGTAGCCATTAACAGGATCTCCCCTCAGCCTTCTCTTCTCCAGGCTAAAGAACCCCAGCTCTCTCAGCCTTTACTTATCAGGGAGATGCTCCAATCCCCCAGTCATCTTTGCTGCCCTTTGCTGGACTCTCCCCACTAGTTTGCTGTCTCTCTTGAACTGGGGAGCCCAGAACTGGATGCATTATTCCAGATGTGGCCTCACCAGGGCAGACGACAGGGGAAAATGACCTCTCTCAACCTACTGGCTACACTCTTCCTTATGTACCCCAGGATTCCATTGGCCCTTTTGGTGACAGGGACACGTTGCTGGCTCATGGATAATTTGCTATCTACCAGGACTCCCAGATCCTTCTCCTTAGAACTGCTTTCCAGCAGGCCCACCCCTAACCTATATTGGTGCATAGGGTTCTTCCTCCTGAGGTACAGGAGCCTACACTTCCTCTTATTGAACCTCATTAGGTTCATCTCTGCCCAAATCTCCAGCCTGTAAGCTACGGAAAACAAGCAAAGTATAGCAATAACAAAAAGCATAGTGAGGATTGCCTGAAAGTTATGGCAAAAGGAATAAAACCCCAGTGCCACAGCAAACTTAGTCCCTCTTAATACAAATTAGGCCCTTTACAAGCAAAATGTTTCTTGGAGAAAAACAAACAAACAACTGGGATCAGCAAGGTTGTGTGGATGTTTGGGTTTTGATCCTACAGGTCCTTATATGTGTTTACAGTCACAAAGTGGAATTCCTGAGTCCTTGATCCATATAGAAGGACTTATACGTGATAGCGGGTTCAGGATGAAGCTTAAGTTCTGAGATCTGGGGAAAAAATTCAGTAGTAGAAAGATTTGTGAATAATATCAGTGTAGGTGAGCAGATCTTTGTAAAAAAAAATAAAAATACTCCAAAGGATGGACTTTCAGTGAGGACAAAAATAAACCCAGAAAGTTTGCTTCGTGCTGAGTCTTAACAATGCTATCCCAAGATAAACATAGTTTAGAAGTTGGTGGCTTTTGGAAAAAACAATATTTTTTAATGTCTTTAAGTTATTCAGGTAACCTCAAGCTTTGCAGAACTGCTTTCTTTTGTCTGGGAAGAAAAGACTTGGAAAAACATCAGGGCAACATGTACACAGAAATTTTAACTGAGGCCACTGTAATGGAGTAGGGTGGTACCTGATTCTATGAACTTAAATGTAGTAGGAAGCTAATTTAAAATGTGTAGCTGCAGGGGCACCCCTCTCACAGCTTTTTAATATGAAGTGAGATTTTGATAGGTACAAAATATACATACCAAACTGCATAGAATATGAGCAACTTCACACTAATTTGGATATTCATCAATGTAGGACTTTAAATTTGTCTGAAGCCATTTCTTGGGGGTTGTTTGTTTATTTTTTCATAGGTCAGCACACGCATGTGCCTCGACCATGATTTTCAGAAGAATCTGGCCTCTCTATTCTGAGTCCTAACTCACCCCTGCTGTTCTCTGAAATTAAACCTTTCTGATTCTTCTGCATTGCTACTGTCATCTGCAAAACATCTTCTACATCATGCCAAAATTGCTTTGACCTCTCAGCATATGATTTTAAAGCATGTTCAAAGACATATCCTTATCTCCTGTTAAATACTGAAATTAAAAGACTGAACATGTCTTGTCATGTAACCAGTTTGTAGGTTGGCATCAGTTAATTTATGGTGCTTCTTAGCAGCCACTAGTTCATACATCAGTTCATGTATTCTGGTGGAGTACAAATGACATGCTTATCCACTTTTTATTAACCCATTATTTTGTGCACTTCTGTATTTTACACTTAAAAACATTTCTGTGAAGCAGTAACAGCTTTAAAGTGCTGAGTTTTGAGTAGAACATTCTGGGTGTGTTTGCACAAGTCGTCTCTTTTAGAGCTCTCCTTTTATGAATATTGGATGTAGATCGTGAATGGAAATGCCTGGGAAGTGCACTGATAGGTTCAAGCCTGAAGCTCCTTTCTGTAGATAATCTGGGACCCTTTGTAACTCCCAAATGCCAATCCAGGAATCACAAGTCCCATAAACAGGACTGACTGCTGCAGAAGTTTTGATTCTAACTGTTATTGGGAGACATCACTGGTTTTCAGTTAAAAGATGGTATTGGTAATTGCAGCTTTTGCCAATCGGCAGCTGTTGTTTATTTATTTCATTATTCCCCTGCAGTTGTTTTTAATATCTTTTGGTATGAAATTGCAGTTCTGCTTTCAATATTAACAAAAGTACAATTTAGGTTTGGTTAGCAATTCTTTCTTTAAATCTCAAAATATAGACTAGGTTTTTAGTTCTGTAACTGATTTACAGCTTGCCTCTAGTCTCTCATTTCACCTCACTATTTCTGGTATTACAGCTAGGGAAACTCTTCATTCATACTGGTTTATTATTATTTTTTTTTTGTGGAGGAAGGGTTGTTTGCTGTTTTTTGGTTGTTTTTCTAACATCAGCGATGACCCCAGGGTCTCATTTCTTCTGTTGCATTCTTTCTACTTAGAGACTGGTGTGTGAATCTCTGTATGAACTTGGATAGAAGCAGAATTTCTTTTTGAAGCCAAATTTCTCTCTCATTCTATTCCTCTAATATAAAAGATGCAAATGGATGTCACATTGCCTTACTGTTCTTGATGAGGTACCTCAGTTGTGCTGTTATGTCTGGTTTGGTTTGGGGTTTTTTTTGTTCTGTGTGACAGCATCTTGCTTTAGTAAGAGTTACAAAGTGGTGACTAAAAGCCTAGAACATGGAAAAGTACAGTGATCCCTTTGAGCTTCAGTACAGCTCCACTTCCTCAGACCTCTGTGCCTGCATCTTTGTTGTGTAAATCCAGTGTGGTCTCTATGACAGCTGCTTGCTGATTTTTACACTAGCCCACAGCAGAGTTGTAGACCTTTTTTGTGCAACAAACAGGGATTTTCTACCCACGTTTCTAAGGAATTCTTTGAAAATTATATTTCTTGTGGGCTACCTCAGCGTTGGTGAATCATACGGAACTAAGCCCAGAGATGATGGCTTGGTTAAGTGGTCTAGAGTAAACACAAATTTCCAGTATTTGAAGAAGAATATTTTACCCTAAAAACTTGTCCATTTTTTTTTCTTTTTCTGGCTATATCCATTGGCATAGCCAAGCTCAGGGGGAATGACTGACATCTGCCAGGAGCTCATAAGTTTACTGCTGAGAATGGCAACACATACGGTTAATCTAGAAATGGCTAATGTATTTGCCGACCAAATACATGTTTCCCTGTGTCAGAGGTGCCACTTCCATAGCACTGCCTATACCCATCTGAGCTCAATTCAGCATTTTTGCCTGTCTGGTGTGCCTGGAACCACGTATATCTCAGTTACAGAACGTGCTCAAGTCATTGTAGGGCTTCATGGCCAATAACTGATGCTAGATGTTATTTGGCTCTGTCAGTAGGGTTTGGCTGGTCAAGCTGACTCTGTTCTGTCCTCCCTCCACCCACCCTCTGATTTGTCTTCCCCCATTCCACAGCTTAGAAAGGAAAAATCTGAAAGTGAAGAAATCTCAGAGATTCCACTACTTCATTCTCAGTCCTCTGTTGTTAGGAAATCCAGTTCCCCTGCGAATAGTAACTGCCTCAGTGCAAGGCTTACTGGAGAGAAAGTGCAGTCTTGTGTTGGAGTTAGGAATCGATTCCATAATGTGCCACTCCTTGAGTCATTCCTGATGCTTTTTCAGGAATTTATAAACTATTAGGACATATTTTTGCCTTTTTAGGGAATCTTGTTACAAGCCACTACTTGGTAGTTGCAGAATTTTGGTTTCTACACAAACGATGTGGTAAGGTCCCCTGGCACATGTCTCGGCTCTGCAATGAGTTGGCCTTGCAGACTGATGCTGAAGATGCCTGTGGAGAACCTCATAGCAAGAACCAGTATGAAAAAAATATGAGAAACTTGAACTAGTTTGTTTTTTCATTTTATTCTACCAACCAAATGGCTCTCTGTATCCTACCTTCTCTTGTATTTCAGGTAGTTTGGTAATTTTACTGCCTGGATATGTCTACATGGCTTGAGTTAGACAGTAGCCCACAGTGGGCAAGAGCAGATGCTTAGGGAAAAGTGAGGATAGGGAAGCAAGCAGCACCAGTACTTCCTGCTGCCAGCAGTTTGAGGCTCAAGGGACCTACTAGCTTAAGCCATTGCATTTAATGGCCTTTGAAAGACATTTTTATTTCCCTGTTTGCTGAATGCTTTTGAACTCCATATTCAAAGAAGTAGCATACAAGGCAAGGAGTTCTTTAAGATGACTGGGTGTTATATAAAGAAATATTTTGTTTTGAACCTCCAGTTTGGTGGTATTATTTGATGCCTTCTTGCTCTTCTCATAGAAGAGACTGTGAATAACCACAGGTTTCTCTGTCCCCCCCAGCAGAAATATGGTTTACAGAAACTTTTTAAGAGATTTCTAGAAAATCTGAGCACCTGAGGTGGTGATGGGATAAAGGCCTTGTGGTGGTGGGATGAAGGCTCTGCAGTGAGACAGCATGTAACTAGCCTAATTCACAAATATAGGGACCAATTACTATGGCTAACTGGGTAGGGTGGACAGCTC
Organism: Chaetura pelagica; assembly: GCF_000747805.2. Taxonomy (NCBI): domain Eukaryota; kingdom Metazoa; phylum Chordata; class Aves; order Apodiformes; family Apodidae; genus Chaetura; species Chaetura pelagica. Next base: position 826,440 of record NW_009954416.1, on the reverse strand, counting down.
TTTTTATTATCAAGTTCTCTGCTTTATAATACTTACTATAATACATTAGTAATGCTCAGATGTTCATGAATCTCAACACCATTTTTTTTCCAGTGCGTGGGGGTAAAGAATAACACCAAGAATCAAGAAATGTGGATTCCCTTTGAAGCAGATTGGCTTTGAGTCACACCAAGGTTAAAAGCAAGAAACAAACAGACAAAAAAATACCCCTTAAATCCCACACAATATTATCACCCCAAATTAGCACATCTAAAATAAATGATTTTTTTTTTTTAAAAAAAGTAATTGGTTCTTGACCAATTACTTAAGTTCTCATGGGGAATCAGTGGAAAATTTGAAAATAAAATGGAGACTTGATAGTGAAAAGCCCTAGTGTGATGGAATAGAAGTAGAAAATGAATATGAAATGTGCAGTTATATGAAGTCAATTTTCTCATTTCATAAGAAAATAATAATTCTAACGCAATGTCTAGAGTACAGTACTGATATGGAAATTACTTCCATAAACTGAAGCTGTAACTTGAAATGCCTCACATAAGCACATATTCCACAGCCCCAAAGCATATTTTATAAATTGATATGATAGAATTTCAATACAAATAGCTCTGTGAAAAAGTAAACAACACTGTGGTGGTAAAGCTGTAGAGATAAGCCTTAAGGGTCTTAACAGCAGTTTTTATATGTTAGATTTTTTAAGAAAAAAACCAAACACAACATTTTCTTAAGGAAACACTCCTCGTCCATTTTTTTTAATGATCGACTCTGAGCCTGGCTTTAATTTAAGATAAATAAATAGCTGTGATGCCACAGACTGAGTTTGAAGTTTCCACATATTTTGAAGTCAATCCGCTGCACAGCGTGCTCTGAAGACTCGTTATTAGCTGGTAAGGGAATGAGTGCAAAACCAGCAGGTTCATCCTTGCAGCCTCAGCAGAAACCCCCTGGGATGTCCTGTGGAGCTGCAGGAGCAGACCCTAAAGCTTATTTATGCTCCCAATCCATCTACTTTATCTTGCTGGGCACTTGTCTGCTTCACTGAGGAGTATCGCTAAGCTGGGCTGAGTATTTCACACTGGGCTTCAGTTCTGCAGGGAATGTGAAAGAGAATTAAACTGAAACCTGGAACCAAGGAAAAAAAATTGCTGACTGGGGAACATGGAAATGGAAAGCACTGTCTCTTCATTCAAAATTGTCAGGAGGCTTCTACCACTACAGTGCTGGACATGACAGATAAGGATGAGCTGAGAGCAGGAGGGGAGTCAGAGCAACCGTGGACTTAGCCTTCAGTGTTGTCCTCATAGTGATATTGTGCCCATTAAGATGCCTGTGAGGACCAGTGTAGACAAGTCCAACTGTTAACCCAGCACTGCCAAGTCCACCATAAACCCTACATCTACACACTTTTAAAATACCTCCAGGGGTGGTGACTCCACTACTTCCCTGAGCAGCCTGTTCCAGTGCCTGACAACCCTTTCATTAAATGCTTTTTCCTGATATCCAATCTCAACGTCCCCTGGCATAACTTGAAACCAGTAGTGCTCATCTGCTGCCTGAAGAGGTGCAGCTCTGGTAAAGCCTTCCTCAACTTTGGCTCTAAAATACATTTCTATCCTGACTGCTTCATTTGTAGCTTTAATCTGTTAATGTTTGCACCCTGGGTGCATAACCAACCCTCCTGGCATGTGCTTCCAGGCTTCTTCTGCAGGAAGTCCTATGGGTCCATGCAATTTCATCTGTCTTGGCTGTTTGTCATCACCACTGTTGGGTTTTCTGGCTTGGGTGTTTTGTTTTTGTTTTTGTTTTTCTTTCAGGCTGTAATTGGAGCCTGTGTTGTGGTTGTCATAATTCACCTCTCTTGCATGCAAGGAATTTGACCTGAAATTCTGTTTGAGGTCTCTGCTGATTGGTGGTAGAGTGCAAGAAAGTGAGCTGTTTTTTTCCTGAAGCCTACTTAGAAGTTGGATATCAGCTGAAAATTATTCGTCAACTTTTTCAGTAGGACTGGTGGTGTTGGACAAGTGGTCAACCGAATATCTTTGTGAGTAGAAACTGCTACAAACAGCCCTTCTGTTCATCAAATCATAGAATTGTTTGGGTTGGAAGGGACATTTGAAGATCATCAACTCCCCTGCATGAGCAGGGGCATCTTCACCTGGACCAGGCTGCTCAGAGCCTCATCCAACCTGGCCTTGAATGTGTCCAGGGTTGGGGCATCTACAACCTCTCTGGGCAACCTATGCCAGTGGTTCACCACTGTCATATTAAAAATTGTCTTCCTTTTGTGTGAATCTACCCTCTTTTAATCCATTATCCCTTGTCCTGTCACTACAGCCCCTGCTGAAAAATCTGGTCCAAAGGTTCTAAGGTGAGAACTTTGGTCTTTAATTTATTTGCCATTTAAAACTTTTCAAAGTATCTTCCAAAATTTTTCAATAGAAAACTTTTCTTCATGTTTTCCAGCTTTTTATTAAAATGAAGTATTAAAACTCTGGGTTTTTTTCATTTATTCTTTTTCAGAAAGTTTTACGTTTTATCACTGAGCACAACGAAGGGCTACCTGCTGGTTTTTGCTCTTATTTCTGCTAACCCAGAATCACAGATTCGTTTTGCTTGGAAAAGACCTTGAAGATAATCAAGCCCAATTGTTAACCCAGCACTGCCAAGGCCACCCCTAAACCATGTATCTGCTCAGGGCACCATCACTGCTAGAAACATTCGGAGTAGAGGTGGCCAGACCTGGGCTGAGGAGCCACTGATGGTGGCTTGGTGGCTGGGCCCCTCTTTTCCAGAAGGACAGGGAACTGCTTGGAAGAGTCCAGTGCAGAGCCACAAACATCATGAAGGGAGTGGAACATCTCCCTGATGAGGAAAGGCTGAGGGAGCTGGGTCTTTTTAGCTTGGAGAAGAGGAGACTGAGGGGCGACCTCATCAATGTTTACAAATAAGGAAAGGGTGAGTGTCAGGATGATGGAGCCAGGCTTTTTTCTGTGATGTCCAGTGATAGGACAAGGGGCAATGGGTGCAAACTGGAGCATTGGAGGTTCCGTGTGAATATCAGGAAGAACTTCTTTACTGTGAGAGTGACAGAGCCCTGAACAGGCTGCCCAGAGAGGCTGTGGAGTCTCCTTCGCTGGAGACATTCAAACCCACCTGGACACGTTCCTGTGTGATGTGCTCTGGGTGATCCTGCTCTGTCAGGTGGGTTGGACTAGATGATCTTTTGAGGTCCCTTCCAACCCCTAAGGTTCTGTGATTCTTTAATGGGGCACGGACTGGCCTGGAGAACCCCTGGCAGCAAACACCTTCCTTGGACCAGCTGAGATCCCCATTGCACGTTTTTTTGTTTTAATAGCTCAAATTCAAGCCAGAATAATGAGAAGGGCATTTAAAATGTGGTAGGAGGAGTGACCTGGTGTGTATATATATTTACTTTTTTATAAAGACAAAGTGGGAGAGGAGGAAATAGGGTTTAAATAACAAAATCCAGCCTCTTCCAAGGGTTCTAAAAGCAGACAGAAACTCACTGAACGCAACCAGCTGAATTTTTCAGTAATCCATGTGAGGAAAATTGCAGCAAAGGGAGAATATGCAAATGGAAAAATTCTTAAAATAAATATATTCCTGTAGTTATGTTGTCTAGTGCTGAACAGTGTATGTGTTCTTGTGCTAATTGTGGTTAATTCAGATAGTGAGAAACACCATTCTGCTGTCCTCTGGCACATGAGAAGAAGCAGGGAAAGGGAGTGGAAGCGATGAAAGATCAAGAGGGATGTGGCTTTGGTTCCTCAGGCAAATGAACAAAGATGCAGACCCTCAGTCAGTGGGTGTCAGTACAGAACTTCAACAGGATGAGAAAGTCTGGCATGCCTGCTCAGGTCACCTTGCTCAGTCTGCCAGTTCTTGGCTACAATAAATATTTTGCTTGTGTCAGTTCCTGGTTGTTTTGTTATTAACAGCCACAACAAAACTTGGTGTGGTATGGGCACCCAAAACCATGTTAATTTTTCTACTTTTTTTCATCACTTTTATTCTGAAAAATGAGTCTAAATGATGAGATAAGTGTTCTGCTCCAGTCACATTACTCCTTTGGCTGTGTCAAACCCACCTGGATTTTGCAAACTCCTAAGGAATCACAACCATGAGCAAGCTGACCTGCTCTCAGCAGGGATAGGACTAGATGACCTCCAGAGGTCCCTTTTTACCTAAATTAATCTGTAATTGTGTGATGTACTTTTGTAGCTGAGGGACTTCCTGCTTCAGTGAGTTTCATTGTAGTATTTGGGGTTTTGCCTCCACTGCTGCTCTGGACAGCCAGAAGAGCAGTTCTGTCCATGTGGTTGAAGACAGGAGCTTAAGGCATTGAAAACTCGTTTTAGCTGTTGATTTCTAGCTTTAAAAAAAAAAAAAAAAAGAAAAGGGTGGTGGTGGTGTTTGTTTTTATTTAGCTTGACATTAATGGATACTTTGTTGCTGCTGAAGGGATATAAAGTGTAGGATTTTAATGTTCTGTAATGTTTATTTTTCAAGTGAGACCAAAAATAAGCCACAGCTTTTGGCAGAAGGCTTTTTTTTTTTTTTTTTTAAATCTGTGCCAAGGAGATCTGTTGTTTTATTTCTCCTCCCCTATTACTCAGCAGAGAACTTTCAAAATTAAAAAACCTGCACATCCATACAGCATTTCTGAAGCAGTGAGAAGCAAGGACATTGCTGGTGCTAGCTAGGTCTTTAGACATGATTTAAACCTGCTCTTGGACAGCAAGGAATACTTTGACAACTTGTTTTCATGCTCAGAAGTCTCTGGTTCATTTAAAACTCGAAGCCAGGACTTGACCTGTTTTCCACGAAAAATATTTGGGCCATCACTCAAGATGAGAGCCCATGTGCTTGGTACAGCTCTACAGGGATGAGAACACTTAATTTTGGGTGTAGCATCTCCTGACAGTGCTTTCTTTATGGGAAAGCCAACATATCTCACAGGCACTGATGTAAAATCCTTACAAACAGCAGCTCCACACAAAGATGAATCCATGTTTTGCAACAGTTTTTCATAATTTCTTTTAAATACTATTGTAAAAATAAAAATTTGTACATAGGAAATTTCTCTGTTTCTTTAACGACCATCAGGAAGTCCTGTCAGTGGCTTATTTAGAGACAGGAGAGAGCAGAACAACTGTATTTAGAATGTTTAGGTATTGCCTGCTATCTGCAAAGACTTAATTCACAGTAAGATATGAGTTTGTAGTGCTTAAGTTCTCTTTGAAGAAAAAAAACACACAACATTCTAAAAGTCAGGTTAGGTAGCAAGAATTGTTAGGGATTCTATGCAACCTGGTTTGAAATTTCATGTCTCAATTGGAAGAACATCACATTGGATCCTTTTTCTTGACCCATCTACTAGGACTATGACTCTAACTGCATATATGGAGATCACAGGGCCAGAAAATACTCTTATATATGGAAAATCCAGTTACCACTCCATCTGTTCCTTCATGTCTTGTCTAATACATCCCTGGAGGTGAAATGGGGAGACACTGTCAGTGATTGTTTCCTGCAGCAGCTGATCAACATGCACCACAAAATAAAATACAACCCTTTGCATTAAGTAAGGTGCTTTATAAAAGGATGTTCAAGGAGGCTTTTAAGAGAATTAAATGCTTCCAGGAGATACGGAGATGCTAAACGCTGCCCCACCAGAATCTCTAGTATGTATCACCTTTTAATAAGAGCTTAGAAAATGGTCGAAGGGTGCAGGTATGGGCTAAACAGCAAAGTAAATTAGGTTATGAAGACATGGGAAGGCAGTCTTCAAAAAGCTGAAAGCATATCCAAGGGATGAAAGTGGAAAGGATTCGCATCTCAGATGAGATAACAATGTAACACAAAAACAAGAAACAACTGTAGGTTCACTTTATAATCACAGTCTAGAAAGGAGCAGTTGGAGATGATTGACATACTATTCTAGAGAAGAAAAATTAATTACTTGCATTGATATTTGCTGTGGAAGAAACAGGTGAGGCAGCATTTGGGGGTAAGCTCAGGAGGTAATATGTCCACTATTGACACTTCTGTGGAAGAAGTTATGGTACAGTAGATACTACAAATGTGATGGTGTTCACCTAGGAGCTCTAGGGAAACTCAAACATTACCTGCATTGATTACAGTAAAATGTATTGTTGCTTTAAACTTTCACAGTATTTGAAGACTACTTTAAAAGATTCTAAGGAAATGTGGGGAGCTATAGGCTTGCAGCATCAGCAAATTAACAGAGACTGTCTAAGGGGATAGATAGAATGAGTAGATGTTTGGACAAATAAAATCTGTGGAGGAAGAATCTATATGGCTTCTCTAAAGGCTTCTGTAAACTTCTGAAGGAATCAAAAAATACATGGGTAACATGGTTTGTTTGATATTGTCTGTATGGATTTTGGTAAATTTTTTATGAAGTGCTTGCCAAAGGCATTTTAGGGAACAAAGCAGCTGTGATAGAGGAGGGAAGATTCTGGTGTGGTTTTATGAGTAATTAAAAGAAACAAAGGTTTGGGGAGATTGGAGGGAAGTCAAGAGTGAAGTCCTAGAGGAATCTGTGCTGAGATCTATCCTGCTCAGCCTTATTCATAAATGCCTTGCAAAAAGGGCAAAGGTGCAAAGAAAGACAGCAAGGATGATCAAAGATGTAGAAGGCACTTCCATGTAAGGAACAGTTCCCCAGTTTGGGGCTATTTGGCTTCCAAAATTGTGAGTGCCACAGAAAAGATGGGACAAAGATTACTTCAGTTTTCCCAGCATGTATGAAATGTAGAATACTTTTTTCATGGGTTATCTGTTGGAAGAAAATTACCAGGAATTAAAGCAGTGAGATGAAAATGTCTCACGTTCCCTCTGAATTTTTTAGTAATTTCCTTAACTCTTCAGACCCTAAATTGAGATGTGAGTTTATTTGTTTGGTTTCAGTCTTCCAGTTTTAATTTTGTTTTTTAATTCCTGGCCATCTCCAGTGCTTGTTGAAGTCTTGTTTTCTCAGGTGTCTAAAAATTGGACACAAAGTGTTTCAAAACAAGCACTCATTATCAGTGACAATTTAAAAATTGTTTTAAGTGACTCTGGGTATTGGTTGGGGTTGTTTTTTTTTGTGAAAACACACATTGTGTGTGCCTTGAATGGGTCTAGAGAGACTTGAGTTTATCTGCTTGTGCCAGAAAACTGGCCAGAAATAACGTAGCTCTACTTTAGAAGCCTGTGATCACACTGGTCACTGGTGAAGTGGCCCATGCTTAGTTTCCAGAGTGAGGCAGGATTGAGTTTGTTTAGACTGGAATGTTAGAACAGTAAATTTGTGCTTTTACATGTAGGTGTGTGGTACAGCCCTGAGACCATTCTTAGTCTTCTGAAGGATGTTACAGATCTGCCAGAATAGAAGGAAGGTGAGGAAAGGCATTTTCAAGTATATCTGTATTGGGGGAAAAGTAGTATTTAAAGCAATTTGCATTTGCTGGGTAAATAAGGGATGATGAGATTAGAAGCAGCCAAAATATTTCAGTGTGAGCTCTTTCAAATCTATTTGGTGCCCCTCCTGCACTGTACATACTTGTTTTTGATGAATACACATGGGAGTTGCATCAGCCAGGCCAAGCCTGGTTCTGATATAAATAGGCACAAAAGTTTTATTGCCTGTGGTCCCAAGTCCTTATTTTCACTTATCCTGATTTTACCTCATTGTTGTATTATGAACATCAATTGAGTTGCTCCAGGTATTGCTGATAAGTGATATCAAAATCAGACTTTTAATAAGAACTAGGCTTGCTATTTCAAGGGAAAATGTTTCCTTTAACTGTTGCCAGAAGGAGAGCAGAGCTCTTTTCCAAACCAGCCCAACTGTTCCTGACATTTAGTTGCCATGAGTGTTCTTGCAGTATTGGGGTTTATGCTGATCAGTAAAAGAGTTTCTGTCAGCTGTATGGGCCAAAGTATTAAAGCTGTTAACTTTTTCTCAGTGGATCATTTAAGACTTAGTTCATTAGAAGAGAGTAGACATTTAATCACTGCTGTGAGCATAAAATCCTGTTGTGTTCATGTGTGATGCAATTAAAAGTTTCAGTCATTCCAATAAGGATCAGCCCACGCTGATCCGAATCACTGAACAGGAAATGCTCCAAGGCAAGATCCTGAGCCTAACTATTTAATTTTAATTTATGTATCAAAGTGTTGATCTAGATAAGGCAATGATTGCAAATGCTTATGTTTGAAGACCATGAGAAATGCTAAAAAATGAAGGTTGGTTACATCTGGCAACAAAATGTTTGTCTTGTCCCAGGGCAATGCATTTGTAATTAAGATGCAAGTAAAGACTCTTGAGAAGACTTAGGCCTCTGAAGGACATAACAACTTTTAGACTCAATAATGCACTACCTCTGTTGTATGTGCAGTCCCATGGATATTTTTGCAAGATGCCCAGCAAATAATTTCAAAAAACAACCGAAAGCCCTTAATGTTCAAACTACCCTTTTTATACTGTGTTCTTCAAATGACTTCTTTCTTCCCAGAACATTTAGCTTAACCATATTAATTTCTGAATGATGGAATGAGACAGTGTTTTCAGGGTCAGTAGCTCATTTCACACTTCTGCTCTTTGCCTTCAAGCAATGGTTTCTCACCCACTAAAGCGACCTGAAGAAGTTAGTCTGTTGTCCCACCAGTCACTAAAACAGCTGCTTTCAAGAATGTATGAAGTCTATCTCCAGCTTTAGATAACTAATTAGCTTGCATCTGAGAGTATTTGTCATATCATTCTGTTTAATGAATGCTGCTCCCAAAGGTTTCCTGCAACTGTCAGATCACTGGAATATTGTTTTATTACCAGACAATATTTAAAAGCAAGAATTGTCTTTGGCCATTATCTTCATAGAATAAAATAAGTTATGATTTTATTTCTTTGAACATCTACAAAAGAAAATCATAAGAAAATGTACTTCTAGTGACTATTTAGCAAATATCCCTCTTTTTCAGTGGCTGTATCTTGGCTCACTGCACCTGGCTTCTCTTCCAGCCACCCGAGGCTGGTGTGCCAAAGAACAGTCTCTCTTCTTTGTGGTACTCAGTGGTTGCTCAGAGTGAGATTTGGCCTTCTGTAAATGAGACAATGTTTGCTCCTTTCTCTGTTCTTCTTGTTTTGAGTATTGCAACAGGAATTCTGGTATAGGTCTTGCATTAAATATATGCTGAAAATGTTTATCTTTTCCTCCTTTTGCATCTGGGTTCTGATGCCATGTGCAGCTTCTAGGCTGGACTTCTCTCTGTTTTGCTGACCCTGTGTAACTTACACTACCCTGTACTCCTCAGTCAAAATATATTTTCTGGCTTTAAACTGCTTTTTCCCATTTACAGCCTTCAGAAGGTCCAAGAAAGTTTCAGTGCACATGCATCTCATTCAACTTGCCATGTGGAGCTTGCTGCAAGCCTTTCATACTTCACACACAGTACAGTAACATACATGACAGATTTGGCACTGCATCCTGTCCTAAACTGCTCTCCTTACCTGCCCACCCTCCCTTTGTCTTTCTTGGAGGATTTTGCTATTACAGTATCCATGGATTCCTTTGTTGCATCTGAGTGTGCTCTCCTTAAGGCATACGAAGATTCCAGAGTTTCTCTCCTTTGGAAGATGAAAACACAGATGCTCAACAGGCACTGCAAATGTTACATTTATGTTAGAGTTGCACTCAAAATTTCCAGAAAGGAAATGCAGGGACCTTTACACTCTAGAAGATTTACAGTGTCACTCTGTTGTCACTACTTTTCATGCACTCTGAGAAATTATATTTGATATGAAAATAGAGGAGTTTTCTGATATAGAGGACACAAAATTTAACTCCTCTAACAACAAATATCTAAATATAGTATATCTCTAATACCTTCTAATTTGAGTTTTTATGTAAAGCATAGATGTGTATCTTACTAAAATGTCTATTGCCCTTGAGAGAAAAATTACTAACAGGTAAGCATTTCACAAGCATTAGGCAAGAATTTCACAGTTCATGTATTTCCTACCTACATCTACTTCAGCATCTGTGTGTGTGCCTGTATACAATTATGGAAGAAAAACTGCTTGCACTAGTTAGAACCAGGGGGAGATGTAAACTGTGGCCTCATGTCAGCATGATTTCAGTTCTGCTGAAGTTAATGGGAAGTTAATGCATGCTTCTACATAAGCATTTTCTAACTTTGGGGCCACCCTACAGATAAATACCTGTTTCATCATCTGTGAATATAGCCAGGGAAGCTGAGCATGGGGCTGTGGAAGAATCAATAGGAAAAGAGAAAAAAAGGAATTGCTGCAGCATGTCATAAACAGCTTCCCAGAGATTTAAAATCAGTGTTTGTTGTCTCCTTTCATCAACTTTTCCCTAAGACTGTTTACTTAAGAGCTCCTCAGCTATTGCCAGGAATGCAGTTATCCTATTTTAGGCTATATGTACTCAATAAAGCTCTAAGCTGTTCCCACAGTGGGTGAGAGAGGCTTTGGGCTGCTGTTGTGATCCTGCAATGCTGTGGTCCACCAGCTCTGCAGGTATTTAACATAAACCTGCTGGCTCAAAGGTGTTCACCCTCTTTAGAGTAATGAGCAAAAATTTAAATGTAGCTTTGTTGTTTGGCCATTTTTCTCTGGCTTGTAAAAACCAAACCTTCTAAAAGCACCAAAAGTCAAGAGCTCCAGATCATCTACCAAAATCAGATGCAGAGAGAGAAGAGAGGTTTTGAAGCAGAGGTAGCAGGCAATAGACACAGAGGCCATGGGGAAGGAGGAAGGAAAGGGAGAAGCTGATACAAATTTAGCCCCACCTGTGTCACGAATCACCAATGCTTCTGCTGACCCATCAGGTCTTGTTTATAACAAATTATCCACTGGTTATGTGTGTGAAAATACAGCAGATACAGGGAAAATACAGGAAAGAATGATTTTATACTTAAATAGCCTGCTGCAGAAAAGCACTTTTTTATTCAACCTGGTAAGCTCTGGGGATCGTGATGTCTTCACTGCTGTATTTGTGAATGTTTTTTGTATACTGCCTGACCTCTACTCCGTATCTAAACAAACCAACTTAAACAGTCCTGTGAGTGAACTTGATTCAACCTCCCTGCCAGAAAGGGAGGCCTCTCTCATTAGCAATTTCAGATGAAGCAACTTTCATTTGTGAGGCCTATATTATTTGTACCAGGTCTTTATTTTTTTTATGAATAGACTAAAAGGTGGAAAAATAGTAGCAGTGTGGGGTGTGAGGGGCAAGAACTGCTGGGATCAGCCCAGCAGCAGAAGTCCAGCCCAAAGCAGAGCTCAATTTGGCATGGTCAGACACTGCTCCACAGCTGATGGGGTAGATTTGTCCTGCCTGGAATTTGAGAAACAGGCAGTTTCTTGTGCTTTCTTCACTCTGCTGCTTATTAAGAATTTGACCTTTTGAGGGGTCAGTGTCTTCGTGCACCCTAGAGTCTTGTAAGTGAGTGGGTATTTGAGCTAAATCTCCAAATACAGGTCAGCCCTGGAGCTAACTTAAGTAGCAGCATCTCCTCGCCTGCTTCTGCCTGACTTGCTGCCACTCCTCCGTGGCTTTCTGTGAGGGTCGTCACTTATTTCTGTGAAGGCTTCTTGTTGGGACCCAGAAACTCCTGTCTGATTTCAGCTCTCCATTATGTGCTCAGCTCATATTGAAGCTCTTGTGTGACTTTTCTTCATTCAGGTGTTCATCTGTCAGTTACTGAACATTTCACATTGCTCTCTGCAGGGTCATCTGTTTACAGCTACAAGCCTTTACATAAGGCAGTCGTTTAAAAAAACTCTTTTTTTTTTTCTTAGACATCAGCTCACGACCTGATGTCAAGATCAAGGATTTAAGAAAGCCTGTTGTGGCTGGTGTAGCAGGCTGTCCATATGTCCACATGACTAAACCCATCTCCTGCTGGGGGTTGGGAAGATAATTCCTCTATCAGGAGCAGCACACAAAGAGCCAGGACCATTTAAGAAGGAGGGAAAAGCTCACATTCCTCCAACATCGACTACCTGCAGCTGTGAGGGAGACATGTAACATGCCACCTGCCAGTCCTTTGATCAGGGAAGCAGCTTCGTTCTGGCATGTGGGTACCTGTCTTTGACTCTCTGTACACCCCAGCATTTCGTCTCCAGGAGATAACCCTGATATCTGGTTCCTACCTGCTGTATTAAAGTCCCTTACTTCTTTTTCTCTCTGGGTGAGCCGAGGGCACTGTGGTCTGTAGCTCCCCATAGTGGGAGATCTCTGGTAATGCTTTAGGCTTGAGTGAGTTTGCAGGGATGGAGGGTTTGGGTTTTTTTAACTATCTGTGCACTTGGCCTGTGTCACCCTTTGCAGGAGGTAAAGTATGTCCCAAGTAATGAGATTTATTTATTATTATTTTTTTGTCAGTTTGTCTGCAAGGTTCAAAGGAGCAGAAATTCTTGTTAGCTTTTGTTTCCCTTTTGGAAAGAAAAATGCAGCCCTCAAATTCCTGCTGTGCCACTGGTGAGTGAAATCTGTCCTGAACTGCCGCCATTCATCACCAAGGGCAGGCAGGGGAACATCTCTCATCTAGGCAGAATGCAAGCATGCAGGCATGTGCAAGCCAAAGAAAGTCCTTAGTCATAAATGAGGAGGGTGGGAGGGATTTAAAAGCATATTCTGGTTTTCTTTGGGCCAGTATCTTTGGATAAGGTTTGACTCAAATGAGGTGGTTAACATTTCTCCCAGGGTTCAGTCTGCTTCTCTTAAGAGCAGTCTGAACCAATGAGTCTTCCAATGAGGGTGGTAGGAGAGATGCCCCAGTTCTGCTAGTCACTCCTAGGAAAAAGATAGGCGAATCTTCTTGTCATGTCCCAGCTGGCTCCTCAAATGGGCATGAGATCTGTTGATGGCCACACGAGAGAATGAGGGGGGGAGAAAATGGGAGGGAGAGTTGTGCCTTCATTAAGTCCCACCTCCAGCTGGGTGTTACATTGAGACTAGTCTGGACAATGCTCTATGTGAGGAGGGAATGCCTCTCATGGGACAGCCTTTAGCTGCAGTAGATGTTGTCTAGGACACTTTACAGAATCACAGAATCATAGAATGTCTTGGGTTGGAAGGGACCTCTAACAGTCATCTAGACCAACCCCCCTACAATAAGCCAGGACATCTCCAAGTAGAACAGATTGCTCAGAGCCCCATCAAGCCTGACCTTGGATGTCTCCAGGGATGGGGCCTCCACCACTACTCAAGGCAACCTGTTCCAGTGATCCACAACCCTCGTATTAAAGAACTTTTTCCTAATGTCCAACCTATATTTACCCTTTTCTAGTTTGAAACCATTACCCCTTGTCCTGTCGTTACATGCCTTAGTGAACAGCTCTTCCCCAGCCTTCTTATAGACCCATTTCAGATGTTGGAAGGTCTCTATAAGGTCCCCCCAGAGTCTTCTCTTCTTCAGGCTGAACAGCCCCAACTCGCTCAGCCTGTCGAGCCTCAAACTCAGAAGGGTCCCTATGGCTGGTTCCACAGTGTACCAGTCGTGGGAAGGACACTGGTGAGCAACGGACCATGGAGGGACTCCTTAGGACTGTCATGTAGATTTGGGTCACATTGAGGGGGATGAGCCGCTCACTGCTGTTGACCAAGGGCACTGAACTGAAGATTCAGTTATTTCAATAAGCAACCACCGAAGTCTAGCATTTTCCAGACTGAAGTAACACAAAATAAGACTTTCATGGTCCATGCACTGGCCATCTCACAAGTGGTTGCTACACAAAACAGGACAACCCCACGCTGGTATCCCAGTCTTGTATTTGCTCTTGAGGCTGAGATAGTAATGAAGAACAGAAGAGGATGTTTCCCCTGATCTTCACCTCATTATATTACTGTCACTTGTATGGTTATGTCTGTACTTGTGGATAATGCTTTTGAATAAGCATTTGAATAATAATGTGGGGTTTGGTGGATAATGGGTTTGAATGTTTCTTCAGAAGTAGGATTTACATCTTCCATTTCGTGTAAAAGAGCTTAGTTTTCATGTGTGTTTGCTGCCACTTGCAATAGGTGCATTTCACTCAGCTGAAATAACACAGGTAATATTCTGTTTATAATCTGTTTGGGTTCCTATTCCATTCCTTGCTTGCCCCAGTACTGGGACTCCATCCCTTCATCCCTTCTCATGCTGTGGAAATAGAAGAGGTATCTTCAAGCCAGGAGAGGTCTCTATGAAGAAAAGGAGATCTCTGTGTGAAAATTAGATAACCACTGCACTAGGTAGAGTTTGAAACTTTTGAACTCTACATTCTAACTGTTTCTTAAATACATTTCATAGTGTTTAATTCAGATGTGTTTCTGCCCCATGTTTTTTTCCACAGAAAACCAAACATAAGCACAATACATCCTTTTTTTTTATTACACCAAATTTATTCAAACCAGCTATAAAGATTGTTGGTTTGTCTTATATGCTAGCTTTTGAAAAATGCATACTGAAGATCTCTAAAGGGTTTGAAAAACGTATTTATAGGAATGCTGTCCAACTTGTTTCACTATAATCATATTCAAGTAGTATTGACAGGAGTAGTTGATGAGCTTCAATGAGGACTGGGCTTCATACACTTGGGGTTTTTTCTACCTTCAGTACTACACTGAGTGATTTCAAGAAGCAATATTATTTGCAACCATAAAAAAGCATGTGAAGTGTTATGTTTAAAATCCATCATCATTGTATCTGTGCATCTCAGCAGCACGGCTGTGTACTACAGCTGGGAATTGGCCCTCAGGCACTGAAAAACTGATCATTTCCAGGCAGGTTGTGACACCTGCCTCTCACTGCTCTCATTCTTGCAACAATTTTCCAAAGTTGTAAAAGCCAAAAGCCAGTGCACTGGAAACTAAATTTTGCTACGGATGCAGGTTAGGAAGGGCTTTTTCCAGGGGAGAAGGTTTGCACAGTGCTGGGCGCCCAACCATTCCTGGTCTCATGAACTCAGTGCTGTAGTAGAGGACTGCAATAACATCTTTGCTGCAAGCAGATTTACACAGATACACCCAGAACAAACATTTCCTGTCATTTTTTTTCTCCTTTGTTAGATACAAACACAAATGTCTCCAAGGACAATCAAATGGGAACACTCTGAAACGAACCCAAGCAGTGAGCAAGTGCATTAACATGCAGGATTCCATTTTAGTTTTCTAATTAAACTCAATTGTGTTCTCTGACCTGCATTTTAAATACTGAATATTTAGTGAGATTCATACTTCTTTTTCCCCCCTACCCTAACTCTTTTCAGTCTTTGTTCAGCATGTGAATAGCTCCATTAGGGAAATGTGAAAGCACTGGTCTATGCATTGAGTTGCTATTTTGACATTCCAGAGGGAGATGCTACTAAGCTGTAAATTACAGAATTGGACATCATTGGTTTGAATTCAGATCAGTTTGGCCTGAAAAGCTGGGTTTAGCTATTTGACCTGCCCTGACCCATTTCTGTCCTTTGTTTAGTAAAGTAGCTGAGCTGTTTGCAAATTTCTTCTTTACCTTGTACATAAATCTAAAGCTATCAAATGTTTAACCCGTATCTCTGGCTTTGGTGAAATAAAAATTGTTTTTTGCCTCTACATAATATGAGATCTTTAAATGTTTTTGTTGCTGCTCTTCCCTTTTAAATTTTCCAGCATACCACAATTTCAGAAATGTAGCTGCAAAAATAAAAATTGCTTAGAAAATCCATGAAACTCTGGTCATTGTTGAAGCTAACATTTAATACAGTGATTAAAGCCAATATTTACAGTTACCTGGGATGAGACTGGAAAGGTGCTGCATTGCAAACCTTGACTCTAGGAAAAAGTACAATATTCTGCTTGAGTTACAGCCTAGGGCAGAGTTTGCTCACCTGATGGAGAGATGAAGTTGGGGGTCTAAGAGCAGTGTTGGTGAGTCTGTGCTGTGCTCAAGGAGGATGCTGAAGTGGCAGCAGTAGCAGCCCTGAGAGAGAGGGAAAGACAGAAAGAAGCAGTGAAGTGAGGAACACCACCTGTTTTCTCAAGTGAGGTTTATTTACAGAACACTGAGATTGAAGAGACTGGGGCTAGTTCCCTAGATTTTCCTGTTACCTGCTGAAGGAACTTGAGGGGTTTTTACGGTTGGGAGCATTGCTGAATCACAATAAATTATGGATCTTTAGTTTTTGCTTCCAAAGGCTCTTAAGCTGAGTGCACAAAAGCCTCAGCTATGTAGGTGTGGATAGACTGTTCAGGCATAAACCCCAGACCTGTAAAAGAAAACCCTCTGAATGCAAAGCAAATTCCCATTTCCCATCCTTGCAAATGATTTCCCACTTTTTCAAACAGGTGATGCTGGCCATTGTCTGAGCCAAGACAGCAGGTTTCTTGGGTCATTGGCCTGTTCAATGGTGCCTCTGCACCTACCACACTGCTGGCTGCTCTCTGCCCTGCCCACACCTCCTGCCTTTTCTTCAGTTCTAGTAGGAGACATCCCATCCACTCCCACACTGCAATTCCCAACTCTTTGGAAACACAGACACCCAGTGTAGCTACCACAGCACCCTCACTGCCTTTGAAGGTGCTGAGGGGTGGACGGCAGCTCACCAAGGCGCTCTGCTGCTGCTGCTGCTGCTCCCTTCCCTGTGGGTTAAGGCCTTTCAAGCCAATGTGCTTCAACCTCCACAGCTTGACTGAAGCCTGTAAAAAGTAGCCTGTGGCATGGGCAGATGTAATGCAGCAGGATCACTTCTCCAAGTTGTCTGCTTCCTATTCCTTTTTCAATTTGGCCTTTGGAGAGGCTAAGAGGGAGAGGAGAACCATGGCTGAATGTCGTGAGTTATTCACATCTCATGGGCAGGCAGGAGATGCCTCCTTGGTTATTGCTATTAATACTAGATTGTAGTCCAAGTCCAGCAGAGAACATTCTCTGGATCATGAATTGTGGTGTTTATCCTCCCTGGCTGTAGGTTACGCAATGGGCACATTTTTGGTTTAAGTGTCCAGAGCAAGTACTGAATGCAACGATGCTGTGCTCAACATGTGGTTTGTAGGTTGGCTGATGCAGGGAGGTAAAGAGGCCTATGAACCAGGCAGATAAAGCTGATACAAAAAAATTTTTCTTAGCGGGGAAAGAGGAGCTTGTGGCCAGGCCCTTTGCATCTCACTCCTTTTCCATTTCAGCACAGGAGATTTGCAGAGGAATTCTAGAAGTCATGGACTAGGGGTGGCATTGCTGAGGCTATGCAAGGGGAAACAAGCCCTTTAGCTGACTGAAGCCATCAGCTGGCTCCAAGGGCAGGCTGGCAACCACTTCTGCCTGTAGCCCTGAGCTGTCCTGGCTGATTGCAGCCACAGCTGAGAGGTATATTGAGAGGTGAAGGGTGATGCCTGACAGCAATGAACTGCCTGGGTGCTATACACAAGCCTGTGATGTAGACCATGGGAGTGTGAAGAGTGCTTGTTACTGGAACATAGTAACAGCTATGCCTAAGCTTAAAAGAATGGGAGGGAGAGAAGAGGGGTTAAGAAGACAGAGAAGATGTGTATGACAGGGGAAGATGTACAGGCTGTGTTTCCTTAACTCATTTTTACTTCGTGGCATGCTTTCAGAGACATTTTTCCACCTTATTTTTATACTTTTTTAACAACCATGGCCCACAGATTAAAACAAATCACTTGTTCCATTTTGCCTTTTCCAGTCCTGAGTTGTCTTCCATGAGAAGCACAGTGCAGACATCCTCTGGCAATAGCTGTTGAGTAAGTCATTGTGATGGGAACATGCTGCTCTTTGAAACATCCAGTCTAGGATGTTTTCTCCTGAAATGTGAGTTGTAGCAAACTTTTCTGGTAGTGGCAGCTGCTGTGCTTACTTTTTGCTCACCTGAACAGCTTGTGCTTTGAGTGTTTTGGATGCAGTATGTAGAAATGATATGGTAAAATGACTCCACTGGTGTGTTGCCTCCCCGTTCAGTCAGCTCACTGCTCCATCTAAGTCCTCATGGACTGGGGAGGTATAAACAATCTGCATTTATCAGATGCTGATGGTTGCTGCTGCTTGAGATTGTGTGAATGCTGTTGGCACTGAAAGGAATGGATCCCCCTCCTGAGTTTACTGAAACCAGAAGAACTTCCCACTGTGCTCCCATGTGCTTTGCCTTGGCAGAAGATAGAAACTGAGAAATCACTCCTTCAAGCTGCCTGTAAGAAATTCAAATGCCAGCAGTGATATAAAAGAGGTCTCTTTTTTTTTTTTTTTTCTTTTTCCTGTGATTTTTACTGCTTCCTGTATTGTAGGCTCTGAGTTAGCAGTGTTTTTGAAGGAAATTTAAGCAATGCAATGCAATTACTGTATTTGCTCACTGCATTTGCTGATGACAACAAGCTGTGGAGGGCCTGCAAGCACATCCAAGGGCAGAATTAGAATTCAAAATTATTTGCACAAACTGCAGAAATTATGTGAAAAATCATACATGTGAGACTGATGCATTTAGTAAACCTTCTCTTTTTGGACTGTGTGGTTGAGGTAGGAGACAAGATGGCAAGTCCAAAAAGAATGTGTCCCACTTGGCCAGAGGGTTACCATTCAATAAAGGAGCAAGAGTGACACAACAGTAGTGTTCAAATAAATAAAGTAGACCAGTAAAACAGAGGGATAAACTGTCTTTTGTAGCAGTAGGAGGTACAATGGGAAGTAGTGAGCTTCACTGCAGTGAGGGCTGGACAACAATGTCTTTTGGGAGTGAACTGAATGGGCCACGTGAAACTTCTAATGTGGGAGATGATTGTTAGGACTGAAGCAAGGGTCTGGCTGGAGAGCTATGGGTGTAACTCATCTTGCCTTATGATGGAAGAATGAACTAGATGACCCTTTCATGCCCCTTCTGGACTCCCTTTTTTTTCTGATTCTGGGACCAAAGCACAATAACTTTGCAGCTGAGTGGACCTTAAACCCACAGAGCATGTCGGCTGTTGGATATTTCTATGGAGGCTTGGCTAAGTGGGAAGGAAATTAATTCTTTCCCAAGGCCACTTGATGGAATGAAATCCCTTCAGGTAGATCAATAATAATGTGTTTCCATCTCCATCCCAGGAGAACCAATTAGGACAAGAAGCATTAGGCAAAAAAACTGATGCATAGATCTCCCTCCAAATATATTTCCTACCCTGTGCCAACATGCAATGACATGTGGACTATGCTAGCAGGTAAGGAGAGGAGCTGGATTATCCCCTTGAACCATTCAGCAGGGGTAACAGTGTACAAAGGGAATTCACTTTCATTAAAGTAGCAAGCTAAGTAAGAAGCACAAGATTTGCAGAGGCTGCTGCTATCTGTAGGTTTATGTTGGCTCTGTGAGCACAGTCAGAGATCAAACTGATGGAAATGCAGCACCCAGAACAGCAAATTCCTGTTAATTGATTTTCATAACTCTTCTCGTTAAGTCTGTACTGCATGAGCAGCTCTGAGCACTTGTTTTGTCTCTCCTTCCATGAAACAGTCACCTTTTTAACCAAGGAGAAAATTGGAATCTGGTCAGAGTTTACTGTGTGAAGAAAATTATTATTTATGCAGAACATGAAGCAATTTGGGCTTTGAATAAGATAGTAATTACAGTTTGTAATTTTTCCTTCAGTCATTTCCAAAAAATAAAAGACTGAGATGATTTGGGAATTTTTTTGGCAGATTTGACACGTGTGTTCACTTGTTGGGACTGAAGGGCAGAAAGCAACTTGGAAAATTGAGTCTCAGACAAAAAAGAAATGTCCAGAAGAAAAACAGGCACGATGATAATCATTCCAATGTGATGCCATTATGGTGTGTATAGACTTAAGCACAGTCCAAGGAGCTTTAAACTCCTAAACACTAATTCAAACATGTTCATATAAAGTGGATAGTGTGCCTTAACAAAAAATAAAAGGGATGATGGAAGAGTCCTGAGGGTAGTTGTGGGCCAAACTTACTTTTAATGAAGCCCCTCCAAGTTTTGCCACTAGCTTTAGTAAGGTCAGATTTCACCCTTTGGAAATGATCCTCCCACAAATGAGAAATAGGCTGAGCTTTTATATAGGTGGATAGAAACTCTCCAGTTTCTATGAATTTTCCAGGTTAGCTTTGGGAGTTAAGTTATGTAAATAAATTAGAAGAAATGGGGAAAAGTGTGCATGTGTGTGCCTGCATGTGGTTGTAGAAAAACATGTTGGATAAATTAACACTGAATGAGAGCGGAGGGAATTCATAAAACATTTTACATTCTACTAATTCCTGAGCTACGCAGCAGATGTAAGAGTAAACCAAGTGGCACTGGTAGAAAAAGCTGTTTTGCAGAGTTCAGTGGACATCTGGCTACAGTTAAGGCATGCTTTTTTAATACAGAATGAGTACTTTTTAAAAATATGCAGTCCTATAGGTTCTGAATTGGGAAGGGCCTGTATAAGCCAAGTGGACTATAAACAAAGATGTGTGCTATTGGTGGGAGCATTCAGTGACTTGCACGTTATGAATGTTCAAATTGTTTTGGCCCTGGATCTAACAATCACAGTGATGAGCTGTTTAGGATTCAGAAGGAATTAAAAGAGGAAAAAGGAGAGAGAGACCCTGAGCTGCAGGGAATCTCCTCTCAACGGTCACTTTCTGCCGTGACAGTAGCTGCTGGAGGTTGCTGGCTCTACTTAGGACCTTGCTCCAGATCGTACTGAGGTAGCCTGATACTGCTGGTGATGGTGGTGTTGCCTCATTTGTAAGCTCCATGTAGAGATTTGATGCAGAAACCTGGAGCTTTTGCTCAGGGCAGATTCCTCAGCAGGGCTTTCGAATGCTAGGAAGTTATTTTTCAGGAGTGCAAGACTTCGTACCTTATGGCTGTTTTAAGGCTGATACAAACTTTTCACATCAAAATGTTCCACCTGTTTCCAGGTGGGACAGGATTTGTGCATTCCCAGATTATTGCAATTCCATTGGCTCTACTTCACTCTTTGAGATTTTGCAGTGTTTTTCATCCACGTATCTCTCTGTAGCTGAGCTGTGCCTTAAGAAAGTCGTACATCTTTTGCATCACTTTTTTTTTTTTTTTTAGTGGGAGCAGCTGTGACACTAGGAATTGGAAGTTAGTGGACCAGATCCTGGTGATGTGGGAATTTCTTCTTTAATAGAAGTTCAAATTCAGCTTGTCTCTGTGCTCTAAATAACTGTGGGATACACACTGCTTACTCCTGCTGGGAGCACCATTTCTAGTGAACTCATTTTAGGAAAAGCTCTAAGTCAGTATTTGATACTTCTATCCCACTGCCAGCCACCTTCAACAGGGTCCATGACATCTCTCTTCTTAAGTCATAGAATCACTGAATCATAGAATGTGTGGGGTTGGAAGGAACCTTTAAAGGACATCTAGTTCAGACCCCCCTTCTGACATCCTTGGCTATTGGGTGGCTTTTTGCCTTTTGTGATATTTCTATCATCACTTTCTTTTTTTTTTTCTTTTCACTGGTGGATCTTTTGTCATTTGTCCCCTTCTCCTTCACTTCCCTTGATCTTAGAGAGATTTAACCATTACTACTATCACTGTATGTATATCTTATGATTATATTTCTCCACATGCAAACCTCTCTCCAAACTACTGCCCTTTCTCTCGGAGCTACAATTTTAACCTAAGTCAGATAGTCTTGTCTGATCTCTCCTAAGGGGTATCCAGCTATTAGCTCACCTCTGTTCCCTACCTTCTTTCTGGATCACTGTCAGCAGCAACAACCTCCATCCTCAGGCTTAACCCATACCCTGGGTCTCTCTAAAGGCTGTACTCAGTATGTCTGCATGTTGTCAACTGCTTTTTGCATAGCATCTCTAATACATGGTCCTTTTTATGCTAAAATTTCACACAGCTATGATTTCATCCAGGCTTTTAGCATTCTGATCCTGAATTTACCTCTGCTTTGTTTCTAGCCTTTCTGTGTGCTCCTGTTCTTTCTCCATTTTTCAGGAGTGAATCAAATCATTCTTAGCAGTAAGAGCTGTTCACAGGTGATTCTCTTTGCATAGCTTCTTTTATTTATTGTCAAGATATAGACTCCCAATTCAAACCAGCCTGCAACATGAGCTTTCATTGTTTCCTTGTTATATTTTCTGCTTTCTTTCATTTCCCTTCACATCAGGAAGACCTTTTTTGAATACCATCAAAGCAGCTACACTATCAGTTCTCAAAAAAACAACTACCTTACCTACTTGGGCTCCAGATCTTTCAAAATAATTGCTTGTCTTGCAGTTACATATTTGTGCTTTGCTGCATTCTTGTACCAGCTGACACTTCTTACGCTTTATAAACTATTTGGGAGAGGTTTTTCCTCTGTTAGTGCCACCTCCAGGACAACCACTCTGGGGTTCAATAGTTGAGACCCCCCCCTAAGGTGCCTTGGTAATTCATGAAGAGAAGGAAGTTTGCAGAATGTTTGGTAGGCTACATCTGCTTGCCTCTGACACCTGGCCTTTGAGAGTCTTTCTTTAACCTTTTGTCCAGATGAATTAATTCCTTTCTCATTTTAGGGAAAGTGCTGTAAACCTTTAGCCTATGACCTCCCTGAAGACCTGTGCTGGCAGGAGTGTGCTTTGAGTGTGCTTCTCAGCCCTTCCTGCAAGGCCAAAACTAAAGATCCACATTTGGCTGCAGTTCTGCAGTCTGAAAAAACTTCCCTTTGGTGCAGTAAAACTGAAAACTTATTTTGCACACCTCAGGCACAGACCACAAAATTCAACTTGTCAACTGTGCATGGCAGCCCTGTTGGAAGGCTGAAATGTCTTTATGTTTGCAGCAAAATCTTGCAGCAAAGTGAGCTGTTGGGGGGATTGAGATCATATATAACTTCTTATTTACTACACATCAGATTCATAGCATCAATTATGTGAGTGAATGTAATAGGTCTGAATTACAAGCTCTCTGGCAATGGGATGTTACTAAGACCCATTTATACCCTTTGGTGTAATGCAGAGTAATGCATGTTCTCCTCAGTTTGATACACAGGGTATCATTTACACCAAAGACTAGGTTCCCCTGGTGGGGAAGAACTGTTTCCCACACCTGGTCATCCCTTAGAGCCAGTGGGAAGAAATAAGCACTCATAGGGTATGATCACCCCAGCTGAGCAATGTGCCTGCAGGTGAGATACAGCAGTATTGCCTCTCTGAGGCTTTTTTTTTCAGCTTTGAGAAATGGTGTTGCTTTACCCAAACCTTTGCTTTCCCTAGATATCTGGGCCCTGCTGAGAGCTCCCTAGTGAGACAGGATTCCACCAGCAGTAACACTGATGACACATTCCTGGTATGAGGGGTAGGTGGCATTAATCCAGGTTGAGCCTGAGCTATGAGGCAAGAGAACATGGGGAAGGACTCTCTGTCTCATGGAAAGTCTTTTTTAATATATATAAAACAGGAGGAGTTGGAGTTTTTCTGGGATCTCCTAGGAGTCACCACAAAATCCACATGATGCCATTTAGAAATAAATTAGTGATAAAAATAATCTCTTTAGGGACTCAGATACCAGATATCTGAACATTCAAATATTATCCTACTTGGAACATTAACTACCTTTTAACATTTATTTAGATTGTTGGGGTTTAGTATTTGTCTTTATTTTTGTTTTTCACCAGTATAAATAGATTTATTATTTATAACATCTTTGGTGCTATAACTAAGTCTGGTCAGCAGAAACATATATAGCAATATTCTGTGGAAATGTGCTTGTTCTAGATAAATGCCATGAAATTACTTTCCAGGCACATGATCATGTCTCTGCCAAAGAAGCACAAACTCTTCTAGGCCCCACAGCTTTCCCTATAGAGTCTTCTCCAATTTCCACCAATTGTGTCATTCTGCTTTTGGTATTCCAGTGTGGAGAAGCATTGGCATCACATTATTCTGGGCATCACACCACACTGCTTTCCTAGCCTGTTGTTCTTTTGAATGCTCCAAGGAAAATTTTTATTTAAAAGTTGGGAGAAGCAATTAAGGCTGGTCTATTGCTATTACTGAGTGGCATTAGCAGGAAAAATCCCATATGGTGTCTTAGTCTACATTTATTGCCTTCCTGGGTCACCCAATTAACTCTAAGGGCAACTGTTGCATATTGGGTAGCTAATGATCAAGTAATTTATGCTGATTACATACCTCCTGTGGCTGGTAATGCATCCCAATTATGTGAAGCAAGGCAGAAATTTGGAGCTTGATGTTTCTTGCTCTTAAAAAGAACAACATTGCTCTTTTTTCCTCTCTGCTGTATAGATCCATAGTTCCTGTTCAGTAGATGTATAATCCCTCTGAGGAAGCATTCCTTGGCTCTCTGTTATGCTATACCATGATTTTCCTGCCTAGCCATATCTTTCACCAACAGGCCTGGTAACTGCCAAAGCTGCACTGTGAGCTCCTAATTTGCAGGGCCAGCTCAGCTGGGTGTCATGCAGCTCGTTGGGAGCAGCCTGGTTTTCTGTGCACACACTTCAATGGAGCCATAGGCTCCATATGGTGAGGCATTTTTTCTCCATGTCACTCACAATAAGAACTGAGCCAAAGATCCTCTGTGTTTTACCTCTGAGATGAATGTCATCCTGGAGTAAAATAACTTGCACAGAAGAATTACTTTAATATAACACATATTTTTGAGCTAACTTACTGACTTGGCTGCCAGCATGCTGAGAGTGTTGCAAGGCTTGTGCTGAGGACTAAGCTCATTGTGCTAATCAGTATTGCTCCTCTGTTCTCTTCTGCCTCTCTTCACTGGTTGTCTCTTTGAGACAAAGGCCTTCTTTTCATTGCTTTTATTTAATTTCCTTTTTCTTTTTTTTACAGTGTGCTTTAGACTCTAATGCTGTGGTGTGTGACAGGAGCTATTCTAATACAAATATTTTTCTGGCTTTGCTCACAGTCCAGAACAAAACTTTAGCATTTATTGAAAAATATGCTCCCTTTCTTTCAGTCTGTCTGCCACTCTCAGGCCCCTCCTAGTACCTGCAATGTATGGAACTTACTTGTCTGCACTTCTGTGATGCTCTTGACCGTAGTCATCTGTACTAAATGCTGCCAGGCTGTTTCTGTAAAGGGCTGTGTCACACCACAGATTTTTTCATAAGGAAAATTTATGTTGATTGCTTACTTAAAACAAATAAAATGTTCAAAATGCTATGAGGGATAATGTTTCCTCTTTATTTTCAAAGGAGAATTTTACTGAGAAATTAATTACACACTTCACCCTAGATTTAGATAATAATGAGGTAGGAGATAACTTAAAAAGTAAGAAAGAAAGCCTAGGACTCCCATTCTCTAAAGAATTATATGTACATTTGACATTACAAAAGAAGAAAAAATGCATGTCCAAAAGTCTTGATAAAATCAGGAGACCTTCATTTCTAGTGTTTGGAAAAGAATTAATTCAGAGGAGGAAGGATGGGTAGGGGTGTTGTCCACATGAGAAAAAAAATTATCGCAGAGGAGAAGACCCAAACCTGCAGGAATGAGTACAATGAAGAAAATCTTTCTCCTTACTAAAGTAAAAGACTCCAAAGGATCTGAATTAGAAGTGTAGTGTGAAATGGCAGAAGAGAAACATTAAGGTCACCTGGATAACCAATTCCCATGGACTACTAGACTTCTATAGTATTTCCATTCTTAGTGCTATGCTGCTAAACAGGTTGAACAGAATATAAGTACCCCACGTTTATATAGTGTCTGGCACAGGCAGGCATCAGTCTTTGTTAGAGGCTGCAGGTGTCACCAAGGTGGGAACACTCTGCTCTGAGCCTGTGAGAGAAGAGAAGACCAAATCCAGAACTGGCAAGGCCCTGTCTGATGAAATACCTGTGGCTTTTCTTTCCTCTCTGGTGGGAAGTGTAGCCTCAGTTGGATTTTGGGGTCTTTCCCACAAATGTGATAGCACAGGACATGCTACAGAGGCCAGGTGTCAGGAGCAGAGTCGTGCTTTGTACAAGGATGTGCTGCAACCAACAGCCTGTAGTGAGTCTTCTAAAGCCATTTAAGCCCCCTGCCAGGCAAGACAAAAGGAATCAGATATTGAGCATCCCAGAGCTTGCTCAGAGGTGGCACCTTGGTTATTTTTGGCCATCTGCAAAGATTCCTTTTCCTCTTCACCTGAAGGGGTTTTGCTTCTGGAGTTGAGTCTGCTCTACAGAAGGAGCAAAGGATAAGCAGTGAAGTGGTGAAAAGGGGTATTTGCCTTGCCTCTGGTGTGGGCATGGCTGGGTGAACTCCTGGTTTGACCTGAAGACTTCCTTTTTTTTTACTTCTTTTTTTAACCAGCATTAGGGAATTCCTCACCAGCTTGTTCTCGCAGTAGCCAGGCCAACAATGACAAGAATGTGGAAACCAACTAAGCAATTATATTCACAGTGGTGGTTAACAGCATCCCTTCATCTGAAACAAATCAGTTACAGTCCAGTGAAACCTGCTGTACCTACTCCTTGTACATAATAGAGCCCTTGTTGTGCATTTTCAGAGCGTGCCGGATCACTTAAACAGGCTTGATGAGAAGGAACAGGAGAGAAATTTTATGTTTTACTGGCCAGAGACACAAAAAAATGGATGTAATCTCATTTAACTCATTTCCACGCAGAAGTCTGCCATTCTACTTTTAAAGGTATTTCTCCAGGTGCTGCAAAATGTTGTAGGAATGAAGTCCAGGAGCATAACTTAGAATTAGCTGTGAACAAGAGCAATGAGCATTTGCCAAGGCAGGAAAAGTCACTTAAAATTTTTGGAAGTTACTGTGACTTTGGTCACCTCTGAAAATCTGCTGTATCTTCTATACCACTAGTGTTTAACCTGTTAACCCCAGGAGTCTGTGAATTGCTTCTAAGCACATCTATGAGTTATAGAATCGTAGAATCATTGAGGTTGGAAAAGACGTTTAAGATCATCAAGTCCAACCTTTAACCCTGCTCTATCACATTCACCCCTAAACCATATCCCCAGGCACCACATCTATACAACTTTTTAAACACATCCAGGGATGGTGACTCAACCACCTCTCCTGTTCCAATGCCTGACAACCCTTTCAGAGAAAAAACTTTTCCTAATGTCCAGCCTAAACCTCCCCTGGTGCAGTTTTAGGCCATTCCCTCTTGTCCTATCACTGTTTACTTGTGAGAAGAGACCAGCACCTACCTCTCTGCAATGTCCTTCCAGGTAGTTGTAGAGAGCAGTAAGGTCTCAGCCTCAGCCTCCTTTTCTTTAGACTAAACAGCCCCAGTTCCCTCAGCTGCTCCTCATAAGACTTGTTCTCTAGGCCTTTCACCAGCCTAGTTGCTCTTCTCTGCACCTGCTCCAGCACCTCCATGTCTTTCTTGTATTGAGGTGCCCAAAACTGAACCCAGTACTCGAGGTAGGGCCTCACCAGTGCAGAGTCCAGGGGGAGGATCCCTCCCCTAGACCTGCTGGACACAGTATTCTTGATACCAGCCAGGATGCCTTTGGCCTTCTTGGCCACCTGGGCACACTGCTGGCTCATGTTCAGCCACTTGTCAATCAGCACCTTGAGGTCCTTTTCTGCTGGGCAGCTTTCCTGCCTCTCTTCCCAAGCCTGTAGCACAGGGGACTTGTGGCTCCAGTGCAGGACCTGACACTTGGCCTTGTTGAAGCTCATGCAATTGGCCTCAGCCCATCAATCCAGTCTAAGTCTCTCTGTAGAGCCTTAAAGTCCCTCTGTAGAGGTGGTTAGGAACGCAAGTGCACATTGGCTGATGAGCAGACATTGTACAGACATTTTGATGAGAAGGTCATTAAGAGCAGTCGACATGGTTTTACCAAGGGGAAGTCAGGTTTCACCAACCTTATAGCCTTCTGTGAAGAAGTAACTAGGTGGATAGATGATGGTAGGGCAGTAGATGTGGATTATCTTGATGTTAGTAAGGTACTTGACACTGTCTCCCACAGCATCCGTGTAGATAAACTGAGGAAGTGTGGTCTTGATGATCAGGTAGTGAGGTGGATCATGAACTGGTTGAAAGGAAGAAGTCAGAGAGTTGTGGTCAATGGGACAGAATCTAGTTGGAGGTCTGGGAGTAGTGGAGTCCGTCAGCGGTCAGTACTGGGGCCGGTACGGTTCAATATTTTCATCAATTACCTGGATGAGGGAACAGAGTGTGCCCTCAGTAAGTTTGCTGGTGACACTAAACTGGGAGGAGTGGCTGATGCACCAGAAGGCTGTGCTGCCATTCAGTGATACCTGGACAGGCTGGAGAGTTGGGCAGGGAGAAACTTGATGAAGTTAAACAAGGGCAAGTGTAGAGTTTTGCATTTGGGGAAGAGAAACACCATGTCCCAGTACAGGTTGGGGGCTGAACTGGTTAGTAGGTCAAGAGAGGTTCTCCTCCCCCTCTATTCTGCCTTGGTGAGGCCGCATCTGGAATCTTGTGTCCAGTTTTGAGCCCCTCAGTTCCAGAAGGACAGGGAACTGCTTGAAAGAATCCAGCACAGAGCCACAAAGATGATGGAGGGAGTGGAACATCTCCCTTATGAGGAGAGGCTGAGGGAGCTGGGTTCTTTAGCTTGGAGAAAAGGAGACTGAGGGGCAACCTCATCAATATCTACAAATATATAAAGGGCAAGTGTCAGGAGGATGGAGCCAGGCTTTTTTCAGTGATGACCAGTGATAGGACAAGGGGCAATGGGTGCAAACTGGAGCATTGGAGGTTCCACGTAAAGATCAGAAAAAACTTTTGTTCTGTGAGAGTGACAGAGCCCTGAACAGGCTGCCCAGGGAGGTTGTGGAGTCTCCTTCACTGGAGACATTCAGACCCCGCCTGGACACGTTCCTGTGTGATGTGCTCTGGGTGATCCTGCTCTGGCAGGGGGGGTGGACTAGATGATCTTTTGAGGTCCCTTCCAACCCCTAAGATTCTGTGATTCTGTGATTTCTAAAGGAAAATTTACAGCACGCTGGAAAAAAATTCAGTGAACTACATATCAAATGAGACTGCCAAATTGCAATATGTTATGACAGACAGAAGCTTACAGAAGTCAGCCAGGATGTGCAGGTGGCAATTTGGAAGGCCTGCCCTTAGGTACACTCCCATTAATGTCTGCCCTGACATACCCAAAGCAGAATTTGATCCTTGGTTTTCCCTGAGAAAAGAACCAGCTACAGCTCTTGGAATTGAGAGGCGTTAATGGTCACTGTCTGTGCACCATAGAAGCTCCTTGTTTATGGGGCTTTTATTGCCTTCTTGTGGAAATGAGGGGAAAGATGCTTCAATCTTTTAATTGACTGAATGACTGTTAGCAGGTTTGGAAAGATTCTGCAGCTGGTTTTGGTGGTGTCCACCCAGCAGTCATACAGTTAATGCAGCTAACGCCTGCTGTTGCTGAATTTGTTGTTTGAATTAGTCTCTAGTCTGTGCAATTATCTTGCAAGTGAAAACAAGCTGGTTCAGAGTGAATTGAACAACAGGGTCCTAAATGGGAGTGCAATGTGAACTACAGTAGCAAATTTTCATGGATTAATGGCCAAATTGTTGTCTCATTAAAGTCTGATGGCAAAATTCCCATAGACGACAATAGGAACAGGATTTGACCCTAAGAAGAGATTCCATTTGAAGCATCTGAGCATCTCCCAAAAGCCAGTTATTAAATCAGAGGCACCATAATAACTGTGCTCAAATTTATTTCAGGACAAGGAAGCACATTTGGGAGGTCAGTAAATAGTTGCCATGTCATTTCTGTGGTGACTTCATTACAGAGCTCAGTACTGGCCTGTATACTGTGCTGACAACAAGGCTGAGAGGAGAAAGAGCCTAAAAGAATCACATTGTAATTGATGAAAAGAAGCTATTTCCATCAGCCACCTCGTCAAGCAACTTGGCAAAGGAGAAGCAGAAAGGTCTCTTCTGGTGATTGACCTCCACTGCGTTTCTCTTCTTTCAGTGCCATCAATAGGCACCACCTGGCTCTGCTCCAGGCTCTAAAGAAAGCTCCAAGTAATCAAATGGTCGCTGACAAAACCACACTAACAGAATGTGTTTGTCTCTGCCAAACAGTTTAATACCCACATGTCCTCTTCCTCTAAACAAAAAAAAGATCAACAAAAAAAATACATTTACATGACTGTGAAAAAAAAAGTGTTATGGTTCTGCTTTAAATTCTTTTTTAATTTGTTTGTGTTCATGGTTTAATAGAAGCAATTGGCTGGTAGAGGCTTTTCTGAACTGCTATTTTATCTTAAACTCTTCTGCTAGGACCACTAACTTCCTAATGAGTGATTGTTCTGAACTCGTTAACAGAACAATAAATGCCAGACACATGCATGTCCTCTTAATATGCTGAGATACTTTTAGCCTTGGAAACTGCAGAGGAGGTCTTAAAATTAGAAAGTGAGAAACTTGGTTGTTCAACAAACTGTACATCTAGAAAACTCACCTAACCCTCTGAATGAAGTGAGATCCTGTAGTGGAAGCTACTCACCAGTTACTGCACTATGGTGCAGAAACAGTATCCAGCTGGAGTAAATGATCTGGAGGGTAGTGCTGGCTCACTGAGGTGAGACAGGCTGACCTATAACAAAGAAGAAACCTGATTTTGTATTTTTAACTTGTTTTCCTTAATGTTCTTTCTTCTTGGCTGGCAGTATTTATGCATATATTTGTCTTTGAGCAAGTTCTCATTATCAGAAGGCAGCCCCAAAAGTTTGGTTTTACCCAGTCAGATGTCTAGATCTATTTGTATGTGTTAATATTTTTCCTTTTCCAGATACTTTTACTCTGATTTTCTATTAGGACTATTTGGCTAGAAATTAGAGCTTTATTTATAAGCAGTTTTTAATGACTTTGTGTGTATGTGTGTGTGTGTGTATAGTCATCCCCTCTTAGGTTAATTGTATTTTACCAAGAAAAACAAGCCACTGGAGAATCTGTAGTTTCTTGTTACCTTTCCAGTCAGAGTATTTAGACAGTGCTACATTAAATCTCCAAGATCTGAACACAATGGAAACTGGAGACCTATCCTATTAATATATCTTTGGTAATCCCAGTAGATATCTTTCTGTATCTACAAGTACCTAAATATCCTTGAAAAATAAAGCTGCATTTTCATTAATTAAATTAACATTTTGATTTCATTTTGAGTAAGTAGATTATATTCTTGGTTCTGTTTTGGCAAAAGAATGGCGAAGAAAAACAAGTTCTCCTTAATCAAATATTACTTGGTTTTCCAACTTTGTGGCTAACCCAAATAGAGAAGTACCTGCTAGCTAAAGTGAAGTTGAAAGACATTAAAGTGAGACATTTCAGTGTAGCAGAAACTAAAGAATTTATGTTTAGAAGAATGTACTTCATTTGCATTTGTTACAAGCAGTACCTGATACTGGACTTCTGTCGATTCTATATAAATTAAAAAGCATTATTGATATCTCCCAAGGAATGTGGCTTAATAATGTAATAACATTAATTTTGTTATGGTAGCTATATCTGTTTCAAAAACTAATTTCAAAAGTCTGTTGTATGATTCAGCTTGTTGTGTCCTCCCATCACTTTAACTTTCACTTAAAGGAGGTTTTATTTTTTTATAATAATGAAATAATTGTGATTACTTGCATTTATATTTTTGTCTAGCAAACAAATCCTGAAGACTTACTGTATCTGATCTGCTCTGAAAGCAACGTGAGTTTTGCTGTGTAATGCACTGGAGTTGGGGTTTTACCACTGGAATGCCATTTGTCTTAATCTAGAAAGAAGGGCTAGGCTGAGTGCTAAGCCAGACCCTCTGGCTGAGGAACAAAAGAACCTTAGTCCACTTTGCTTTCCCTTTCAGTATGTATGGGGTATGATTTTGCATGGCCTAAATGTCAGCTTCATCATTTCCACCTGAGCCTGCTGCTGGATGAAATCCTGCATTGAGTTCCAAGTAGAACTGCGAGTTATGAAGGCACAAGCAAAACACTATGCTGTTCTTAAATTGCTGTCAAGTTCTTTCAACAAACAAAAAACCCTGTAAATTTTCTTACACAGGTATCAGGGCTGCTATTCCATTTTTAGCAATCCAGAACATGTTTTTTATTGAAGAGGCTGTTGCAGTTGTATTCATACTCTTAAATAACTGTTAAATAACTCCCTGGGGTGCCCTTCAGCTTCACGCCTTCTCTCTGAGAGCATCTTTACTTCATCAGCATCAATAATGGATCAGTCAGTCAAAACTTCTGACCTCTTCTCCTGGGCTGGGAGAGGATGCTGTCATGTAGCAGCTGGGCAGAGACACAGCCAGAAAGTAAATTGGTTAATGACTGACCTGGAAAACTGATGAAACAGGAGACAAAGCTGTTTTTAACACACAATACATGCCATAAGGACACATGCTCTTGACAACCATGCTTTTATTGTAAAGGATAATAAAACACAGTGTGACTTTCTATTTTTTGTTCTATACCAAACATAATGGTAACCCAACAACTCCAGGAGAGAACTGGGCCACCTTGCCCAGTTTTTATTAACATTGTGATAACTTCTTAAATCTGAGTTTCAGCCCCAGGAGGAAGACCATTGTGTCTTGTAAAACATCCAATAGCCATTGAGAACTGACAAAAATGTAGTAATGCCAAAATGAAGCCTTGTTTTTCCCAGGGTAGAGAACAATAGAATCATAGAACAGTGTGGGCTGGAAGGGACCTTTAAAGATCATCTAGTCCTACTCTCCTGACTTGGGCAAGGACACCTTCAACTAGATCAGCTTGCTCAGAGCCCCATACAACTTGATCCCTTGCACCTCCAGGGAGTGTGCATCCACAATGTGTCTGGCCAACCTGTTCCAGTGTCTCACCACCCTCACCATAAAAATGTCTTCCTTTTATCTAGTCTGAATCTATCCTCTCTTAGTTTAAAAGCATTACCTCTTTCCCAGTCCTGGTAAAAAGTCTCTCCTTTCTTATAAGCCCCCTTTAAATATATAATAAGGTCTCCATCTAGCTTTTTAGCTCTGAATATTCAAGGCCTATTTCTTTGATCCTTTCAATTATTTTTAAAAACTGAACAAGTTCAAAATAATTTTACATTTGCTTTACTCTGGTGTCACTACATGTCTGTTTTGCTAGGCCAAGGAGAATCAAAACCCTGGACTGAACCCTGATTTTGAGGGGTCTGTTCCGAAGATACACCCAATGTCATCCGCTGGTTTTAAAGAAAAGAAAATCAGTGACCATCCTGTTTTCCTGCATGCAGGTCTTTCACAGCAGGTCAAAAGTGAAAATCACTTCAACGTTCCCAATCTTTGCAGACTGTGGCTGGCTCTGTCCCCAGTGCTCCCCACACTGCACCACACTCTGTCAGCAAGGCAGGTATTGTTGTTGAAACGCTACTTGGAATGGCGAGTGTGAAGGTCTGAACCATCAGCTGACGTCTCCTAACAAACAGAGTTGGATGAGTGAAATCAGTGCTTTAGCTTTTGCCTTTTCCTGATCATCCATAGAACAACGTATTTTGGAATAACTGTTGTGTACTCAAGGAGCCCAGGCTGTGTTTGTTACCCCTGCTGCAGTCACACTTCATCTTTGCGTCACTTAGCAAAATTGTTTCGGTTACAGAAGAATAGAAGTTCTGTTGGAGGAAGGAAGCTGCTGTGTTGGCCTCAGACCATACTCATCTAAGCTGGAAGAGGCTGGAGTAATTGTCCTGAGGTGGACCAGCAGCAGCCATGCCAAGAACAATATTATTTATGTTCTAATTTATAGCATCAAATGGAATCATGAACAGAACCAGTTTTTTACTTCATTTGAAGTTTTGCCAAAGGGGCGATTTATGGCTTCCTAGTAATAATGAAGAGTTCAGCTGTCTTGACCAATGTGTGGTCACACATGTTGCAAACTGACATAAATATTTTATAACATCTTGCTGCAGTTCCTGTTCCACAGGAATGTTTGTCAAACAGCTCAGGGAATCAAAATGGTATTAATCTTTAAATTTAATCTCAGAGTAATTGTACTTTTTTTACTTCTTTTTTTTTACTTTTTTTTTTTTTTCCATTCTGAACTGGGACAACTTGTTCATACTGCCCTTGATTGAAACCAGTTGGAAGAGGAGGATGGGAGTTTCCATTTTTTAACTTTTTTGGAAAAATCTCAGGAACTTTATTAGCTATTTGATTTATAGTCTGGTGTAAATATCTTTCTAGTGCAGTGAGTGCTTTAGAAACTGGAAGTGGTTAGGTTAAATCTTGAGAAAGTGATAAAAATTAAAGCGCCCGTATTAAATTAGTGGTATTTGGTCACCTGGAATATTTGGACATAGTTCTACTCACACCATATGAAAAAAAAAATAGAACTGAAATTTTGAGGAGCAAAGAAAGTGGAAAATACAAAGACTATATCATTGGAAGAATATTTAGTTGTCCTGAGGGGGAAGATGATAGAAAAGATGTATCATTTTGTGTTTGTGTTATTGTCCACATTGCAGTCCAGATGCTCCAGTATCAGGGCCAAACATGCTGAGTGCTGTGCATTCAGCTGCCTATAATTTACAGACAGCTCCAATCAAGTTAAAAACAGACCAAAATAGCAGGGAGAGTGCACGCAAAGGTGATGAGAGCTGTTGACACAAAGGTCAGGTTGCACGTACGTGAGCACTTTACGCATCTTCCTTCTTCCTCTCTGCGTTATAAAGGAAGAAGATGTTTGTAGTAAAATATTCAGACAAGGAGCTGGGTCAGAGGGTAGTCACGGTAGGCTGGCTACTCTCCTGGTGATGCCAAAAGTAGTTTGGACAGTTGGATGACTGATCTCAGCATTTAAGCAAAGCACGTGTTTGGCAAAACAATGGCCCCTGAGGTCAGCACAGAGAGTATCTTAGGGCTGGAGGCTGGACTGGAGAAGTGCATGGAGTTATGCTATAGATAGATTGATAGATAGATAGATAGATACAGCTTTAACTACCTGGCTGCATTTAAAAGAAGTTTTGTGAAATACAGTTGTAGATATGCCGGCATAAAGAGAGAGGAAGAGATGCAAGATGCTTAATGCCCTGAGAGACAAAACAAAAGACCATCACAAGGCAGAGCCTGTGGGAGGCTGAGAAGTGGGAAGAAAAATAATGCTGCAGAGCACAGTTAAACTTGAAGGTGAGCTGCCAAATGAGGACAGCATGAAGCTCTCCTCTTGCCTTCCAAAGGGAAGCTGGACACTCAAGAGTGCTGTACATCTCTTAGCTGCTGTGCTGCAATATAGATGGGTACTGTGATGGGCCACTCGGTGCCTTGGCCACATGCACATCATGATAGCTACAATTTCCCCATTGAGTCCCAGCATAAGCTGCCTGGGTTGAAGTCCATTGATGACCTTGCAGTCCTGGTGGACTGCAGAAGCAGTGAGGGAAAAACAAAAGGAGTGTGAATCACTCCAACGGGAAATGGAGGCTCACACAGATTTCCTGTGGGATGCTCTGTTTACCTGTGTGTTTAGGTTATCTTCAAGCACCAGTTGTATAAATGGAGGAGAGCTTAGTTGTGTTTTTTCCAGTGCATTTGTTTTACTGACATGGCAGGTTTCTTGTTTAGAGCCGTCTTTATTTCTCATAATTTTTAAAGGAAAGCATTGCCTTTCTCTAGAATCTTTTATTTGACGGTGTATATGAATGTATCGTAAGCATCTCAAATGGCCCATAGGGCTCTGAAGCAGATATATGTTACACCTCATTAAATAGCTACCAGAATTGTGGTTCAGGAGCCAAGCCTGCTTGTCCTGGATTAGCTGGGAACGACAAGAGATAATCTGGAACTGCTCAAGCAGCTGCTTCTGCTGGTTCCTTCCTAGAGAGCTTTGGAGAAGCATACAAGGACAAGTGAACAGTATGGTGGAGAAATCAGCTCTGATAACACCAATAACAAAAATATTCTTGGTTTCAATCAGATTAAGCTCCCATCCAAGTAATCTGTTTATGAAACAGCTATTTCTATGGCTTATCAGTGGTGTTCAACCAAATACAGCCATCAGCAACCATCTATGAACTGTAATTCAGCTCCAACTTGCATTTGGAGCAACCTCACTTGCTGAAGTAGCAATAGCAAATGAGATACAAATAGCAGAGACTCCCAGACTCCCAGCATGATGCAGTTGGCGTGCAAGCAGTAAGTGAACAAGCCTCCTTCTATGTAATTTGCTGGAACCTCAAAAGGAAGTCAGTGCTCTCTATAGCACTGAACCCAAATTTTATGCAACCATGATTCACATGACCAGCTGCCTGTACAATGGGAGAAGTTTCCAGACATCGTAAAAATGGCTTTTAAAACTGTACTCTCTTAATGTTTTTGGATCACATTTAAATCTTAAAATTGCCTTGATCTTTCTCCTCAGACATACTTGCTTGTTCAAATGGAGGGTAAAGACTGGTTTTCATAGACTCAGGAATGCAAGCATAATTTATGCTGAATTTTTCCTGTCTAGGGGAAACATCATATTTGGGAGAAACATGTGTCTGCAGCATCACAGAAACTGCTGTACTCTGACAGAAACACTGGGTTTTGTGCTTGGCCAAGCTCTTGCAGAAACTGATTTATTCTGCTCAGTCTCCCCATGAGGTGAAAGAATAGCAGCCCCCCGAGCTAAGAAAGATAGCCATGTGGACTATAAACTTCTCATTTCCATCCTGGATTACCTCATTTCAATCACTAATTGGGATAAAAAGGTGTGACAGTGGTACCTGTAAAACAGATGTGGAATTACACAGGGATGCTGGGAGTCATGTAGAGGAGACACCAGGGTGTCTTCATTTTCTTGGGAGGATCAATGCACTGGGATCTGTGTGCCAAGGTCTCATGGGATAATTTTCATAGGGGGCTGAGAATTTGGGGTTTGCCTCAGGATTCTCCCCATGTGCTTGGCAGTAGCACAAAACCTGATGTCCTCATTACTGCTTGCTCCATCAGACCTCCCTTCTCTACCAAGTGTATTGCTATACATGAAGAGGCTACCAATGAGTGCTTCATGTTTAGACTCATCCGGGCATGAACAGTCTTTTATTCTGTTATTTGCATGTATGCATGGACCATATGTCCCATCCCATCTGGGATTCTATACTGCTCTATTGCTCCTAATAATTTCTCAGGATTTCTCCATTTTTATTGCCTATGACACCAAGCTTTTCTGTAGCGTGACAGTCCTGTTTTCCAAGCAGTGATTTTACTCTTCTCCTTTACTGAAAGACTTAATGCATATAAAGACATTTGGTTATCTGGTAAATAATAATTAAAAACTCTGCCTAGTCTATTTCTCACTAAAGCCAAAGAAATATTTGCAGTAGCTTGGCTAGAATTCTGTGAGGATCCTAATACTGTTTTTCTAGGAAGAAGCAAGGCATTGAATTTGGCCCAGAATTTGAGTTTCTTTTAAAAAAAAGCTCTATCTTGTCACCTCTTGGTATTAATTGTCTGTCTTCACCTTTCCTTTCAATAGAGGAATGATGAATTGTTAATCATCTGCAAAGTTCATAGATCCTTCAAAAAACCAACCTTCCAAACCAGCTATTCTTTGGGGAATTTTCTCTAGTTCAGCTTGAAAAATCTGTTTTTCTCAATGCAACAGAATCGTGTTTGCAGACAAAACACACACAATTTCTAGCATATGGATTTGTTTCTTGTTTGTTTTTTTGGTTTGGTGTTGTGATTTATTTTTTTTTTTGAGGAGGACAAATTACTGCCCTGGAGGCTGTGAGAAATAGTAATACATTCTCTGCTAAATTTGGTGTCGAGCTGTACCTCTGCAGTCTGAAATCACAGTGCAGGGGTTAAGGAGTTTAGCACTTAGATTCCTCCTATGGATTAGTGAACGAAACCCTGAAGACATTTGGCTTATGAGTTTTATTTATTGAAGTAAACTTCCTGTAACATGTGGGAACAGCATGGCTTTGTTTCTTCTTGCCTGTTACTCTGCTACATCTTGCCTGTCATGTGCCCATCAGGGGATGTCCTCATCAGCAGAGCACTTGCTTCTGTGGGATAAACCATGCAGGATCAATTCCCTGGTCAGCAAGTATTCTGGCATGGGGACTTTGTCATGTTCCAGTTCTGCTCATTCTGATGTTGGTGTAAATCAAAATCATTGATGTAAAATGAGGTGAAAATGAAAAGAATGATGGAAATATGTCCCTCTAATCCAGTGAAAGGAAGTTACTTGCACAAAACAGAACAGTTACTGGTAAAACCCCATTAATAGTAGGGACAACTTATGTTGCAATTGAACTAGTAGACCTCTTTAAAGGTGGTTCCCCAGGAATTGAGATAAACATGAAATTGAGTTGGAGGTTTTCTAAATGTTCCCAGGCTCCAGGGAAAGGAAGAAACAGCAATATAAAAGGATTCAAATTCACAGTTATATCACTTTGTAGCAAAGGGGATGGCCAAGAGTGTGGGATTTTTTCAACTGGTGACTTGGAACGCAGAAAGAAGCCCAGACACTATAAGAAGAGTTTGTACAGCAAAGTAGTTATTTGTCCATCAATAGCTACTGAGAAGGCAGAGTGGGGATTGTTTCCAGATTTCAAGGAAGACATGCTGAACAATGTCTTCCCCATTACCGTCATGGGTTTGTTTTTTTTTCCCAAG
This sequence comes from Chaetura pelagica, assembly GCF_000747805.2. Classification (NCBI taxonomy): domain Eukaryota; kingdom Metazoa; phylum Chordata; class Aves; order Apodiformes; family Apodidae; genus Chaetura; species Chaetura pelagica. The sequence continues at coordinate 787,869 of NW_009954416.1, read as the reverse complement.
CTTAAGAGCACAAACAAATACAAATTAAGGTAATAAGAAGCCACAAGACATTAAAAATGAGAAATTAAGGGATTAGCCCTCTGATGTTCCTCCTTCTCTCTTTTCATTCAAATAAGATAATCAATACAGCTTTTCCAGGGTGGGATGCAGTGCAGGAGAGGGCCTGTAAAAATTCATCCACACCAACAAGAGAAGCTTGAGTAGCTGAGAAGGAGCACTGTGAAGTGGGTTATGAAGTCAGCTGGAGCTGAGGAGACCACAGTAGGATCTGATTTTTGTAGAACAATCTTTCACAGTGTAGAAAACGGATCTTTTCTGCTGTTACTCTCTGCTGCCCAAGCACTGCACACATTCTCAGTCGGGGTCAGTTTAGCTCCTGGTGCTGACCCCTTATGGGAGGAAGTTTTGCTTGCAGTCAAAGTACATCCTGGCTGTAAAACTGGACAGGTGGAGATGGAAAACACATTACAGGAAAAATCTGCATGGAATAAGCTTACTGAGTTCTCTGATTATTAGGACTTCCCTAGCATGGCTGTTAACCTACTAATTATAAAGGGAGAAGCAAATTAGCTGTGCCGGCTCTTGCAGCCTGCGCTGGTGATCCCCAAGTGCCTGTATTTCCACCATATCTCTTTCCCGCTTTCTGCTGTCACCAAACTAGGAAGTTCTCTCTTCCAGGGACTGTTTCCAAAGTGTTGAGAGATGTTCACTGATCCTTGTTTACTCAGCTCAGAGACTGCCAGGCCAGCTTACAATTGTGTGGACTAGGGACTGTGGTTCCAGAGGGCAGGCTGAGAACCACAGCTTGAGGCCCAGCATCCCAGAGGGCAATGGCCTGGGACTGTACAAACAGCTTGGCCTAGCCAAGCCATCCCACAGCTCCCCCTGTGCTGTGGCTACTATGTGCAGACTAGAGCACAGGAATATTTGAAGGTGCAGGAAGCCAAGACTAATCCAAAAAGATGCTGAGCAGCTGGAGGTGGTCTGAGCTTCAGTGGGCTCTGTGTGTTCTGCACTAGGGAAGGCCTAATTCACTCCTTGATTAAGCCTCCACTGTCATAATGAGTTTCCTGACATCCTAGGAACTACCATATTGTGTCTTTGTTCCCATCTACAAAAGTATGATCTATAATGAGTAATTGTAAGGCTAAGTCATGCTTGCATTCCTCCTGCCTGTATTCCTCCCTGAGTGAAACACCCGCTTCTCAGTGCCAGAGAGCACAGACAGTGATAAAACTAATTGCTATCTGTGAATTGGCTTCACCCTTCAGTTTCTAAAATAAGTGGGTTTTATGGACTTGAGCTGCAGAGAGGGAGCTGCCACACAGCAGACTTGGTGCTGTCGGCAAATAAGAAAAGCACTTGGGGCTCTTTGCTGCAAGCCTTTTTCTGCACAAAACCCTTCACTTACCCCCATGTAGCGTGAAGCCTTGTGAGCAGCTGATACTTTTGCCTTTGTTTTTGGGTAGTGACATAGCATCTGCCCTCTCCATGACAACTCATTTCCCTTGCATTTAAAAATGAATCAGAGCACCTGGCTTTAGCTCTGCAGGGCTGTGCCTCACCATCTAATCATGAGACCTTTCAAGACTGGTAAAAGAGTGGTATAATATGGCTTTCAGGCAGTCTTAAAAAAAAAATCCAACCCTAAAAGCTTTAATCTTAAACTCAGCAATACCTCAGTGAATTCCGGCTTTTGATCTGGGGCAGAATGTGTTTCCAAATTCATTTCACGCTGTGCTGTTTCGGTGAATGTAACCACTTCACCCAGGGGTCCTACTCCTAGACCTTCTTGGAAACTTCAGAAAATAGCCTTCAAAGGTAGGCCAGGCAGTTTCTGCTGTGCTCCCAGCCCTACCACAAAGCCGGTGTACAATGGACCAGCTTTGTACTTGGAGATTTAACTGGTTGTGAAAACAGCAAGTCTCTCATGGCACGTGGTTGTAGTCACTCCAGTATGAAGATGATTATACCAGTATAGCTCATCTGGATGCAGTAGATGCAAAAGTGGGGTGAGCTAGGGATGCCGTGTATTAGTGTGACTGTGCTTACCTTTGGATCTTTAACAGCACAGCTGTGGTTGGCTTTAAACAGTTCAATCTGCTCTCACAATCCAAAAACATGCATCCATGTGCATGGATCTCCCAAATGCATAAGATTCAAGTTCGGAGGCTTGAGTTTTCAATGTCTTGAAATAGTGGGTCAGCACTAGAAAAGACTGCATTGCTGGCACTCTGGAGATGTAAACTAGCCAGAAATTAAGCACTGAGCTGAGTCCTGCCCGAGGCGTGCACGAATGTCCCTCCCAGCCCAAGTTACATCCACGAGCCATTCTACAACCCCACACTCCCTTTTGACCCCTTTCAGTCTTAGTAATTATTACATTAATTCCCAATGGCACTTCTGGGGGTTCCCCAGCACACTACAGACAGCTTTCAGCCTGGTGAGTTCCCCCTTAAAAGAGAAAAAACCCAGCAAGCCTGAAAGACAAGTGTCCCAATACAAGTTCTTCACCTTCATGGCAGCTGTAATTCCATCACAGCTCTCACACCTCCCTGGGGTAAAGGGAAGCTGGATGCTCCTGAGCACCCTGCATTGTTGGAGGTGTCAGCCAGGCAGAAGCCAACCCTCTGGAAAAAAAAAAAAAGGAATTGGGGGGGATACTGCTGGCCATTCAGACTGCTCTTTCTGTAAGGCATCATGGTATTATGAATAGACATGAAATGTGTATTTTTTTCTTGTATTGAGTGTGAGATTATTTGATGAAATATTTAAACTTTTTCACTGTTTTAGTGGGTGGAAAATAACCAAAATGCCTTTTTTTCCTATTGAAAAAAATACCACAAGAATATTTTCAGTGGTTGGGCATGCAATGCCTATGATACTGTGTTTTTGCCTTTTCTGTTTCTTTCAGAAGAGGAACCACCACTGGTTTACTTTTTTAGCTGAGCTTCATTTCTGCTCCAGGGGATGAGCAGGGGTCAGGTCTGTGACCCTGATCAGCCAACCTTTGATATGACTCTTTCTAGACAAGCAAGCAGAGTATTTAGTGAAAAATATTTTTGTATCCCATTATCTATCCTCCATGTTCAAAGGTCGCAGGAAGTAGATGGTTTGAAATTGTATCTTTTTTTTTTCCATTCATTGCAGATAAACTTTGACATTCACAGTAGCTGTGTTTTCCCTTCTGTGATACAACATTGTCAGTGTAAAGCCAAATAAGGATGCAGAGCTGATGTCCAGTGTTGATCTTAGTCTAGTATTTCAGAAGTCTCCAGTATGGAGATTACAGATGGTTGCAAGTTTTCTGCTGAGAATGTGTTGGATTTTTTTAAATTCAGAAATGATGACTGACAAAAACTCAAACTTTATCTTGTGGGAACATAGAAGTTCTGCTATGAAACTCACTTGGAGAAAGGCTTCTTAGGTCCAGGAAGGATATTTGGGTCAGAAATGTCAGGCACTTCAGCAGAACAAGCCACGTCTTTGGTGCAACATTCAACAATGACTGCAGAGACCTTGATGCTGTTTCTGGGTTTGACAGCAAAACCTTGACCTCCTGGGCAACTGCTGACTTCTTGTCTGCTGGCTGGAAGAGGGATGATTTCTCTCTGCCATTTTTTTACATCGAAGATTTAAAAAATACTTGGCTCTATCCTGATATAGAGCAGAAAAAAAAAATGAAAATGAGGTAAAGGTTGTTTCCTTCACAGATATCCTGGAGGCTGAATATTTTTTCTGAATACATGAAGACTTTTTTTTTTTTTTCCTAATTTGCACTGGGGCACAATTTAGTAATAAAAGAGGTGTCACAATATGTGCAAGGTGAGGATCTGGGAAACAGGAGAATTGGTTTCAGTCCTTTCCTCTATCGTTTTAGAGGTTAACTTGACATTGCTCTTATGGTTTGACAAACATATTGAGCAGCATCTGCACAGCTCTTCCAGTGGTCCATCCCCATGGCTGGACATCCCCAGTGGCTGTGCCCAGGTTGGCCTGTGTCTGTACAGCTGTCTATGGTGTATCATCCGCCGGGGGAGCTGCTCTGGGCTCAAATGACCTGGTTATTTTTAATCTAGGTGCTTCCTCTCGCTGATTAACCATGTGACTGCACACATGCTTCTGCTGGCACAACCGTTGGGATGGCACAGGGGCAGGAACAAGCAGCAGGAGGCAAGGGAAGGCTGCCAAAACCAAGTCCATTGAGATATGTCCTCAGTTTTTCTCATGTAACCTTAAAAACACTCATTTGTCATAGAGAAACACTAAATGCATGGAAGAAAATAGCAGCTTAACACCTTTGTAGTCATAAAGGTGCCCATTAAGATTTTTTTCAAGCGTTTGTCTCTGTGCTTGAGTAGACATAGTCCAATAATTACTGATTTTTAATATTGTGCTGCAAGCTGTTCGTCAAGATGTGAATCAGTTGGTTATTTCTGGGTGAAGATTTCATTAGGATTTAAACTCTGTAGACACTTCTAAAAATGTTTCCTTCTATCCTGCTGTCTAATCTCCTAATCAGCATAGCAGAAATCCCATTAATTAAAGACTAAGACATTTTATGATGTTTTTCCTGACTGCAGAATGAGTTTGCCATTGCTGCTCATCAGGCTGAATCCAGTGCAGGGCGCTACTGGTCACCTGGAGCATCTGCCCCCGCATGCACGGGAACAGGAGATGTTCAGGCTCCTGCCTAGGAAGGATGAAATTGTCCTGTAAGGGCAGGGGTATCCCGTGCAAACTAACATTTAAGCTTCAGCTGTGGGCCAGTGTCATCTATTTAAGAAGACTTGTGGCACTCTGTGTTCTCCTTATGTGAAATAAAAGGGTTATAACTGAGAAAGCATCCTGCAAGTGTGGCCAGCAGGGCAAGGGAGGTGATTCTGCCCTTCTACTCTGCTCTCGTAAGGACACACCTGGAGTACTGTGTCCAGCTCTGAAGCCCTGAATACGAAAGGGACATGGACATGATGGAATGAGTCCAGAGGAGGGCCACAAAGGTGATCAGAGGACTGGAGCACCTCTCCTATGAGGACAGGCTGAGAGGGCTGGGGTTGTTCAGCTTGGAGAGACAAAGGCTCCAGGAGACCTTATAGCGGCTTTCTAGTGCCTGAAGGGGCTACAGGAAAGCTGAGGAGGGACTGTTTACAGAGTGTGTAGTGACAGGATATGGGGCAATGGCTTTAAACTAGAGCAGGGTAAATTTAGAATAGATATTGGAAAGAAGTTCTTTACACTGAGGGTGGTGAAGCACTGGAACAGGTTGTCCAGAGAGATGATGGAGGCTTAATCCCTGGAAACATTCAAGGTCGGGCTTGAGGAGACTCTGAGCAACCTAATCTAGTTAAAAAGCTCCCTGTGCACTGCAGGGAGGGTTGGACTAGATGACCTTTAAAGATTCCTTCCAGCTCCACACATTCTATGATTCTGCATGTCATGTCTGTCTTCTGCACTGCTAATATGCCATTGATACCCATTGTGTCTGGTGGTAAACTAGAAGGTAACTGAAGTTGACGAGTTGAGTATACTATGATGAGTTCATAAGTTGCACATACTATGTGGCATCCAAATCTAAATCTATGCTAACTGGAGGTTAGCAAACATGACTCCCATCTACACAAAAAGCCAGGAGGATCTTGGGAAGTACAGGCCTGTCAGCCTGACCTTGGTGCCACAGAAGGTTATGAACGAGATCATGTGGATTGACATCACACTGCATGAGGGACAAACAAGTGAACAGGCCCAGTCAGCTTGGGTTCATGAAAGGCAGGTCCTGCTTGATGAACCTGATCTCCTTTTCTGACAAGGTGACCCACTTAGTGAATGAGGGAGAGGCTGTGGGTGTTGTCTACCTAGACTACCTAGCCTTTGTTAAAGCCTTTGGCACTGTTTCCCACAGCATTATCCTGAAGAAACAGGCTGCTCGTGACTTGGATGGGCACATAATTCACTGGGTAAAAAGCTGGCAGGGCCAAAAGAGTTGTGGTGAATGGAGTTAAATCCAGTTGGCAGCTGGTCACAAGTGGTGTTCCCCAAGGCTCAATGTTGGGGCCAGTTCTGTTTAAAATTTGTATCATTGACCTGGATGAGAGGATTGAGTGCACCCTCAGTTTGCGGGTGACATCAAGAGGGAGGAAGGCTCTGCAAAAGGGTCTGGACAGGCTGGATTAATGGGCCAAGGCCAATTGTACGAGGTTCAACAAGACCGAGTATCAGGTCCTGTACTTGGGCCACAACAACCCCAGGCAGTGCTACAGGCTTGGGGATGAGTGGCTGGAAAGCTGCCGAGAGGAAAAAGACCTGGGGGTGTCGATCGACTGCTGCTGACTATGAGCCAGCAGTGTGCCCAGGTGGCCAAGAAGGCCAACAGCATCCTGGCTTATATCAGAAATAGTGTGGCCAGCAGGACTAGGGCAGTGATTGTCCCCCTGTACTTGCCCCTGGTCACCTTGAACACAGTTTTGAGACCCTCACTACAAGAAGGACACTGAAGTGCGGGAGCAAGTCCAGAGTAGGGCAACAAAGTTGGTGAAGGGTCTGGAGAACAAGTCTTATGAGGAGCATCTGAGGGAACTGGGGTTGTTCAGTTTAGAGCAAAGGGGGCTAAGGGGAGACCTTACCTCTCTCTCTACAACTATCTGAAAGGAGATTGTAGCAAGGTGTGGTTGGTCTCTTCTTCCAAATGAATAATGGTAGGACAAGATGAAACAGCCTCACGATGTGCCAAGGGAGGTTTAGACTGAATATTAGAATAAATTTATTCACCAAAAGTGTTGTCAGGCACTAGCACAGGCTGCCCAGGGGGTTGATGGAGTCACCATCCCTGGAGGTGTTTTAAAGTCACATAGATGTGGTGCTTAGGAACATGGTTTAGCGGTGGACTTGGCAGTACTGGGTTTACAGTTGGTCTCAATGATCTTAAAGGTAAGAAGGACACTGAAGTGCGGGAGCAAGTCCAGAGTAGGGCAACAAAGTTGGTGAAGGGTCTGGAGAACAAGTCTTATGAGGAGCATCTGAGGGAACTGGGGTTGTTCAGTTTAGAGCAAAGGGGGCTAAGGGGAGACCTTACCTCTCTCTCTACAACTATCTGAAAGGAGATTGTAGCAAGGTGTGGTTGGTCTCTTCTTCCAAATGAATAATGGTAGGACAAGATGAAACAGCCTCACGATGTGCCAAGGGAGGTTTAGACTGAATATTAGAATAAATTTATTCACCAAAAGTGTTGTCAGGCACTAGCACAGGCTGCCCAGGGGGTTGATGGAGTCACCATCCCTGGAGGTGTTTTAAAGTCACATAGATGTGGTGCTTAGGAACATGGTTTAGCGGTGGACTTGGCAGTACTGGGTTTACAGTTGGTCTCAATGATCTTAAAGGTCTTTTCCAACCTAAATGATTCTCTGATTCTAGACCTGACATGTGATTTGTAAAGGACTGTAAAGAGCTGGGCTTTCAGGAAGGCCACTGAAACTAGTAGGCGTGAGGTAATGTAATAGGAGTGTAATGTGAAAGAAGCACTAAGAATGTACACACTGTGAAGTTGTGACTGGAGACCAGCTGAACTCAAACTGTAGAAGAGTGAATCATCAAAGCCCTACTGCTGCTGGGACTGCTAATCCAAAAGCTGTAGATTCTGAGTGGTCCCAGCCATTCTGTCCCTGCAGTCAAGGACTGCCTCCAGGGCCTTGGGAGCTGCATTGCTTGATTTCTTCTTGCATGTCCTATCTGGTAGTGCATGTCATGCCATTTGAACATGCCTTGCTCTTTTCTTCCCAGGGAATGGCTTTTACACTCCAAGAGAGGCTGCAGCTGGGAATTCACGGCCTCCTTCCTCCTTGCTTCTTGACCCAAGATGTTCAAGTCCTCCGTGTCATGAAAAACTTTGAGAACAAATCTAACGATCTAGACAAGTATGTCAAAACCATCTTATTTCCTCCTCCCTCCCTCTTTAATTTTCAGTTCTTTGAAGCCCCCAGGAAGATTTGAGGATGAGAGCTCAAAAGTTTCCCTCAGTCACTTTTTTCCAGCTGTCCATAGTCTCTTGCACTAGGAGTGTTTATTCTGGCCTGTCTGCCTTCACCTCAGTTACATGCCATCTCAGTCCCAGAATAGCACAGGTGCTGCTCTTTTCTACCACCACATTACTGGAGAACTCTGGTATTTGCCTGGAAATTCACCACACTTGGTGTGCAAGTGCACAACAAAAAGGCAATCTCTTATGTATGCTCATCAATACACTCCCTAGAATACTGGATGGAAGAACAGAAAGAACCTGTCATCTGGTAGGAAAAACATGAAAAAAACAAACCAAAACAGAAACAATGTTGTGTAATGACTGATCTTTCTGTTCCTGAGTTTCCATTGTGTTCAGTGTTGTTCATCAGGGTTATTGATGGAAGAGGGTGTTTCCCTCCTGCCATGAATGGTTTGCTTTTCCATCTGTCTCAGTTGTTACTGGTCTGGGGACTGAGGCAGCAGGACTCTTCCCATGTAGACCAATTCCATTGCATTTGGTTTCCTGTGTCACAAATCCCTGTGTCACTCTTGCAAATCAAACTTTTCTGGCAGTGTGTTATTCTTTTTTGAAGCCACACTGCAAGATTAGGTACCAAACATAAGAGGGAGTTTGTTATTATGTCCATGCAAGTTTCTCAGACAGAAAATCATTTGCTGTCCCTCTTTGCTTTTTGAGTTTTTAATTTTTCTGCCTTGTCAATTTGGCAAATTCAATCTTTGCCACTTAAGTATTTTCAAGAAAGAAAAATCTGTGGGGAGATGTAAAGTATTCTAGATCACTAAGGGGTCATACAAACCTGGTGATGCACTTGTAAGTCTGGACAACACTAAGAATACAAAGTTGATCTAACATGTTTATTTTCTAAATTAAAGGGGTTTTTTGTTTCGGTTTTGATTTGTTGTTTTGCTGGGGTTTTTTTAACATGGTATTTAACTATACTTCTATGTTTACTGGTTAAGTAATTGAGGATGTGGGATAATGGAGAGAGAGGTTTTGAGGAAATGCTTTAGGAAAGACAGTACTTTGAAATGTGCATATTAAGATTTGCATATATGCATATTTCATCTTCTAGACTGTATAATAAATTTTGATAATAAAAATAATGTCCCATGTAGCCTCAAAGTCTACTTTTGACCTTTTCCATTGCATTTTTTCTAACGCAAATTCTGAAATTCTGAGTATGTGTGACTTCCAGCTCTTCCAAGTCTTTGTGAGCTCTCAGTGAGGATGGTGGAGCTGGTCACGCTGGGAAATTTTGCTCCAACTATGCTCACAATGTAATCTGCTCACTCTAAGGAGTGTCAGGTCTTGGGAGAACTTTTACTGAGTGACCTCACCACTGCTTTTTATGAAGCTGCCAACAGCCATCAGTACTAACATCTATCTATTTGATTTTACTTTTAAGGTATATTGTTCTTATGACATTACAAGACAGGAATGAAAAGCTTTTTTACCGAGTGCTGACCTCTGACATTGAGAGATTCATGCCCATCATTTACACCCCAACAGTTGGCCTGGCTTGTCAGCAGTATGGTTTGGCTTTCAGGAGACCACGGTGAGTTAAGAGACTGTTCTTGCCTCATTTTTCAATTTCATGTGAATGCTTCTTTTTTATTGACAGTCCATCTTTATGTGGGTGGCCCAAAACATCTAAAACTTGATCCCTCATCAGAAGCTGGACCAGCAATCAGCTCTGTGTGTGTACATTTGATGATGAGCTGGGGAGTGGAGAACAGCTCTGCCTTCTTCCTATAAACACTGAACAGAGTGGTTTTGTTCTCAAACAGTACTGTACAGTCTGTGCAACTTAGCTCCAAACAGCTCTTTGAACTTATGGTTGCACCCCTCCCCATCTGCTGTCTCAGGAGCACCGAGTGCCTTCTGCAGAGCTGCCATTTGAGTAATTGCTGGATTTGGGGTATGTTGTGCTGATTCTGAACTTTTGTATGCACTTCCACAAACCACCCTGCAGGAATCATTTTCATAGGAGATGATGCTCTGCATCAGTGCCTTCCTTGTTGCTCAGAACAGTTACTGTGTAAATTCATGGAACATTAAACACTATGTACCGTGTTGGAAGGCCCTGTTCCACCTAATTCTTTTTAATGATTAATGTTTAGATATAGCCCTCATTAGCATTCTGAAATAAATGTTTTTCCTAGCCTGAAAATTCAAAGGTGAGGTTCAGTTTTCTTTGCAAGCTTTTGAATTTTTGTATCCTTGAAATGTACCAATAGGCAGGTAAAAACTTTAGCTTTTGCTATAGAATGGAATAATACTGGTTTAAAAGCATTTCATGACCATGAGATGAACCTGCAGTTTCATCCGAGAGTAGTGTGATAGATGAGGAAGCTGAGGCAAGTTCTAGTAACTGACTTAAGGTCAAAATGAGGACCCTGAGGCAGACTATAAAGGTGTAAGGGCTGTGTAGACAGATGATGAATAACATATTGGCAAACATGTTTGCATCCTCTTTGTCATCAAAATTCCTAGTAAAGCTCCTGTATCCCTTCACATGAAGTGCTCCTCAGCATTGCTTTTTGATTTGTGTCTGTCCCAGGTAATTGTGTTCTGTTCCCTGATACCCAACTTCTGGATCTGCTGGGCTGTGGTGGAGTCATTCATCTAGTCAAGCCTTGGTCATATCCTCTCCTCCTCCTCAGTGTGCAGGAGGAAACCAGAAAAGGAATTGTCTTTTGTACAGGCATAGGACATTTCTTCTGGGCAGGAGTAAAAGGTAGCAGAGATAAGAGGACCCAGACTCTGTCCCAAGGTGTTGAGCTGTGAGTGCTGTCAGGCAGGGAAGAGCACACTGCAGGTTCTTAGCTAATCAAGATGCCACTGTATCTTTGCCTTCAGTCTGCCTTTACCTTGCAAGAAGTTCAAGCAGTATTTGGGAGCATTGCTTTTTTTATTTTCCATCCCCATTGTTATCCTCAGGAAAAGAGGGGTGGCATTCCTTATACTGGACTGTCTGCAGTTGTTGCTGTTGGAGAAATCCCCTTCCTGTAACTCAATTATTTCCAATGTTTTAAACACACAGTATTTTACCAATGTGGTAAGAACATCTGTTGTTGTCTGACAGTTCTGCTATTGAACTTGGGCTTGGGGCTGTTCTGGATTCCAGCCTGTGGCTTCTACAGGAAAGAGCAAACTGTCTTGTCCTTAGAACACTGAATTTCCCATGACAGGGAGTTTGTTTCTCTGCAGATGTAGAGTGAATTTCAGCCTACCTTCAGGTTTGGTTTTAATCAAGGTTGTTTTAACAAAAGAGTGGTTTTGTTCCCTAAAGAAAAAGCTATTATATCATTTAAAGCTATGAGATTAAAATGAGAAGTATTCATATGTGCTTTTTTGTAGATCTGACTCGTATTGTCTTGGTGTATGTATTTCCTCTTCTGGAGCATATTATGCATGCAAGGGTTGTCAAGCACTGGAACAGGCTGCCCAGAGTCACCATCTCAGGAGGATTTAAAAGTTGTGCAGATGTGGTGCTTAGGGACATGGTTTAGTGGTAGACTTGGCTGTGTTAGATTTATAGTTGGACTCGGTGATCTTAAGGGTCTTTTCCAGCCAAAATTATTCCATATACATCAGGAACCAGCTTATAAGACACTTAATTCAGGGTAAGGTGCTAACACTTTGTGCTAGAATCATTTGGACCTGCAGATTTGGGGAGCTCAGTAATTAATATCTAAGTTTCTATTTCTAGCTCTTCCCATGTTTGTTGTCCTAAGCTGCATTGATAGTCTACAACAGTGATACTTCTAACCTAGCTGCATTTGGATCTAAAGGTTTTTAAAACAAAATTATGCTCACGTCAAAATATTTCATTGATGTTTTAGGGAGAACATACCACCTAGAGCTGAGACAATGTCCAGGCCATTCGGTTTTGCTCTGTTGTCACAGATCATTAACTGTTGTCCTGATCATTAACTATTTAAAATCTGCAATAAAGCTACCCTAGTATCCCATCCCAGTACTTAACTCTCATATAAATCGAAAGTGGTTTTCCCTTAGTATATCACCTAAATATATATACCTAAGCATATAACCTAAAAGAAGAGTGTGGCCAGTAGGTCAAGCGATGTCATTCTCCCCTTCTCCTCTGCCCTGGTGAGGCCACATCTGGAATACTGCATCCAGTTCTGGGCTCCCCAGATCAAGAGAGACAGGGAACTACTGGAGAGAGTCCATTGGAGGGCAACAAAGATGACTGGGGGACTGGAGCATCTCCTTTATGAGGAAAGACTGAGAGAGCTGGGGCTCTTTAGCCTGGAGAAGAGAAGGCTTAGGGGAGACCTTATTAATGGCTACAAGTATCTAAAGGGTGGGTGCAGGGAGGATGGAGCCAGACTCTTTTCAGTAGTTCCCAGTGACAGGACGAGGGGCAAAGGGCACAAGCTGGAACATGGGAAGTTCCTTTAAATATGAGGAAAAACTTCTTTACAATGAGGGTGACAGAGCCCTGGGACAGGCTGCCCAGGGAGGTTGTGAAGTCCCCTTCTCTGGAGATATTCAGAACCCACCTGAATGCAGTCCTGTGTGATGTGCTCTGGGTGATCCTGCTTTAGCAGGGGAGTTGGACTAGATGATGTCTAAAGGTCCCTTCCAACTCTGGCAATTCTTTGACTCTGTAAATGTTCTTTGCCAATGTCATCCTCTCTCTGGGAGCCTTCTCAGGGTAAAAAACTGCAATCACGTTCAGCCTGATGGTTTTCTTGCCAGTAGTTCTTGCTGGTCTCTCCAGGTTGTCCCACTCTGGAGTCTCCTGTTTAGCTCTTTTCCCCCTGAAGTGCACCACAAAAGAGTGAACACTGCTTCACCACGGAGGACTGGCAGTGCCAAGGGAACTGGAGCAGTTGTTTCTCAGCTTTTGCTAACACATCCCAGCATCGCCCTCACCTTTTTGCATTCTCTGAGTGATCTGGGCACTGTAATTCATTTTGTCGTCTTCTCCCTGTGAAGCTTTTCTTTGACACAATTACCCCACCAGATATGTGCCACTCCACAATTACGCTTTGCATTTCTCTCTGCTATGTGCCCGGCTACATAATTTCTAATGAGCATAAAGGATCCCCACGCTTTGAAAAGCAGAAACTTCTAAGGCCCATGTACGAAGGGTAACCTGTCCTTTCCTTGAACCTACAATTATGTTATCTGTGGTGCTGAAGATAAGGAAACCTGCTCTCCCCTTGCCTTCAGCAGCTCGCTCTTGCTTCTACACATCCCTTTCACCATACCAGCACAGCTCCTGTTGCAGCTGGTGGTGAACTGGTGACCTGGCTTAGTGCTTGTTTGGCCCAAAATAGACTTGGATCTACCCAGACTGATTTCTGAACCAGGTCTTTGCCCAGCTGCATGGATATCTGTGCAGGCACAAGGGTGGTGGAAGGGAGGAGTGAATAACCAGGGATGGATTGCAGGCAACAGACTGCAAAGCTGTATGTGGTGCTGTAGACTCTGAAGCTGTACAGTCCCTCAAGAAACCTCCCCAAGTCTTGGGCCACCCTTGTGCACAAGGAGTTACATCTATGCACGATGCAAACCTTCTCATGCTGAGACAGTATTTGGGCTTTGGCCTTGACAATGTGCATACATGTGGGTCTCCTCAAAACCATTCCAGAACCTGTGAAGACAAACGTCGCAGCAAAGTTACAAAGTCCTCTACTTTGTTGATGAAAAGATGAGTCCTACTCATCTTTTGGCATCTCCTGAGAGCAGGACTGGAACACGTTGGTGCATCTTCACTGGCAAAAAAACTTGCTTAAGTTCACTCGCCTTTTCTAGAGACATAAATATCCTCAAGAACTGGTTGCAGAACAATGAGAAACAGGTTGGGGTGAAGCTGAATGTGGAGAATGGAAGCTAACAGGATGCAGATGGTGCGAAAATTAAGTCTGACAGGATAATGATCTGTGTCTCTGATGAAAAATGAGCAAGTGAAACATTGGTCAGTCTACAGAGTTGTCTTGTCAACAGGTCTGGCTCTGCTGAGGCTTTTTATTTAAATGGTGTTGTGCAGTCTGAGCAGTAGGAGTGAAAGTTACCTGCCATTTTTAGACAGTTTAAACCCAAACCAAATGGAAATTAGAAGAAAGGTGTAAATCCCATAGACTTCTGGGCATATGGAGAGAAGAGCTGGTGGTAGCTGTGTCCTGAGGTACCGTGAAGACTCCGAGAATGGTATGGACACTGTTGGGACTGTGAGGCTGTACCAGGGTTATTAAATTGAGGTGGGAATGAAAAAGGACTTTGATCCCTATTTCCCTTTGAAAAACAGTCAGGGTTCCTTCCACATCTCCAGTCTTTTATCCTCTCCCCCTTACTTTTCCTGAAAAAAATGTATGTGCAGTGCCTCTAACACTCAAGAGGAACTTCCATAGCATGAGGTAAAATCTCACACTGAAGTTAATATCAAAGTCTCACATTAATTAATGAAATTCAGGCTTTCCCCCTCTCTCAGAGGTGATTTGGATTTCAGTCTGTTGAAATTCCCTGATTTACCAGAAGAAGCTCAAAGGAAGAGGTGGAGCTGGCCGAAAGAAAGAAGTTGACCTGGTGAAGGAAATTCAAGAGGATGTGTTCACATTTAATCTGCCATCAATCTATGCTGCTGCCACAAGGAATAACCCCACCTTAAACAAAAAGAACTGCCGAAGACAGGGAGGAGGGGAGATAATTTGTTAGAACTATGAATACCAGGATGTAAATTGGAGGGGAAATTACACTGACTGTCCTGAAAACCTTGAATAGCAATATCCATTGCGATGTAGGACAGCCTCACATGGACTGTGCAACATGATCTGGGGACATTTTCTTGAGCACTAATTCTCTTCTTCAACTATTTTGTTTATGGAGTATTTATATTAATAAACAATATCATTTTATTATATAACTTACATTAATTTATATGTGCCACTGCAAGGCATCTGTGAGATGCTGTCTCATGTTGCTGAATAACAACTGTGTCAGAGCTAACTACCTAGCACCCTTATCCTCTAATAACAGGGCATCCATTTATAATGGTGTTGGTCGATGAAAAACTTAACTTTTTGCAACCCTGCAATCTTCCAGTAGCTGAGATACTGCCAGGATCCAATATACAGGCAGGTTTAGGAGTAAGCATCCAAAATAGCAGAGAAAAATCAGGGCTGAGCTGGATTTTCCTATAGATTTCCCTCTTTTTTTTGATGGAGGGTTTCAAGACCCTTAAGCATGATGAGCTTAAATACAGCAAAGGATACTGCAGCCCCAAGTTAGATGGAGCTCTGAGCAACCTGACCTAGTGGGAGGTGTCCCTGCCCATGCAGGGAGGTTGGAACTAGATGATCTTTAAAATCACTTCCAACCAAGCCCATTCTATGATCCTATGATGATTCTATGAATTTGGGAAATGCCTACACTTGCCAGTTGGTGGGATCTCTGGGTGGTGGGGTCTTATGTCTCACCTCAAAGCCTGATCTTTGCCCATGTGCATCTGTAAAATTTACATGTGGGTGGCAGAGTAGTTATGAGCAGCCTGACTTCTTCCTCCTGCACATCAGCAAGGAGGGAGCTCTGGCTGCCAAGGGTAAGAAAGAGTCAGACCTGTGCTGCAGACCTGCTTGGCTTTTACCCAGCCCCTGCCTCCAGGGGCTTCATCCTTACATAGACCTTCCAGAGTTCCTCTTAAACATCGCTTCTGAAACATCACTGCTGAAAAGGACACTGGAAAAAATTGGTTCCTGAAATTTTCTAATACAAGCAGGATTTAACCACTGAATTATACTGTGACATGATAGTTCTTCAGCTAAACCAAAGAAACCAGTCCTGAGAATCCAGCAGGGACAAGCAGCTGCTGACAAGCCAAGTGCAATGAGGGTCTGATTGCCTCCTCCATTAATGCTAGACTGTGGATAGCAGAGATTCTTTGGGGACCTGGTGCCAACCCTCTGCATTTTTACATTGCTGCATAATGATCAATTACAGTAGTTACTGAGCTGGTCTTTCTACATTGACTTCCCCATGCAGAGGAAGAAAAAGCTACTTCAGGCCATTTCCTGACTAGCAGGACCAGTAAATCCAGAATTCTTCCTGATTTCTGTCCACTGTCCCCTAACACATCCTTTTTG
The DNA here is from genome assembly GCF_000747805.2 of Chaetura pelagica. NCBI lineage: Eukaryota > Metazoa > Chordata > Aves > Apodiformes > Apodidae > Chaetura > Chaetura pelagica. The sequence goes on along the minus strand of NW_009954416.1, from coordinate 771,741 downwards.
CAATACCTTCTGTTCCCTTCTCCATCACTTTCATCCCTTCTCCATATTCACCCATGTTCCACCACAGCCACCCCTGCCAGCCCTTTCTTCTTTCCTTACCTCTCCTCTTCTTTAGGGAGCAGTGGGCACAGTTTTGGGTGCTCTGCTTGCTGTCCCTCTGGTTTCCTATCTGTGCCCTTTTGATCCTACCCCATAACCATTTTCCTCTACAGCCAGCTTTTTCCTCCTTTTCTCTGCCTTTTGCTTAGTCCTGCAGCCCAGGAAGGCTCTGAGGTTTTGCTTGGGCTCAGTGAGGATTTAAGTGTGAAGCAGCACATGTTGTGTCTAACTGCAAGCTATCTTTTTGACCAGCTGTCAGGATAATAGTCAAAGGAAGGTCTATATTTCTGTCTACAGACTGGTGGGGACATTAATCCTTTTCCCTTTATCTGAACAGTAATTTCCATTAAAGGGTGTAGGACCACACATCTTTGAGACCTTTGCCTTTCTCATAAATTTGAGGTAGCAGTTAAGAGAGGACACAGAGTGATGGTATAAACTACCTTTTTCCTGGAAAATAAACTGCTAAAAATAGTGCTGGGTGTTAATCATTTGGCAGATTAGGAGATGGATCTGAACAATTTGCTTTGGGCTCTGATCTGAATCTTCCTGCTGTGGCAGGGATTGGACTGTGCCAAAGAACTGGGGGGGTGCAGCTTCCCCTGGAGCCTCTGTGCATTAAGTCTTTCTGTTCCTGATCTTTGGCAGTTTCCTGCAGCTTAGCTGTAGGATAGTGTAGATTTCCCCTTGTGGTTTTGGGGGGTTGGTGTGATTTAGTGAATCTTTCATAATTGTACCTTGGAGCCTGCATATTCTGGCACTCACACTGAATTTTGGTTTTCTTGTCTAAAATAAATGACAACTTTAAGGACATTTGTAATATTAATGTAATCATTCATCTTGCAGATTATTTGAAATTGAATCTCCTAGTCTACTTAAGGTATAGGATATTGCCTTATAGATCTCATTAACAGTTGGTTGTACTTGGTTTCCATTATTCTTTCATCAGTACCTCAGGGTGTGTTCAGCATCCTACAATTTACAAAGGAAATTATCTAAAAACAACGAAAAGTTCTTGGCTTTCATTATAAACGAATCTGTAAAATAGCTGATGGATCACCACAGAGATTTTGTCCAATTTGATGATTAATTGTAGTGTGTGCAGACAAATCAGTGCATGCTAGCACATTCTTTTCTTTCCAAAGCCTGTAGCCCACAGGCATTTCTAATCTCAAGCTCCCTAAAAGAGCCAAGCAATTTCAAAGTTTATCTTGTTGTTCTGAAAACTCTTGTCCTTCTCTGGCAGAGATCTGAACCAAGAAAAAAACAACCAACAGTAGGGGTACAGCTGGTTGAAATGTCTCACAGGGCTCATATTGCTCAACCTGTCAATTTTGTATATGAGTCTTGAGAGTGTAAATAAATAGAAGGAAACATAGGGCTTGAGTGCAACCACATTTTATAGCATCTCTAGCACAGCCTGGCCTTCAGTCCAGACTGGGCCCTCCAGCCATTTTTTCTGGCAAAGCAGTGACAATTATCTGTGGTTAGCATGCAATGAAAGCCAAGGCCACCAGTTGATCCCTCCCTCACGTGTGTCCCCTTTGCAGCTGTGGGCAGCCAAAATACCTACCAGTTATCTGGGCTTGGGACAATTCAACCTAACTCAAAAGGGCACAGAGCAGCATGCAGCAGCAGTTGGCATCCTTCTACGGTGACAAGACAACTTGTCTTTCTCTTAACTGAGTGTAAAGATAATTTTGCCAGGTGAACCTCAATGTTATTCTGAGACAGTCTTGCCCAAAGCTTTCCAAGAGCATCATGCCTTTATGTAAGGCAATGGCTGTGATCACTGCAGAAGGCCAGCTTGTGCCATTGCCTGTCAGAGCCCTTTCCTGTGCAACCTCCTATCTCTGTGTAGGTTCCTGACCACTGCCTCACGATTTTTCATCATTGTTCAGCAGTGACCTGGTAGGCTTGCATGGTCCTGGCAGTGCTGGATTAACAGTTAGGCTTGATCATCTTAAAGGTCTTTTCCTACCAAAATGGTTCTGTGAGTCTGTGATTGTATGTTGGCAAAGATCTGACTCATCTCTTTTGTCTGTTGCTTTTTTAAAGCACTTTTGTTTGTTGACTTTTTAAGCAATGGCTTCCCATGGACTTCCTACCCATTCTGAGGGAAGTCCAAGCCTTCCTAAGTCAAAACGCTCAAGGACTTTTAAGTGGGCAGGATTTCATTGCTTCCAGGTTGTGCTTAACCTTTGTCCTGGGAATTTTTGTTCTGAAAATGAGCCTTTCCTATCCAGATGAAAACACTGAATCATGTTGCCTGCCTGTTTGATACAGATGAATATATTCATTTTCTCAGTGTTTTATCCTGTCAGTGTTTTATCCTTCCCAGTAGTTTTATCCTCTCCTTGCTTGTGGATCAAATTGCCCTTACAGCACCCAGACTTAATAAGTGGAAAGAAAATGAAACCAAAAGCCTGAGTTTTGTTGCCATATTCGTGGTTTAGTCTTGTAATCCATTGCACTCTGATACAGCAGCACAGCCAGAAGAAACCAGACTCCTTCCAAGGTTCCTTCCTTGTGTTGGAGGACAGCAGTGTCTATGTTTCTGGAGAACAGAAAAGAAAAAAGCAGAAGAGTCCACGCTGGAGCAGGTTTGCTGGCAGGACTTGTGGCCCTGTGGGCGACCCACACTGGAGCAGTCTGCTCCTGAAGGACTGCACCCTGTGGAAGGGATCTATGCTGGAGAAGTTTGTAAAGAATTGTAGGAGGAGGAGTTTGTGGAAGACTTGTCTCCTGTGGGAGGGACCCCACACTGGAGCAGGAGAAGAGTGTGACGAGTCCTCTGAGGAGGAAGGAGCAGCAGAAACAACATGTGAAGAACTGACCACAACCCCCATTCCCCATCCCCCTGCACTGCTGAGGGGAAGGAGGTAGAGAAGTCAGGAATGAAGTTGAGCCTGGGAGGAAGGAAGGTGTGAAGGTGGGGAGAAGGTGCTTTAGATTTGGGTTTAGTTCCTATTACCCTTCTCTGATTTGATTGGTAATAGATTAAACTAATTTACCAGGCTGAGTCTGTTTTACCCACGACAGTAACTACTGAGCAATCTCCCTGTCCTTATCTCAACCCAGGAGCCTTTCCTTAATGTTATTCTGAGACAGTCTTGCCCAAAGCTTTCCAAGAGCATCATGCCTTTATGTAAGGCAATGGCTGTGATCACTGCAGAAGGCCAGCTTGTGCCATTGCCTGTCAGAGCCCTTTCCTGTGCAACCTCCTATCTCTGTGTAGGTTCCTGACCACTGCCTCACGATTTTTCATCATTGTTCAGCAGTGACCTGGTAGGCTTGCATGGTCCTGGCAGTGCTGGATTAACAGTTAGGCTTGATCATCTTAAAGGTCTTTTCCTACCAAAATGGTTCTGTGAGTCTGTGATTGTATGTTGGCAAAGATCTGACTCATCTCTTTTGTCTGTTGCTTTTTTAAAGCACTTTTGTTTGTTGACTTTTTAAGCAATGGCTTCCCATGGACTTCCTACCCATTCTGAGGGAAGTCCAAGCCTTCCTAAGTCAAAACGCTCAAGGACTTTTAAGTGGGCAGGATTTCATTGCTTCCAGGTTGTGCTTAACCTTTGTCCTGGGAATTTTTGTTCTGAAAATGAGCCTTTCCTATCCAGATGAAAACACTGAATCATGTTGCCTGCCTGTTTGATACAGATGAATATATTCATTTTCTCAGTGTTTTATCCTGTCAGTGTTTTATCCTTCCCAGTAGTTTTATCCTCTCCTTGCTTGTGGATCAAATTGCCCTTACAGCACCCAGACTTAATAAGTGGAAAGAAAATGAAACCAAAAGCCTGAGTTTTGTTGCCATATTCGTGGTTTAGTCTTGTAATCCATTGCACTCTGATACAGCAGCACAGCCAGAAGAAACCAGACTCCTTCCAAGGTTCCTTCCTTGTGTTGGAGGACAGCAGTGTCTATGTTTCTGGAGAACAGAAAAGAAAAAAGCAGAAGAGTCCACGCTGGAGCAGGTTTGCTGGCAGGACTTGTGGCCCTGTGGGCGACCCACACTGGAGCAGTCTGCTCCTGAAGGACTGCACCCTGTGGAAGGGATCTATGCTGGAGAAGTTTGTAAAGAATTGTAGGAGGAGGAGTTTGTGGAAGACTTGTCTCCTGTGGGAGGGACCCCACACTGGAGCAGGAGAAGAGTGTGACGAGTCCTCTGAGGAGGAAGGAGCAGCAGAAACAACATGTGAAGAACTGACCACAACCCCCATTCCCCATCCCCCTGCACTGCTGAGGGGAAGGAGGTAGAGAAGTCAGGAATGAAGTTGAGCCTGGGAGGAAGGAAGGTGTGAAGGTGGGGAGAAGGTGCTTTAGATTTGGGTTTAGTTCCTATTACCCTTCTCTGATTTGATTGGTAATAGATTAAACTAATTTACCAGGCTGAGTCTGTTTTACCCACGACAGTAACTACTGAGCAATCTCCCTGTCCTTATCTCAACCCAGGAGCCTTTCCTTATACTTCCTCTGTGCTGACCAGCTGAGGGGGGGAATGGTGGAGCAGCTTGATGGACACCTGGAATCCAGACAGAGTCAATCCACCACACCTGAGCAAGCCTGACTCTTGCAGTATCTGTACATACTGGATAATGCATAAATACATTCCTCCCTTACTGAGCAATTATCTTTTTTCTTCAGAAAGGAGTCCTTTTAGTGGAGTGAGGGAGGAAAGAAGGATGAAACTGCATTGGTTGAGTGGGGTTTTTTGTGCTTTTCCAGTCCTGTGAACACTGTCTCTTTTCCTCCACGGGGATATAAATACCATACAGCTCTTCTCAGCTATCCTGTCTCAGCTAGCAAGGGAGAGTCACATGAAGCATGCATGGGATACGGTCCTTTTTGCTTGGTGTTAGTATACAAATCAGTGACACAGTGCCATCACCTCTTCTGCTCTTCTGTGGCTTTTGACCTGGGTGGTAAAGTCAGTGGATGTAATGGCTGCCTGTTATTCATATATGATAAGTTTAAAGAGGCCACTAATTTTATAGATGTAAACAGGCAACTGAAGGCATAGGAGTGCTACCCAAAACTACAGCACAGGACAAGACTAAGACTATAAGAGGATCATAGCACTGGCCAAAGTGGTTTTAGATGGAGTCTGGTAAAGCAAAGGCATTGATTGCACTGGATTCTTGTTTGATTGCATGCCAGAGGCAGCAGCAATCTAGGAAAGAGGGGCAAGACAGTACCAGGAAGGTTGCAAACAGAGCCACTGAAGCACTGGTTGTTACCAAGGAAAAGCTATCAGGGAGAGGGAGGGAGGCTTTGGAGCAGAAGGGAACTGAGGACAGATTTGGAGCTGTGAGGAAAGAAATTGTTGCATACTTTCACTCCCCTTAGAGTTTTGGGAAATGAAGCTTTGGGCATTAGCTGTGAATAAACACAAGTGGTTTAAAGATAGCACTTCTGGCTCTGTCATGCAGCATTTCTTCTAAGGGAAAATAGCTCACAAGGCAGCATTGCTAACCGAAAAGGAACACCACTTTGCCTTCTTGAAGATGTAACTGCTCACTGAATGATGCATTAAAGAATATTTTTGTTTCCTAATACCTGAGACATGTTAAAACTTGTCCCTTCCCAAATGTCTTAAAGAAATTAATGTTATTCTAAAAAGCCGTCACTAGTATCTGGCATTGCTTTCTCTAGGCATCAAATGTGTCCTGTCTCCCTTGTCCCTGAACACTTTCTAAAATGAGCCTTGCCATTCTGGGATTGACTTCATCGTGGGTCTTTCAAAATGCCATTAGGTTGGTCAAGATCTAACCAGTACTGAGCACCACAGCAGGATCTTTCCCATGGCTTAGATGGTAAGCTGTGTAGCTTTATAATTCCTGGAGCACTTCCATGAACTCAGAAAAAAAAAAAAACAACAAACAAAACAGAAAAGAAAATAATGAGGCTTGAGAAGAGGTGTTTTGTGGTGTAGCTGAAGATATTAGCCCCTTTGACAGATTCTGCAATGATGATCTGCAGTCTGCTGGATCCTGCAGTCCAGTTTGGGCAGCTTGACTTGACCCTCTGAAATCCAGATAGAGCTACTGTCTCAGTTATAAACTGAGAAGTTTTAACACTCCTCAAAGTTTCCTGGAACCTTACACTGGCACAATGAAGTCTAGTCTGACTTCTACCATGACTAAAGGCAGCTGGAGTGAAACCTGTGATGTTAATGGACTAAAAACTCTGCAACCCTAATGAAAGCAGGTTGGAGCACTCCCCCTCTGAGTTACCCCCTCTGCAGGTTATTGTTTAGCCAGAAATAGTGTGTATGTTCTGGCTTGACTGCTGGAGCAGTTAATTTTTACTAACCTCTGTTTCTTGTATTTTAATCCCCATGCATATGTGTTCAAATTCCAGCTAACTGTGAGCATGGCTTCTTCTCTGGGGGGGGATAAAGATACACAATCACTAACCCCATGTAGAATGGCAAGATCCTGGGCACAAGTGAGTCTTCCAGTCCAGAAAGCAAAGATGTGTGTTTGCTCCACACAGTGCCCACGTAATATGACTTGATCAAAATAACTCATCTTTTTAGCATTTTAATTGAATATTGCTTACTGAGTCCCAAGGGGATTAAAGTAGTGCTGCCTCATTGTCTTTTTGCTTCTCTAAAGCAGTTTATCAAATATAATCCCAGGAGAGATGGAGAAGGCACGATGGTAGAGGCAGCATATGTTGCAATCTCTCTTCAGAATGCTTAGGCTGCACATTTTCCTTTGAGAAACCAAGTTGATTTGTTTTGTTGCTGCTTGAATGTTGCTTATTCACTACCTATCCACATAGACCAGCCTATTCTTATTAGTATTCAGAGCCTACCTTGCTGTCCTCAAAGGCACAAATAAGCTTTTGCTCCTGTTACCTCTCCTATAAGCTATGTACCCTTGAGCTGCTGCTCTTCACTGTTTGGTCATCAGCAAACCTTTTCCTGAGTTCAGCTTGTGGAGCTTGTCTGTTCCTTCTGCCTGCTTTCACAAGGGATTTTAGGAAAGATGAAACCTCTGCCAATTTGGGGTGTCTTGTTTCAACGTGTTGGCCAGCTCACTTGCATTGTTTCATGCATGTAACAGCCAAGATAAGCAGATAGGGCTATGGATCTGGTCAATGGCATGGCCTGAAGGGAAAATGGATGTGTGTTGTAACCATTTTATTTTTAGCAAAGGATCCAGAGAAGTCAGGATGCTCAGTTGGAGGGCTTGCTTAACATCAAATGAACACAGTATTAGGGAACAGAAAAGGAGGGACCTTTTACAATGGCATGTAGTGATAAGACCTAGGGGAATGGCTTTAAATGGAAGAGGGAAGATTTAGGCTAGACATTAGGAATAAATTCTTCACTGCAAGGGTGGTGAGACATGGGCACAGGTTTCCCAGGGAAGTTGTGGATGTCCCATCGCTGGAAGGGTTCAAGACCAAGTTGGATGCGGCTCTGAGCAGCCTGGTCTAGTGGGAGGTGTCCCTGCCCATGCAGGGGGAGTTGGAACCAGATGATCTTTAAGGTCCCTTCGAACCCAAACCATTCTATGATTCTATGGAATTCTGGGAGGGATGCCTCTCCATGCTTGGTTCTCAGTCACTGACCTGGCTATCTAAGCCAAGCCAAACATGATGTGTTGATAGCCATGAGAACCCTTCTCCCAAGTAACACAGTGAGAGCAGTCATGAAATTTTGAAGACCAAGGCTGAACTCTCTCTGCTGCTGAATTTGGAACAGAGAAATCAGCCCAGTGCCCTCCTGAGAGGTCAGAGAAAGGATTTGTTCAGAGGCAGCAGGTATCTGCCCTCTCCCCTTTGTATGAAACAACTAACAGTTCACCAAGCTGCAGGGCCAGTGGTGGGTAGACAGTTGGATTCCATCTTCTGCTGTGATCACTAGATGTCTTTCAAAGGTTAAATAGCTGGTGGACTGCCTTCAGCACTGAAGAGATGTGAACATCTGAGACACACAGCTAGACACTGAAGTAATAGGTGTCTTTATTATACATGGAAAATGTTACATTAAAACTACAGAATGCTTTTTAAAAGGATGTCATGACTTGCAGTATCTGCAAAGATGTTACTAATGTGTGCTTTTATTTCCTGGTTAATGACTTAACATAGATGGCAGCAGTACAGTGCCTCTCTTTCATGAAGATTAACATCTGTGAATACTGCCTTTGAGATAGGCCATGTGTAGGGGATTAGTTCCTTGGTTATTGGGCACAGTTTTAAAGAATTATGCTGAATAAACGAACCATTACTTTCCTTTTTTTTTTTTCTTTTGCATTTCTGATCTTTCTTTGTGATTGTGACTTGATCAGTGTTGAAGTCAGCACTTTTATTTTTCTTCTTTTCAAAGTAAAGGGCTTTTTCATTTGCATTCCCACAGTTAACTGTGGGAAGATATCTGCCCCTCCTGGAAAAGTCTTGTGGGAGATGTCCTTGCTATAGAGAGTAACCCAATTATGTCTGATTAATCATCACTCATATGGACTCACAATGGAAGTTCTTTTCAGCATCCTCTAAAAATGAGACTTTTTCTGGCTAATATTTCATATTAGAACCCCAAACCATGAACTGATCTGAACTTACTGGAACTGAAGATGTAAGCAGCAAAAATGCATTTCTCCATTGTTCCAGCTGATCCTAATCACTGGTACAACTCCAGCTTTTGTGAGCAGATAACAAGGCAAGGAAAATGGGTGTCTCCATTTGCCAAGGAGAGTCCTAGAGTTAGATTTGTGCTGATTAGAGAGCACTGGGAGCAGCATGAATAGTTCCCCTGAGACAAATATGGAGGAGGTGGTTTCTTTGAGGCTAGTGCTATCTAAAAGTAGCTTAAAAAAATCCCAAAATATGTGAGCAGAGATCAGTCAATTGGAAGAACACTATCCTGGGTATTGGAAGACTCTCCTTGAAGGATGCTATTTTTGTAACAGCAGATCTAAACCAGGTTTCAAGAATGCTGCCTTCAGGTTCCTGATTTTATTAAAAAGAAGGGATTTTTGTTTAAACCTCAAAGACCTTTGGGTTCCGTAGTGATTAGTCCTATTGCAATCAGATATTCTATTGTCCATGCAAAAACTTCATACTGAGCTTTCATCCACACAATTTTCTGTTTCACTTCTCATATCTTCTGGTGTTTTTCATTTGGTGAATGCAAGTGTCAAAAACTGGGGTCAGATATTCAGGGTAAAGAAGTGTGTCAGAAGGGAGGGTTTGGCTTGGGCAAAGCAAATGCCATGGCAGATACTCATCTGATTGCATCCAGTTGGAGAAGAGACCCAAAATATCAAGCTCTGCAATGGCCATCTGCATCCTCCTGGCATCCCAGGAGGCATTGGCACTGGCATTACGTCCCAGGAGAGAAGGATCATGCGTTCACTGCCAGCCATAAGCTCCCCTGGAGAGAATCTGTAACAAGGTTTAAGGTAAAGCCAGGAGCCTTCCCTGCATTTATCAGAATTATTTTAACTAGAAAGCTCTTCTGCACTAAAGGAGAAGATGTTTGACAGGGGTGAAGTGTGCAACAATGGTGGCTGTTGAATGAAGTTCCTATTCAGGATCTTGAGCCTTGGGGTTTTGAAATGAGAACTAAACTAGTTATTAGCAGTCCCCTAAGGTCTCATTTTTATGCCAGTGAATAGCCTGGTTTTGTGCTCAGTAGCTCATTTCCCTGCATTTTTAAGTGTCACCTGTTTTATTTGATCTCTGAATTTTTAACTTTATGACAAGGCTTATTTTTCTTTTTTCTTCTGTTCTTAGGGGCTTGTTTATCACCATCCATGACAAAGGCCATATTGCAACAATGCTAAACTCCTGGCCTGAAGAAAATATTAAGGTATGTGGCATGTCATCTGTGGACTAGGAAATTACAGGGAGTTGGGTGGAAATTGGGATATTGAATGGAACTGCTTGCCATTATTTACAGAACTGCCTATTTAAAAGGACAAGTTTTGAAATATTCCCTTCCTCAGAGAATTTCCAGGCTTCTGCTTGGACTTCAGACTTGGATATCTGTGTATATGATCAAGAGCATCTTTATCAAAGGTAGAAGGACTTGGGCAATAAAAAGAGTGATAATAAACTTGTACAGAATAAAGGCCCTAGCAGAGAAGTAAGATATGTGTGTTGAAGAATTCTGTGGCTAACTTGCAGTTTGTTAGATGTCCAAAAGCTCTTTGAGATATCTCAGTAACCAAGTTGCTCACAGAGTTGTCACAGTTGGAAAAGACCTCTAAGATCACCCAGTCTAACAAGCCACCCAGTCCAAGAGTCCACCCAGAGAGGGGAGAGAGGGAGAAGAGAATAACACAACCCACCCAAACAACAACAAAAAAAGCCCCATAACCACACACCCCACAAAACCAACAACACCCAACCCACAAAAAACCCACCATGCCCATTAGAGCCTGTCCTGAAATGCCACATATTTCTTGCATATTTCCAAGGATGGTGACTCCACCACCTCCCTGGGAAGCCTGTTCCAGTGCCTGACCACTGTTTCAGTAAATCAGTTCTTCCTAATATTTATTCTAAACTTCCCCTGGTGCAACTTCAGGCCATTTCCTTTAGTCCTATTGTTATCCATACAGGAGAAGAGACCAACACCTGCCTCACTACAACCGCCTTTAAGGTAATTGTAGAGGGCAATGAGGTCTCCTCTCAGCCTCCTCTTCTCCAAACTAAACATCCCTAGTTCCCTCAGCCTCTCCTCACAGGACTTGTTCTCCAGACCCCTCACCAGCTTGGTAGATCTTCTCTGGACACTCTCCAGCCCCTCAGTGTCCTTCCTGTGATGAGGGGCCCAGAACTGAACACAGCACTTGAGGTGCAGCCTCACCAGTGCTGAGTACAGGGGCATTATCACCTCCCTGCTGCTGGCCATGCTATTCCTGATGCAGGCCAGGATGCTGTTGGCTTTCTTGGCCACCTGGGCATACTGCTTGTAGGACTCCTTCCTAAATCCAATAAATCGTGCAGCACCCAGAACACTGGCAACTCTACAAATGATGTTTGATATTCAGCAGCTGAGAATATTACTGACACTCCACCCAAAAATGATCTTGTGAAGTGTTTTTCACTGGAGCTCAGGGCTAGGCAAGTCCCTGGCATGAATTAAAATCAACACTTAAGACAGGTCTTGCCAGTCGCCTACTTCTATCAGTCTGAAACTACATGTGCTTGGGAATTTCCCTGGCTATTTACAGGGCTTTAGTCCCCTGTCAGTCTGCTGTTTCTTCCAGGAACAAAGGTTTGGCAGCTGTGACAGTCTTGCATACATTTTCCATTAAGACAAAAAGAAAAAAAAAGGAATTTGACATGTTTCCAGAAAAAAAGTAATCATATTCCAATAACCTTGTCTTTGGAATCACAGAGGACAGATGCAAAGTAGGTATTTTGTTCTTGTTCTATCCAAAGATCTCAGTATTTCCATTTGTTTCTGACTCAGGACTATGAGCAGAACTCATTATGGCTAAGAGATATGTTTTTGCAGATGGGGAAACTGGCACAGAAGGGTTAGAGATTGTTGTTGAAACAGCCCCCTCTGGCACCCAAAACAGATGACAGGAAGGGGAATGGTCCATGGAGGAAGTTCAGACTATCTGCTTTCCAGGTTTGCCAGACTACAAAGGCAGCTGATGTCATTAGTATTTCTGTTTTGGAGTGCAGGGTTCCCTGTGTGTCTGTTCACAGACCTCTCTGTGCCTGCACTGGTAGGCACTGAAACACTTGAGATTTTGAGATAAGTAGGGAGGCACCTGGACTGCACTTAAGTCCCTGGACGGCCCCAGCTTTTTTAAAAGGTTGAACACCAACACCAGTAAGTCCCATTACAGACAGTGAAGAAATACCTGGAGATACTGCCCCACCCTTTGCTTTGTGGTTCCTTAGAGTTTCATGGCAACAACATTTACTGTGGAAATTGGAAATTTGGCATGTAGGCCTGGATCCTCTGCCTGGAAGGTCTGGAAGGGTGCTCTGCTTAGCTTAGCAAAGCCTCAGCCAAGCTCTGATGTGCCCCACCTCTACCTCTCCTGCTGA
>NW_009954416.1:747475-759378 GCF_000747805.2 Chaetura pelagica | reverse complement strand
GCTGAAGCTGGGCTGCTATGAAGGAGTCTGAGTGCCAGAAGCAGAGCAAAGGAAGAACCCATTTCTGAGCATACTCGTGGGAGTGCAGGGTTTTTGTGTCTTTTCCTGGATGGCTAATGAATCCTGCCATGAAGAAACATTGGATAAAAAGCCAACATCCCTTATCAGTTCCTCCTCTTGCTAGTTTTGTCTCTAGTTCCTTAATGTTATACTCTTTTCTGCTCCATGGCCCACCTAGAGCAGGGGGAGTGCAGAGTCATACAGGATAGTGTTGTGGTGGGGTGTCATCCCAAGGAATACTAGCTGTGGGTTCAAGCCACTTCACAGTGAGGGTCATCTAGAAACCTTATCTCCTACACCTAGACAAGTGTGGGGCCCTGCAAGCTACTGCACTGACCTTCCATCCTTCCTTTTCTCCCTCCTTCCATTGAATGCTCACCCTAGAAATGCACTCAGTATCTTGAGTCCCTGTTGGGATTACTCCTACACAGGGCCATTCAAAGTCATGGTGCACTCAAGGCAGAGTACAGATTCTTCCTGTAAAGACTGACCTTGTGCAGTCAGTACAGAGAAGTGGGAATGCCACCAGCAGCACCTGCCTTTCTGCATTGCCTTGGCAGCTTGGAGACCAGTGTTGTGATCCAGATCACTCTGCTGGGTCCGATGCCTCCTACTTAGGCATTGCAAAACTGGGCTGATTGCATACATATTGTCCAGGGTTATCTCAACTAATGTGAGCTGCCTGAAGACTCAGTGCCTATTCTCAGCTTGTGAGTACTTATGCAATGGTCAATGAAGAAGGAGATGAGCATCTTCAAAGTGTCTTCATCCCTCCCAAAATAGCTGCTGGAGGAAGGAGATGTACTCAGGACGTTTCTGTCTCTCCCCGTCAGCTACTAAAGCAGCTTAGAAACCACTTAGATCATCTGGCCATCTAACTTTTAGCAAAGACTTGACTAAAGGCAGCAAAAAAATTTGTGGCACAGATGGAAATAGAAAACAGGTTCCTTGTTGTTAAACCAGTGGTTCAGTTAGAAGGATGTGTCCTGCTCAGCCAGAGATTGAAAGAGCCACAAACAAATGTTAATCCAGTTTCCCCTCTCAGATACAGACACCAATTAATGTCTCTCGAGTTGTATTTTCTGTTCCCCTGTATTTTCCAGTATTACTTTGAGAAGCTTTGGTAACTACAGAGTGCAGCACATCTAAGACTGAAGAAATTTTCTGTCTCTGATGGGTATATTTAAGTTCTATTGAGAAGTACTTAAGAGTTGCCTGAGAACACTTACTTGTTTGGATGAAAGGGAATCTGTGCTCCAGAGAAACATTTTGATTCATTAGAACTTAATTGTTGTTTTTTTTAAAAAGATATTCCCTTCATAATTAGGACTTCAGCTCCTTTTCATATCATTTGCATCAGCTCCAGGATAACCCTGTAGCAGTGCATGTGCTTGCTGCTTGCCCTATTCCCATTGCTGCCTTCCAGTCCCAACTGCATGGGTGTGGTAAAGAACACACACCCAGAAACAGATGGAGCCCACTCAGAAGGAGACTTTTCTATCATGTTGATTCAGGAGGAAAAACAAATAGGAAATTCTTCAGAAATGGAGGTGAATACGTTTGTCACTGCCACGACTGTGAATTTCCAGTGGCAGAGCTTGTTCAGCCTCTCCCCTAGGGATAGGTGTGTAATCCTTTGAATTTTAATAGGCTTTTCAAGGTTCACTTTTAGGAATGGTAACTCCTAGTGACAAGAAACGGGCGACAGCACAAAGCCAAAATTTCTACATATAGCAGGACCATTTCAAAATAACCCCTGTTACATGAAGGTTGTTCCTATTAGTATTTGCATTATGACCCTGAAACTTTCCATGCCTGGAACTACTGGAGGTTTTTTTTGCTGGAGGGCAAAATAGTTGTAAAAAGCAGAACAAACGCCCATGTCCTCTGTATCTGTAGTTTCTTCTCAGACCTCTTCCTGAACTATGTAATGTAATGTAATTCTGTTCTGCTGTTACAAATAGTGATTTGTGTTGAGGGAGAAAATAACCTTGGGCTGTGTATAATTATTTATATTGAATAAGAGAGGACATGATAAGTACAATTCTTCCTGCAATAGGAAAGTGCAGCAAGAGGTTTATTCCACTCCTAAAAAATGAAATGCTTCTCCATCACAGCAATAAACTAATGCATCTTTATTATCCCCAGCCCTCAAGGAAGTATATCTATTGAGATAGCTTCTGATCCTCCATTCTCTTATTTCTTACCTAAGAACACACATGTACATGTCTTATGTCCTAAGTTTTGCCCTAACTTTGCAGATCAGCAAATAACGAACTTCCCTGCAGTCTTCTCCTTTGAAATCCAAGCTAGGCTGGGCACTTGAGTCCCCTGCAGTCTGACAAACCATTTGATGTGAGTGCTCTGTTCTTGAAGTGCTGACACAGGGCTGAAAGTTGAAGTTTATTATTGTATTTACAGCTTTTCTCCCACTGTGGGACAGGACTCCAATATCTTCCTGTTCTTACAGGATTTCAGAACTACCCCAAAGAGTGGCTGACTCTGGGGACAAAACCAACAAATAGAGTAGTTAACCTAAAAATTGTAAGACTTAGATCTGCTTGGTCATTTTCCTTCTAAAGTCTCTATGTACAGTGTGGGTTGAGCAGCTCAACTTTAGGCTTCTAATTTGGACAACATTAATCAGGCTTTTATTTCCTTTCTTGTCACAAGAAAAACCCTTGATACATTAAGAAGAAAAATATACAGATCAGAAAGTCTGGTGAGGTAACACATTATAGTATTGCTGAAATGCATAAGACCAATTGCACACAGAGTTAAATGGCAATTGTTTAACTCCCAACTTGGGAGAAAAAAAAGGTCTAATATTACATACATGGAGCAGGAGCGCCTCTGCAGTCCATGGTGCTGCCTGCATTGATGCCTTCTGTCTACCTGCCTTGCAGTCATAGAATCATAGAATCATCATAGAATCATAGAATCATCAAATCTTAGGGGCTGGAAGGGACCTCGAGAGATCATCTAGTCCAACCCCCCTGCCAGAGCAGGGTCACCTAGAGTACATCACACAGGAACTCATCCAGGTGGGTTTTGAATGTCTCCAATGAGGGAGACTCCACAACCTCCCTGGGCAGTCTGTTCCAGTGCTCTGTCACTCTGACAGTAAAAAAATTTTTTCGGATATTCACCTTGAACCTCCTATGCTCCAATTTACACCCATTACCCCTTGTCCTATCACTGGTCATCACTGAGAAAAGCCTAACTCCGTCCCCCTGACACTCACCCCTTACATATTTGTAAACATTGATGAGGTCACCCCTCAGTCTCCTTTTCTCCAAGCTAAAGAGACCCAGCTCCCTCAGCCTTTCCTCATAAGGGAGATGTTCCACTCCCCTAATCATCTTCGTAGCTCTGCGCTGGACTCTTTCGAGCAGTTCCCTGTCCTTTTTGAACTGAGGGGCCCAGAACTGGACACAATACTCCAGATGTGGCCTCACCAATGCAGAATAGAGGGGGAGGAGAACCTCTCTTGACCTACTAACCACACCCTTTCTAATGCACCCCAGGATGCCATTGGCCTTCTTGGCCACAAGGGCACATTGCTGGCTCATGGTCATCCTCCTGTCTACCAGGACCCCCAGGTCTCTTTCACCTACACTACTCTCCAGCAGTTCAGCCCCCAACCTGTACTGGGACATGGTGTTGTTCTTCCCCAAATGTTAAACTCTGCACTTCCCCTGGTTGAATTTCATCATGTTTCTTCCCGCCCAACTCTCCAACCTATCTAAGTCTCTCTGAATGGCAGCACAGTCTTCTGGTGTGTCAGCCACTCCTCCCAGCTTAGTGTCATCAGCAAACTTGCTGAGGGTACATTCTATACCCTCATCCAGGTCGTTGATGAAGATGTTGAACAACACCGGTCCCAGTACCGACCCCTGTGGGACTCCACTAGTCACACACCTCCAACCAGATTCTGCCCCATTGACTACAACTCTCTGACTCCTTCCTTTCAACCAGTTCCTAATCCACCTCACTACCTGATCACCAAACCCATACCTGATCAACTTATCTACAAGGATGCTGTGGGAGACGGTGTCAAATGCTTTACTGACTTTACAGTCAGGGGTACCAGAGGGAAAGGGATGCAATTATTACAATGAGTTTTATTCTGATTATCTCATGTTGGCAATGCCACAGCTACTCTGCAACAGTGTGAAGACATGAGGTTCTTACTACTTGGAATCACAGACTCATTAGGTTGGAAAAAACCCTTAAGATCACTGGTGCTTCCACAGGTGCAATTCATAAGCACAAGCACTTTTGTAGAGAGGTCTTTTTCATAGAATCATAGAATGGTTTAGCTTGGAAGGGACCTAGAAGATCACCTAGTTCCAACCCCTCTGCATGGATAGGGACACCTTCCACTAGAACACGTTGCTCAAAGTCCTGTCCAGCCTGGCCTTGAACATCTCCAGGGAGGGGGCATCCACAACCTCCCTGGGCAACCTGAAAAAGAAGAAAAATCAAAGCCATATCTCTTTGGTGCAGTTTCTGTTTTTACAGCTGAGGATCCACGAAAAGCCGTGCTGGCTCTGCTACAAGTGGATGGAAGTGTTGGCAAGCAGAGCTGCTCCTCTCCCACATTGTGAGCAGCTATCCATCAGTCACCTCTGTCCTCAAAAATGAACAGCCCCCTATCACTAACAATTTATTAACATGGTGTCATGTAGAGGGAGGAAATACTTATTGCACAATGCAACTGCAAAATGACATCACTGTGAGGACAGTGGAAATGGTTTTGCTTCTAGAGCCTTGGCAACACCATCCAACAATCTCTTTTCATCCTCCTAGGCTATTGTGGTGACAGATGGAGAGAGGATTCTTGGTTTAGGAGATCTGGGAAGTTACGGCATGGGCATCCCAGTGGGGAAGCTTGCTTTGTACACAGCTTGTGGTGGAGTTCACCCACAACAGTGTCTCCCTGTCCTGCTGGATGTTGGCACAGACAACGAGGTAAGACAGATTTTCAAAAATCTGACAGGGGAAAAAAAGAAATTGAAATTAATGCTTAACTGAGGCCAGTTCCCTAAATGTGGAGGCAAAGCCAGAGGCATCCAAGATGAGATGATGGCTAGACCAGCACTGGAGGGAAGAAGCCAGGTTTCATTCCTGTTTGATGCTCAAGAAACTTTGGTTCTTATGGGGAACTGAAATAAACACTAAATATCCCCATGGCCCCCTGGTGAGAAGACTCAGAGTGTTGCCAGTTGGAGCTGAAGGGTCAGCTCCACCTTTTAGAATGGCAAGGTAAGTTGAAATGTTTTGTACAGGAAGTCCCAGATTTATTCTTCCTCTGGTAATTGTGAGAAAACAGACAGATACTCGTGTCTGCGTAGGGGTGATGCATTTCAGAAAATGGAGAATCCCTGGTGGATGCTTTGGGAATGATTAATTTCGATGTTTTGTCAGATTGCACACTGTATAGCTCATGATAACCAGGCAAGAAGACTCCATCTGTTTGCAGATTTTTGCCTTATGACTCTGGCTCAGAAAGTCCGAAGTGCAACATTTTCATCATGCCAGAACAGACATCTGTGAGGATGTCCTTTTAAAAAATGAATATCCTATAGTTATTTCGGATGGCCAGGGTTTGTCCAGTTTTTGTAAAATGTACTTGTGCCTCACTTGACCCCAAGTAAACCAAACATGTTTCTTGAGGGAAATAACAACCCAAGGGTGTATGGGCTTTGCGGATGAAGGCAGATGAGTTCTGACATGTTCAGACATGCCCGTGCTCACTGGAGAGCTAGATTTTCTGCACATCTTTCACTTCAGCCCCAGATATCTCACACTAGACACTTGAAAAAAGGAAAAAAGCAAAATCAGTGGCCACAGATGATATCTGGGTTTAGATTCCCAATTACTTCCTTGGTCTCTGGTCCCAGGCTTGTTTTATCTCTTTAGCACAGAGGCCTGTCATGGACTGGTGGAAAACAGGGTGTGCTCATCTCAGCCTGATCCATGGTCTTTCCTGAAAAGTGGTAACTCTTAAGTTTGGACTCTCTGAGGCTCAAGCAGGAATTCAGTCTCAGTTTCTTACTTCTTGGAGTTTTCAATCAGTAAAGCATAGTACTTGACTTTGGCTCCTTTGGCCCCTTCATACCAAGTGCTGGCAAGCTCTGAGGCCCTCAGCTGGAGATTTGCTCCAGAGGGACTTGGGTGTAAGTTCTTCTCCACCAAGCTCCTGTCCATGTACGACCATCCATTTCTATCTCAGCAACATGGGGGGATAGTAAAATCCAAAATGGCACCAATGATTTTTAGGCATCTCTAAAGGTCAGTGTCAGAAAAAGGGACTCCCACACTCAGTCTTGGGCACTTTTGTTCAGCCCAAGATCAAGTGTAACTTACGTGTCCTGGAACTTCTCTGTGGAGGCAATTTCCACATCTCTTTCTAAGATACACAAGTTGCCATTTTCCAGCAATATAAACTATATCTTTCTTCACAATGTAAATAATTTGTTTATTTATTTAATGGCTTTCTCATATGCATAAACCCAGCTTAACAGAACCCAAATAATATCCTGGGTGCATCCTACTCCACAAGTAAACTCATTTATCAGTGCAGAAATAAGACACTTCTTCTAGGTATTTATCCTGTTAATCTCTGCTTGTCAATATATATGGAGCCTGTGTTGCCAACACCAGCATCTCAGGTAGAATGGGGTAAATACAGCAGTCTTATTATATTTTTAGCAACAATTCCCAGCTTGTCTTTCTGACAGTTCATAATACTTTGTATACTCTTTCAGCAAATTGCTCTTTTTTCAGAGCTTGGCATTCCCCAGCTTGCCAGTGGGAGAATTTGATACTCCATGAACCATCCCCAGAGCACATGGCATTATAGGGGCAATCAGAGAAAGAATGCAAATGGGTCTGCTTTCTGTTTCATGGCCCAGAAGAGTGTATCAAACTCAGAGGAAAACCTCTTTCATCTTTCCTTCTAAGGGAGGACAGCCATGGCTGTAAAAACAGATCTAATTGCAGCATACCTGCCAATATTTAGGGCCCATTAGGATGCAGGACAATAGGTTTGTGATGGCTCATCCCCTTCTTGTGTGGAAAATTCAGTTCCTGAAATCAGAAGGGATGCAGAGTTGCTTGGCAGTGATTCACGGAGGTGTTGGCCCACCTCTCTCCTGCCACTGTTTGTTCTGTAATTTTCCACAAAATCTGTGCTGTTTCCATGCTGACCTGGTCCTTTGTAGATGGCTTAGAGGTTCTGACTCAGCACCTGCTGGATTGATTGGAGGAATGGCCAGTTTTTATATTCCTAGCAGCAGCCAAACCCCAAACTATAAAAACGCTTTGCCTTGACACCTGCAGATAACCAAGGTGAGTGCTATGTAGGTGCTTGGGAACGTTTTGATCGGCATCTGATCACTGGTTCTGGCCAACTCTGGGTTGTCACCCAAAGGCCTAAATGACCCATGTCATTTCAAGTTACTTGAGGTGATCTTCATTGCATTAAGCACTGTTTATGGTCAACAGCTTTCCTGGTAACCTCAGTGCAAAGTTAAGAACTGAATGAACCGTGAACATTCCCCACACAAGGTCAGTTTTATTCACTAGGAGTGAGACACCTTGGCAGGGAGCCTCTGGTAGAGCTGTTCTGAGGAGGCAGAGCTCTGTTTCCTGCAGCAGTCAAGAAGCATTTTAGCCCTCTGAATTTATTTACACAAAAAGATAGTTAATAACTTCTTGCAGAAACACTTGCTGCTCTGGAAGAGCTGTGTGAGCTGCCCTTCACTGCATAGTAAGTAAAAATAATACGCCCACAACAAACTTTTTTGGGTAGGCTGGGACATAAATCTCCATCCATCCATGGAAGATGTCAACAGCATTGCTTTGTGTCCTAGGCTCTCCTGAGTGATCCACTCTATATTGGACTGAAACACAAGAGGGTTCGTGGGAAACAGTACGACGAACTGATTGATGAGTTTATGCAGGCAGTTACCAACAAGTAAGTGGGGTTATATACATGGCTCCTCTGGGCTGCTTCCATTTAAGAACAAATGTTGGAACTGGTGAAATAAACATTAGTATAATTGATCATCTCAGTAAAGAAAGGTCCTTTAAATGCAGGTCTCCTGGGTGGTCTACAAATGAGCCTTTGTGCTTGAGCACTCTGCATCAAAAATATTTGTCTTCAGAGAACTGAAATGGGACTAACTGCTTATAACCATTTCCTGTCCATATTGGCCAGAGGTGTCAAACGTATGCCCTGTGGGCTGGGTCAGACCTCCATCATGCATTTATGAGCCTCATTCAGCATAGGCAGAGTCTAAACTTTGGTCTGTTTACATTTTGTAAAGGAAGTTTCTAGCTTTCACTGTTGTGAAGGAAATCATCTAACTGGAAATGGCGTGTTAGTCCACATGGTGATGTCTGTGTGAGGCTGCAGGCTGGCTCTCTATTGCTTTGTTAACAATAGGAGAGCTTCCTTGCTGGCATTTAAGTCTGTGGAGTGAGAAGGCCAGGAGAATAAGCATTGTCTTTTTACTGGTGGGACAGACTGAGTGCATATTTCCATTCTTGACTTCCTGGGATAGAAGGTCTATGTTGTACCCGGGAGTTTGATTTGGCAAGAGCAGAACCACAATATCTGTGTTCTATGTGAACCTCTTGCACTGCATTGAGTTCCTCTTTCTGAAAAGGAAAATATATTTAGATCTCCATGACTATCTGGAGAGGTTACTGTGAGAACAGCTGTTCAGAAAAAAAATAAAATAAAATTGGAAAGCCCCAAGCTCCTAAACAGCTTATTCTGCCTTTCCTAAAGCAGCAGATGATACTGATAAGGAGTGGCAGAGAGCTGCAATCTGTTCCTGATTAATGGGATGCTGCCTGTCTGTATACTGTAGGGTCTGTTCTTCCCAGCTGAAGGAGCTAGGCTTGATCTTCCCTCTTTCTGACTCTCCAGCCAGTTCTCTGTGTGTGTGTTCTTGCTTAAGTGGAAGGGAGTGGGTGGTACATGTGTCATCCTGTCTCCCTTGAGGTAGGAGGCATCATGTCCACTGTCTAATGACAACACCTACTTATCCACTGAGAATCATATCTTTACATACAGTCTGACTGCCCAGCTGGCTGTGGGTGGAGTGGTAGGAAATGGGGGTTGAAGTGCTAAGGACCACTCAGGCACAGCTGACAAACCAAGTTTTGAGAGGGATGAGAGAAGGCTCTGGGGAGACCTTATAGCAGCCCTCCAGTACAAGAAGGGGCCCTGCAGGAAAGCTGGGGAGGGACTCTTTACAAGGGAGTTTATGGATAGGACAAGGTGCAAGGGGTCTTAAACTAGAGCAGGGTAGATTTAGATTAGACATTAGGAAGAAGTTCTTTACAGTGAAGGTGATGAAGCACTAGAACAGGTTGCCCAGAGAAGTGGTGGAGGCCCCATGCCTGGAAAAATTCAAAGCCAGACTTGTAGAGGCTCTGAGCAACCTGATGTAGTTTAAAAGGTCCCTGTGCACTGCAGGGGAGGCTAAACTAGATGACCTTTGCAGGTCTCTTCCAACTCCACGTATTAACCCTATGATTTTAAAATACCTAAGGATGACTGCAGGGGAGACAATTTTGTGTTTGTGCTCTGCTTTGCTCTTCTTTATGTTTGATTAAATAGCTTGACTGAAATGTGAGTTGATTGTAGTGTAGTTTTATGTTAGAAACTTGTAGGTTATGGGGAAGAAATTCTTGGAAGCTAGAAAACTGGTAAAACACAACCAGGAAATGGCAAGAAACTCCACAAGATTTAAGAGATGCCAGAGTTGATTTGTAGGGTTTTTGTTGGTTTTGATTGTAATCACTAATTAATCCTTCAAGGAAACTGTCACACTTGCTTCTGGCCAGGAGACCAGAGGGGTATTGCAGTGTTGGTGTTGATGATAGAATGGTAACAATAGAATGTGAACACAGATGATGTTCTCAGCCATCACAAATTTGGCTCTGAGGTTTATGCTTGTGGTGTTAAATGCAAAGCTCACTGCACCCACTACTTCTGCCATGTCAAAAGACAATTTGCCTTTTCTGTGCTTTCTGCTGGAGAGGAAGGGTTGGCTGTTATTTTGCAGTGTTGAGTTTACATGAACTAATCTCCACAGTGAAAGGAGAAGAGAGTCGTGAAACAATGAACTCTTATCTTGTGAGGAGGTGATGTCATATCTAATGTTTTCATCCAAGAAGTGGGATTCAAGTTCCTGGGGCCCTGTCCCAGCTTTTCTATTTCTCTTAGCCAGGGTTAATTGCTTGAACACAACAGTAAGCCCTCAAAAAGTTCTCTGCAAATTGGGGCTGGGAAATTTGGAGATACTTGAGTGAAAGCATCTATTACCTCATATTATCATGGTGACCACCAGCATACCTAAAGCATTGTTGGAGTGTGATCCTTTGTGAGCTCTGGTGAATAATCCTGATATCAGGCTGGGTTTGGCAAACTTACATGAAATAGATTCATTTGGTCTCAAATTTCCACTGGAATGACTGGATGCAACCCAGTTGGAACTCTTGCTCCTCTTACAAAGGGAAGTGGAAATTGTTCAGGTCAAGAACATGGTGCTTTATTGTAGCCTGCTTCCACCTGAGGAAACCTGTGAGTATGACCTCAATTCTGTCCTCAACCTGAGGGTACTTGAACTTCTCATGGAAACCATTTGTCAGTTTCTCTGCAGGAGAACCTTCCACCCTGTCAAATCACTGCCGGCTCAAGGGACATTTGTCACTGAAGTGGAATGTGTCAGAGCCCACAAGAAAGCCAGGGGAGTGAAGAATTACTCTCCTAATGGAAGAATAATATCAAACAGATGTCAAATTTCTATAGCTGGAGACCCCTCCAGTCGGCAGAAAGTGCTCCTGGTCTCATAATAGCCACCTCGTCATGAAATGAGGAGTGTGTGAGGGGCTTCAGAGTTAGCACTCACAGTATTTTGAAATAAAGTGTGACTTCTGGGCAATTTTAGCAAGAAAAGGCCCTCCTGAAACACCTGGATGAATTTCTGTGTTTTCCTGCTGCCTAAACCTCTATTCATTACTCAGTCACCTAAAATGCATGTAATGACTGACCTCTTTACCAAGAGCTCCAAACCATGCATTTTTCTCCTCTAGGGAGGCAACTACTTGCAAAATTTGGCCCGTTGAGCTTAGCCTGTGACTGAATGAAGTAGCCTGATAAATTGCTGATTTCTTACAATGAGTCATAGGCTTTGTATAGGAAAATACACTGCCTCAGTTTTCCCTCTCCTTAGTTGCCCTGGAAAAGGGCGAGTCAGTCTTATCCTTGAACTAGTACATTTTTGTGGGCTGGAATAAATATTGATCTAAAGTGTTCAAGGATCATAATTGGAGTAACCCACTTGATTTCTGGAGTTTGCCTATAAGGTCAAAATTTGTCTGTAAGGTCAAATTAAGGTCAACATGGAGTAGGAGATGAGTTGTGCTGGGGTATATTCTCTGGACTCTGCAGAGCTTCATCCCAGCCTCTACAGTAACAATAGTCTTTATTCTTCAGCCTCTCCTCCAAAGCGAACTACCACTGGAAATTTCTTCTCTCCCCTTTTCCTCCTAAACTGATTCAGAAACTGAATGGCAGTTCCTTATCTGTCTTCTTCCATTCACTGATCCTGTAGTTTCATCACAGAGTGCATCTTGGTAGCTCTGAGTGTCTGGAGGTGTTTATAGGTGGCCTGTCCCTGAACCTTCTGGCCTCAGAAGCTGAGCACACAGCCTGAAGCTCTGCAAGAGGCCCCTCCACACATCAGCAAACCATTAAGCTCTCATGCCTTCCCTTTCCTTTCCCATCAGTCCTTATTAACAGGATGAGCAGGGAAAGA
>NW_009954416.1:730047-747383 GCF_000747805.2 Chaetura pelagica | reverse complement strand
GGAAAGAGAAGCTTACTATCAGCCTGTGCCATATGGCAGAGCACAGAAGACAACAGGAGATCCAGCACTGTGTTTCTCAAACAGGCAGAAGGAAAGGAGTGCTGCTGAGTGTGTTTTCCCTTGTGCTTGTTATACACCTGATTTCTCTTTGCCTATTCCCTTCTCAGTACTTTTACTCATAAACATTCCAAGTCAGGTCCCACATGCTCTCCAATAAGCAGTCTTCTCTACAGCAAGTTGCCTCTGTTTCAGCAGTTCTACAGGACCATGGATCACAAGTTCACCAGCCCATTTTGGAATCTTAATCACCAGTACAGGTGCCTATCTGTTATTTATTCATATGCTCTAGATTTATTCAGGTGCTGTAGTGATTTATGCAGATGTTCTGGTTAACCTGGCTAATTGATCTTGAAAGACTAGCCTTGAGTTTCTGGGCCCCACTGGCCTCCACAAAGCTCTTGTATAATACTGCTGACACCTAAAGTCCCTCAGCATCTGTGTGTAGGCTAGGAGATGTGCACACCATCACCAGTGCTCTAGCAGGGCTGATGGTATAGACCAACTCCACCCTTCATGGGATTTTCTTGCTTGATTTCCTGCTACTCAGAAATTATTTAGCTCCAGATGTCCTACCACAGGATCTCTGCAGTAATGGACTTTTTTACCTTGTCTTTGAAATAACAAATTTCCAGTTGCTGGAAAGCCCTCTGCCCTAGGCTTTCTGTCTGTGCTTTTCACCTAGGCCAGATTTACCACAGCAGGTTTAGAAAGATGTAGCTGGAGAAGATCTGTTTGGGTGGAAGGCAAGTGGTGAGGCTCCACTCCTTGTTGTGTGTCAGAGGGTAGCTCAAGGCTACATTGGAGGGTCAGAACTAACATGGTTGCATCTCCTGCTTATGCTCTGCTCCTAAGAAGCCTTGTACCTGCAGGTGCAGTCGTTCCTCAGATCCACTGCCAGGAGGATGATGTCATTTTGCATAAATCACACAAGAACGGCTATAACAATCATTAGTGCTGGTCTTAGTGCATGGGAATCATGAGATATGCTGTCCAAAAAGGTTGTTTTGGGGTTTTTGGTGGGGCTATTTTGCTGCTCTAAGGACTACAGTGAAGGTTAACTATTATTATTTTTTTCCAAGAACTTTATGATTGATCTTGCCCTTTATCCTTTCTGTGGCAGTAGCTCATAGCAGATGCTCTGGCATATGACTGAGACCAGGCAGCAAGCAATCCTTGGCACTCCCCCCAGCTTCCAG
Source organism: Chaetura pelagica (assembly GCF_000747805.2). Lineage (NCBI taxonomy): Eukaryota > Metazoa > Chordata > Aves > Apodiformes > Apodidae > Chaetura > Chaetura pelagica. The sequence continues at coordinate 746,127 of NW_009954416.1, read as the reverse complement.
TAATGTGAGATTCAGGGATTTCCTGCTATCTTTTTGCTTCAGAGGTCACTTTCTTTGATTTAGCGCTCACTGAATGCACACAAAGTGTGGTGGCTTTGTTTATGTCGGCAGAAACCTAGGGATTCTCCTGCCCAACATTAGAAATTGTCTGCAGCCTAAGATGATGGTGAGGTAGGCAGCAGTTTCTGTTAGGTCCATCATGCAGCTCCCTGACATTGGACTTCTAAACCTGGGACCTAGAACTCGAAATTTTTCATAGGCCACAATACAAAAGGTTACAAGTTTTTACAAAACTTCCATCTGTTGGCTCAAAACCACTTGTTCTAGAATGTGTAACCTACTCTAGGGGATCCCGCCCTGGCAGGGGGGTTGGACTAGATGGTCTTTCGAGGTCTCTTCCAACCCCTAACATTCTGTGATTCTCTGCTTCTGTGAAAAGCAGTTGCATTTTTATGTCGGTCTTGACAACCATCATAACTGCTACATCTGCTATAACAGTCGTGATCTCTAACGTGGATTGGGTCCAGCTTTCACCTTTTATGATTAACCTGACAATCAATGAACTTTATCCATGATAGTTCCATTTCAAAACAAAATAACAGATATTATCATATTTTCTAACTTACTGCTTCATTTCTCCTTTTATCACTATTAGAACTGTTTAATGAATCACCCAAGTAGTGCTATGAAGTCACTTTGTGGTACTGAATGAGGGTTTGAAGGTTTTTTTCAATGGTTTCAGAACCAGAAAGTCAACTGTTAATTTACCAAAATTTTTGTTTTCTTTGTTAGTTTTTTAAGGGAAGGAAGACTTGCCCTCCTCTCAGCTGTTTGGAAATCTTAGAATTGAAAGACTTTTTCTGATAAGTGTAACATCTGTCTGCAGCCTGTAAGCACACAAACATTGAAGGCTCTCCCTGCTCTTAAATCACCTCACACCAGCAAGCAGTAGACCCATCCCACTGTTGTCTCTTTACTACCTGGGTTTCCTTTTCTTGGTACCCCAAACACACACAGACATGCAAAAAGTGCAATACTGAAGTAAAGTTTCCATAAAATGAATGACAGTCGAAAAGTCTTGGCCTTCTGGGACACATATGTGTTTTTGTGTAACCTGCCCACTGCCAAGGCCACAGCAGAGCTGCCACTTGGGCTGTCAGCATGCAGAGGTGGGAACTGGATCCCCAAGACAAGAATGAGCCGGGACCTTTCATCCTTTTTGGGATGAAAATGGTACCTTTTTTTTTCCCTCTAGGCCTCTTCTTAGCTGGGTACAAGAGTATGTTTATGTAAGATTGCTGGTTCTGTCTCTATTTCTAATGTAGATGAAAGCGTATCTTGTTCTGTGCCTTGAGTCAACCTTGGTATCAAATGGGAAAACAGTCTAGTTTTCTTCCACTCTTTTTTTTGGTGAAAACACCATTTGCAAAGACCTTACAGGAACAACTTGCCTTTTCTCTCTCTGAATTGTAGTTTCATAGAATCATGGAATGGTTTGGGTTGGAAGAGACATTAAAGATCATCTAATTTCAACCCTCCTGCCATGGGCAGGGACATCTCCTACTTGACCAAGTTGCTCCAAACTCCATCCAACCTGACCTTGAACACTTCCAGGGAGGTGGCATCCACAACACCTCTGAGCAACCTGTGCCAGCGTCTCCCTGCCCTCATAGTACTTTTTTTTTCCTAGTATCTAATCTAAATCTCCCCTCTTTCAGTTGGAAACCATTACCCCTTGTCCTCTCACTACAAGCCCTTCTAAGAAGCCCCTTCCCAGCTTCCCTGTAGCCCTTTGAGGTACTGGAAGGCCACTATGAGGTCTCCCCAAAGCCTTCTCTTCTCCAGGGTGACCAACCTGAATTTTCTCAGCCTGTCTTCATCAGAGAGGTTGTCTTTGTGGCCCTCCTCTGGACTTGTTCCAACAGCTCCATGTTCTTCTTGTGCTGGGGTCCCCAGAATTGGACAGAATGCTGGAGGTGGGGTCTCATGAGAGCAGAGTAGAGGGGCAGAATCCCCTCCCTTGACCTGCTGCTACGCTTCTTTTGATGCAGCCCAGGACACAGTTGGCTTCCTAGTCTGCAAGTGCACATTGCCAGCTCATAATCAGTTTTTCATACATCCGTCCCCCCAAGTCCTTCTCTGTGGAGCTGCTCTCAGCTGGCCTCTTGAGGAGGTGTCTGACCCTAAACTGTGGCCAGGAGTAGTATGGCAGAGCACTTCTGGTCTGACCAGAAGCTAAAAGGCTCATGCTAAGTATTTAACAGTAAGAATGACCTTGGAACACTGACCGGATCCAGGTTCTAGTGTTATTTAACTTGCTAGAGGGGACTTTGTTTTTCCAATCCTAAATGCTGATCACTTGCCAACCATGATTTCTTTTTTTCTGATGATGTGCTCCTTTATGGAAAATTTCATTTTTCTTGGAAATGGGAAATTTGGCTGCTTTTGTGGCAAGCAGCAGTAAGAATATCTCAAGGAAAAGGGAAAGGACAATTTGGTTCTTCTCTGCCTGGTTTTATCTAAGACTGTGAGTAAGAGTTGCAGTGCATCAAAGCAGATTCTGTCCATCATGAATGACTGCAAGTGCTATAAAATGCTCAATTCAGACAAGGATTGGAACCTACTTCTTTCCGTGAAGGAACTGGACCTCACAAATTTCTTTTCATGCATGTAGGGATGTTTTATACTCCCTTCTCAGGGTGAAAAAAAAAAAAAAAAAAGCAGCCCTTTTGATATGAATCAGCAAAGGTCTGCACAAGTCCTCAGGCCACCCCTGAAGTTCTGACTTGTGAGATTTTGGTCAAATGCCTCTCAAATGGTAACTGTTGCCTCATGATTTTTTTCCTCTCTGACCTCATGGCTTATAATGAGGCTGGGTGAACTTGAAGAGGTACATACAAATGAGGATGAAAGAACCAAGTTGCAGAATGTGATCGTTCAAGCAGTTGAGAAGTCTCTTAAATAAAGAAGCTAAAAGCAACATCATCAGGAAAACATCTGCCTCTGTCTTCAGGGGTTCATGCTCTTTTGCCCCACACTTTGTGCTCATCTGAGAGAGATGTGTGTCATCCTCTACAGGGATACAGACTTTGCTAACAGCATCTCTCCTGTAAGCACAGACCAGAGATTTAGTGCAGCTTTAGTTTGGTAGTAACAATACTGGAACACCAGTGATAAACCAAGTGTGAATCCGACACTTGTTTGCTCTCCAGAAAATGAAAACATATCCTTAATGAAGATTTTTGACTCCTAATTTTTACGACAGATTTGTAATTATTTCATTAAAAATTTTGTTTGTACAAAATTTTCTAGGCAAGGTCTGGAGATTGGACTAAAATGAGTGTGTGGGTTCATTCTATAAAGCATTTCACAGTGAGACTATTTTTACAGGGGGTTTTTAAGGTATGGGAGAAAGCCAGAATTTGGGTCTTCATTATTTATGGCACAAAACCCAAAAATATGCAAACTAATGAGACAGTGATATAATCTTTACCATGAAAGACTAGTGATTTTTATTTTTTTTTCTGAGGAAGAACTGACAAAGTACATATTTTTGTTTCCAATGCTATAAAATGTCTAAATCAATTTCAAAGATGGTAGAGAACAGGGTCCCCAGATGGTGGTCTAGCAGCCAACAGTGAACCAGGAGACATGGTAACATTATTAAATTACTCTTGTAGTAGAAGACAGAAGTGAGGAACTATTTAGATCCAATATTTTATATGGAAAAAACATGCAGAGGCTTCAGCCAAAGATATCAGAGTTTGCACTTGACATTAACCTGCCGTACAAGAAACCAGTACAGCACAGTTTGACTTGGTATCTCCAAAAGGTGCCTTTTTTTTCTGAAAAGTGTGAATGTGTTGTAATGGTTGAGGGGTGGGTGTTAAGACATTAAGCTGGATAAAATGTGGTGACCATAAAAGGCTTTGTTGTTACAGTCTTTCCCTGTTTCTATCCAACATATCTGAATATTTTCAAAGCCACCTCTGTCAGAAAGGTACAGAAATGAACTGTCCAATCATCCTTTTCCACAGCCTGCAAATATAATATAATAATGCTAAGGGGAAAGCTTCGATTCCACAAGGAGACATAGAATCATAAAGGCTGGAAAAGATCATCAAGGTGAACCGTCCACCCTACAACCACCAACCGCTAAACCATGTCCCAAAGCACCACATCCACCTGTTCCTTGAACACCTTCAGGGATGGTGCCTCCACCACCTCCCTGGGCAGCCTGTTTCAAGGCCTCATCACTCTTGCTGGAAAGAAATTTTTCCTAAATCCAATCTGAACCTTCCCTGGCACAACTTGACTTGCACACTTTGCACACTTTGGAGTGCCCAAGAGAAATGGGAACAGATGTGAATGCAAAATCAGGTCAAAAATCACAACCTTCCTTTTTTGAAAGGAGGAAGACAGGTGGACTGGAGAATGGATGAAGTCAAAGTGGAGGTTTATACTTGCTCTGTTTCAATGTACCTTTGTGCTGGTGGGGTTTGGTGGGGTTTCATGTAGGTCCCCAGGGCCTACAGGAAGGGCCTCAGGGGTGGCTCTGGTAGGAAGCTGAGAAGCTCCCCCTGCTCCAAACCCAACCAAGGAGCTGGTTATAGAGACAATAGATGCACCTCTGTGATTAAGATACAAAAGAACTGAGATAAGAGCTGAGCAGAGGGAACAGTGGAAGAACTGATGAGCTGGAGAGGCAGAGTGTTGCCAGTGGTTGGTGAGAAAGAAGGGGAAGAAGGTGCCCAAGCAGAAGTTTCCCTGCAACCCATGGCAAGATGGCAGCTGTGCCCCTGCACTCATGGAGGAACGTGGTGGAACATTCCCTGAAGGAGCCAGGAGACGTGAGCTTGGCCAGTGGACTTGGATTTTGTGGCCAGAGGATTTGCTGCCAGTGGGCTCTTGATTTTGCAGCTTTGGAAGCCTCCGGGCCAGGGGCGTTTGTTCCAAAGCAGCCGTGACTCTGTGGGAAGCCCAGGCTGGAGCAGCTTCGGACCTGGTGGGAAGGACTCAGGAAGGAGAGGTTCATGGAGGACTCTCTGCCATGGGAGGGACCCCGTGAGGAAGCAGGGAAGGACTATAAGGAATCCTTCTTCCTGAGGAGGAAGGAGCAGCAAGAACCACCAGCCTGTGAACTGACTCTAAACCCCATCCCCATCCCCCTGTGCCACTGGAGGGAAGGAGGGAGAGAAACTGGGAACAAAGTGATTTGGGCCCAGGAGGAAGGGAGGGGTGGGGTAACATATGCAAGCCCTGCTCTTTGTGTTGTCTGTGTCCTGTGTGTGTTTGATGAGTGTGACATTAAATCATAATTTTTCCCCAAGTTAAGTCTTTTTTGCCAGGACTTTAACTGATGAAGAACCCTCTTTGTCCTTGTCTCAACCCATGAGCTGCTAGTTGGCCTTTGTCCTTCCCATCCCACCCTGAGGGGGTTGAAGTTGGGTTAGCAGCCACATGGCTGGTTCTTTGTTGTCATGTTAGGCCCAAACTGTGACAACCTAGTAAGTCTGCAATCCTGGTAGTCTACATTTGAGCTTTAATTTTAGATAAATGCAATTAGACCCTGGGTGTTTGACTACTAATGTCAAGATGCCAAGAAGATGATAAAATGATTTAGAGAAGATGAGTCGTTTACAGTCAGGATGAGATTACTGGAGGGAGCCAACCTTAGCTGGCCATGCCTTTCCTGGACTGGAAAACATTCAGTCCTGATGTGACCTGCTGCTCTTGGCTTCAAACTTTCCTTCAGGCTCAGAGCTGAAAGTTAGGAGGTGAGTCACATGGATCGGTAGAAGCATGGAAGAATCTATGAGAGCTGGCTGCAAGCCAAGCAGGCTGACCTCAGTAGCCTCTTCCTATCACAGCAGCAGTTAGCAAGATCTCTCTGCAGGGCAGCCTTCAATTCTAGCTACAACTGTAAGGACCTATAAATGCAGCAGAGGGAATCTTCAGAAATCCTTGTTCAATTACTTTACAATCACGTTTTTTCTGAAAAGAGGCATCCTGCACCTATAGCCAGGAGTGTAAGTGATTTGGTGTGTACTACCTGGGACTGCATTTCTATCAGATCTCACAAGTTAAACAGTGCAATATTTATTAGTTGGTTAGACAAAAACATGCGTCACTGAAATGATTCCTCCAACAAGAAATTGTTAATCTTGTTGGAAAACTGGAAACTGTAATTTTCCAACAAAACACAATACAAAATCAGTGTTTTCAAAATCCAGTTTTCATGTTTAAAATGTTATGATGGGGGGAGACCAGCCAGTATATTTCATTCCATCCTGAAGTATTTCCATGTACACTGCCAGGGGACACCTGGATACCACACACAAGGGATGGAGCAGGGCAATTTCTATGGAGAAAATCAACAAAGGAATTGCAGGCTTTGAAAGACAGCAGAGCATTGCAGTTGAAGGGGTGATAAGCCAGTGACCTAGGGCACATGAGATATATTTAAGATCTTTCTGACTAGATATGGTAATGAGATAACATTGGATTATCTCTCCTAATTTAGGTGTAAAGTTAGGCATCTAAATTAAAGTTGGTCATCTTAGACTGTCTTCACAGAGAGACTGTGGAGAAAGGCATCTCCAGAGATGTTCTCTGCTTCCATTTTCCATTTTGACTAGTTCAGAAAAGTCACTACAGGATGTGCCTCTTTCTCTGCATTGTCTGAGAAGGCAGCCAGAATTGTCTATCTCAGCATTACAGAGGCAGTCTTTAGATATGTAAAGGAGGAAAGTGGAAGAAATCCTAGTTTGTGCTGCATTTTGTTGGCTGAACTCCAGTACAAGTAGCAGCTCTTTGCCCACCCTTCCCTCTTGCAATAACAGATATTCTCCACCTTCTCTCCTAAACTGGATTTTTTTTAAGGGTTGTTGCATATTAAAACACTTCTGTGCTCCAGTCCCAAATTGGCTGCATTTTACATTTGGATGCTATCCAAGTACTTGGTAGGGCACACTGAATTCCTTTGGGATGAAACAGGTTACACAGATGTTGAGTTACTGTGCTGTGGAGGAAGGACAGTAGAGCTGACTCATTGTGTTGACACTCACAAGGATGTTACTGGAAATGGCCCCAGCAGTTGTTTTGTTCGTATTACTTGGTAAGTTTATCTGTAGACTGATCAGATCATCCTAGAATAGAGCATTGCACACAGCCAGCAAAGTACAGTTAGGAAAGAACAGTAACCATTACCTAGTGGATTTCTAGGATGGCTCATTAAGCTGCCTCAGTTGTGTTTAATTTCAGTGACTTTGAGCAACACAAGCTCTTTAAAGTCCTCTCAAGACCCCAGTAAGGTGGGTAGTCCTTGAGGACTAGGATCATCCTCAGATTCCCATCTTTACCTGTGACTCTCAAATATGTGGTTCTTTCATTTAAAGCATCTGGTCTTAGGAGGCTGCTATGACTAATTTATGGTCTTTATTAATGAAAACTTCAGTTCTCACATTATGCAAAGCCCCTCATAGTCTCAAAATGCGGTTTATGCTTTACAAAGCTCAGTAGACATATTGCAGAGAAAAATAATCTTAAAAAAAAAAAAAAAGCTCAGTGAAAAGAGTTTGCATTCCAGCACTGTCGTGTCATACTGAGGGGCAGGAGGAGAAATGAAGTGTTTATGGGCCACCAGACCTTCCTTGTGCTCTGATTAATAAAAGATGACCAAAGACAAAAGTAAAAGTAACTGTGCAGTGTCTCATGCTGCAGACCAGCAGTGTGAAGTGAGGAAAGGACTCTGTGTTCAAAAGTCAGGGAAACCCACCCACCTACCTCTGTGCTCTTTGGAGAGCTGGTCACACATATTAGTGCTGGCTGAGATCACTGGGTTTGTTAAGAAAGTCAGTAATGTTTCTTCCTCAGTGATACAAATAAATAGTAAGACTGGTGTTAGAGAAATAGTTGCTATAGCAACTGAAGTTGCTAAAAGAGTTGCTAATTCTTTGCTGTGAGATGTTAGCAGATGTTCTGGGTGGTGTATCATCTCCCTCTTAGCCATCTTTTCCTTACACATTCACGCAGTGGATGAGAGGATCACCCATTAGAAAACTGATTCTGACAGGCACTTTTTGTCCTGTACATTTGGATATCCACAATGTTCATTTTCACTTCCAGGACTTTACAGAGAGAAAGAGACTTGGGAATCATCATCTATAGCTTTTCAGGGTGTTGCTGAATGTTTCAGAAGAAAATTTAATACTGAATCTTTCCTTGATAGCTGCCAAAATCTGAAGGAGGGAAGCTCAAAGAGCATAAGCAGTCTGTCCCTCAAATACTCAGTGTAACTTGTAGTTAGCAGCACACTGAGGACAATTTAAGAGCACCTTATAAAAAGAAATGCAAAATTTCTGTAGACTCCAGTTGCTGTTGAGCATGTAACATGGCCTTTCCTACAGGGTGCTGGAAAGAATTTGTTCTGTTTAAAGTCACAAAACCAATGGGAGCAGTTTTCCAGTCCCTTTTCTAGGGCTTTTTGCCCCTTGAAGTATGGCAAGCTGTAATTTCCCCACCTGAACATCTAGATTTCAAAACCTGTTGGACCCCCAGAAAATCCATGCCTAAACCCCCATACCCAGGGGGAGAGTTGTGACGCAACTACAACAGAGATTTTGCACAGGGCTCTTTTGTTGCTCCTTTCAGCACAGTAAACAAGATAAGAAATTGTTGCCTTTCTGGCCAGTCATGCTCACATCTGCCTACCTAGAGAGGGCTCACCAAGCTTTGACATTGCAGAGTGAAGGGTATGTTTTATAAAGTAGGAGCTATCAGATGGCACACAATAAATACAGACTCATTTTGAAAGCAATTCTTAACCCCTCTGTGCTGTGTTCTCTTTCAGGAGAGATATGGGGAACACATTTGGTGGGGACTGGGCATGTTAGTCCATCTCTGATGGCACCTGGGTAGTGGAAAGGTACCCAGACTGCACAAGAGATAAAGTGAAGGTGCCCTCAGACATTGCATTCCACATTAGCCAGGAGGAAAAACACCCACCACGACATGTCCTCCCCTGCAGGTGTGCCACATCTATTCCCAACATCACTAAAGGAGAAGCTGAAAAGAGTTGAAAGGTACCCAGGAGAAAGGAAACAGCACCACGTGCTGGCATTGATCTGTGCTGTGCAGTCAGGGATAGACAGATGCAAACACACAGCTCTGTAACGTGGATGTGCCCATTCTCTGGTGACAGGAGCAATGACACTTCCCTCCGGGAATGGCACTGCATTGCAGATGCCAAAGAAAAGTTTCCACAACTTCTGTGTCCCTGATTCAACAAAGACTCCAAGCACCTTTGTTTTCAAGGAAATTTTTGCAAATATTAATAGTATTTTGCAAATATTAAGCTTAGTAGGTTATTGGGAGTCTTAACTGGAGCGAGACATGTTAAATCTGAGGAGTTTGGATCTAAAAGAGTAATACCTAGCACTAAAATAATTCATAGAATCATAGAATCTTAGAATAGTTTGGGTTGGAAGGGACCTTTAAAGATCATCTAGTCCAACCCCCCTGCATGAGCTGGGACATCTTCAACTAGATCAGGTGGATCTGAGCCCTGTCCAACCTGACCTTTAATGTTGCCAGGGATGAGGCATCTACCACCTCTCTGGACAACCTATGCCAGTGTTTCACCACCCTCATTGTAAAAAATGTCTGAAACTCCAGTCTCTGAGTTTAAAACCATTGAGTCTTGACCTCTTACTGCAGACCCTGCTAAAGAATCTGTCCCCATTCTGGTGCTTTTCTAAAAGTGAGCACAGGGAATGTGAAGCGAGTGTGAGAGCCAGACATTTTCCCCTTTTGGAACCAGATGGTTTATGAAGTGAGAGTTTCTCATGACAGAAAAATAAAGGAGTTCAATGCATGTGCTTATCATTGTCTCCTTGCTGACAGACATACTTGAAATGAAAAATAATAATCATAAAAAATGCAAGGCCCTCCCAGGAGAGCCTCACTGCCTACACTACGAGTGCTATGAAAAGAGCTTTTCATGACAGCAGCCACGGTTCTCACATGGAACATGTTTTATCCAGTATCGATTTCTAATATAAAGCAGGGGTGTCCCTACCTCAGATTTCAGTGGCAAAGGAAGAAAGTCTGAATGGGAGGTAAGGTGATGCTGCCTCTGCACTGCTTACATCCCCAGAGAGGCTCAGGTCTCTAACACAGGGCAACTATTTAGAGCCCTTTTACCTGCCTGCAGCCCAGAGGTTGCTAATAATTGCTTTAGTCATTCCCTGAGCTTCTCCCACTGCCTCATCACATTTATATTACAGAAAAAGAGTACTTGTGGTTCATTTAGATTTTATTAGCAAAGCTAAAAGTGTATAGATATGGAGTAGCCTGGATATTACCTAGTTTTTAGAAACTGCACACTTGCCCTAATATTACTGGATAATTATGGAAAGTTTGCAATTATTGCCTGCCATTTGACTCTGTAGGTCAGTAGCTGTCACTGCATGCTGGTTTCCTGCAAAGTAACTCAGTGGAGAGAAAACATGTTTCCAAAGCACACAAAAGTCGCTATGAAATCACACGATGAAGCAGTTAGATCCATGAGATCCTACAAGCAGGTTTTTTTCTCATCTCTTGGTCACCTACAGTTGAAGTGGGCACTTGGTGATGTCCCTTTGCAGTCAGATTTGCTGTATTGCCACATGGTAGTTGCAATATCCGTTGCAAAAGAGTATCTCCTTCACTTGAGAAGCTCATCACCATCATCATCATCATCATATTTCTATGCCATTTAAGATTTGTCATACCATTAGTCCAAAAATGTATATATCTTTATATATATATATATAGACATATAGGTGTATATCCTATATATATAGGTATACACATTAAGAAGGACTTTGTGCTTCTTGAATGGACAGATGATTTATAGCATTTATTCTTAGACACTCCACATTTCGGAGTGGATGGGCCTTGGGAAGGGTGTGATCTTGTTGGCTGCTACTGTGGTGCAATTCTCTTAGTTAAACATGCATTTTTCTAACTGTACTTACCCTGAATATCATCATTGAATGTACAGTATCTGTTACGGTATTTACTGAGGAGACGAAAAGCGTTAGCGTTGGCAAAATCTTCAAACTGGATCAGACAATTCATGCCATACCTGCAAGTTAAAAGAGCAATTAGAAATGGATACAAATACTTCCACAAAATATACAGATCTTAACATATATATATATATATACATATATATATATATATATATATATATGTATATATATATATATATGTTAAGATCTGTATATTTTGTGGAAGTATTTGTATCCATTTCTAATTGCTCTTTTAACTTGCAGGTATGGCATGAATTGTCTGATCCAGTTTGAAGATTTTGCCAACGCTAACGCTTTTCGTCTCCTCAGTAAATACCGTAACAGATACTGTACATTCAATGATGATATTCAGGGTAAGTACAGTTAGAAAAATGCATGTTTAACCTTCACCTTCTCACGAGGCAAGGCAAGGAAGACTGATTATTGTACAATTCTTAGATGTGTGTTTACACATAAGCATTTAAAAATATAAAGAAAAGCGCAACGGTCTAATTTGAAGTGAGTTTCTATTGTTTTTAGTAATTTAATTGCTCACTGCAGCAATGTTGTTCAGGGGAAGATGGATCATGTACTTTAGATTATTAAGATAATTTAGCAAAATCCATTAATTTGCTATAATTTAGCTAAAACAATGATGATGTTTTAACAGTTATGCAAGGCTTTCAGTTTCCATGAGCCAGGTGGTCATTAGCCAATCCTGGCAATGTCCCTCTATTGTTATGCTCCACATTATATGCACAAACAAAAAGGTAAAACAGCTTCTTTCTTCTCCATGCTTGCTACCTCCAGAGGAATCTGAGATCAGATATATTCTCCCCTAGAGTGCTTCACATAACTCTTCTGGCGCCAAAGAGAAGTGATAGCAGCAAAGCTGGGGCTATAACCAGCAGGTCTCCCAGACCCTGTGAGGCTCAGCAGTCAGCAGAAAAGCTCAGATGCACAAAGGGACACAGGCTGCATATTGGTGGCATCCTGGTCTGGTGCTGACTGTGCTTTAAACCATTGGAAGGGCTGTTTGCCCATCCAACTGGGACAGGATCTTCCTGAGTGATTACAAATAACCAGTTCTTCTCCTGTGAGTCCCTTCATCTAGTCTTTTTTTGTCTAGTCCTGCTTGCAACACGTTTCCAAGGTTTGTTGATTGGATTATTTGCAGTCAGCTGGGCTTATGCTCACTTGTACTTGAAAGAGACTGGAAGAAATGCCAGTGTCATTTTTCACACAGTGGTGACTCTTTTGTGAGCAGCCTTTGCAGCACTATTTCTGCATCTAGCAATATTTGTCAGTGTGTGTAACAGCTTGTTCATATCTGTCATGGCATAACAAGAAGTAAGACCCTGGCTTGTGAGAATATGATTGGTGTGATGCACAGTCCTGCTCAAAGACACTTTCATGAAGAGGTTTTAGAAGCAGAAGAGCTTAAGGCACTTCAGAGAAGGTGAGATTGAGTCTCCCGCACAAGAAGACATGTTAGGTGTTCTTGCCACCCAGAAAATCTTTAGGTGGAAAGAGAAGCACAGAAAAATGGAGATACATTTCTTAATGAATGGAGGAACCAAGAACTCAAACGTTTCTGGACATGGGCAGGTGAAGCCCATAAAAAGAAGCCTATTATGTAAAGATTTATTTTTTGTTATTTGTTCTCTCTGCACATGGAAGGAGACTCAGCAGTGGAAAGGATAAGAGGCCAGGCAATGTGGCAGATTTGTGAGCTTGGATGTAGGTTTTATTGAGGGAACTAGAGAGAATTGGAAAGGTTTCTTGGTGAATTGGAACTGTTTCTTAGACAGACAGAAAGAAGAGAAATAAGATATTAAGGCAAAACTGCAGATTCTGAGTGGGAAGTAGGAACTATTTTATAGTGTCCTTTTGGCCATAGGTCATAGCTAAATGCCTCAGACAGTTCCTGGAAATTACTCCCTCAGAGGGGCAAACCACATCTAGGAGGGTGCTGTAAAAAGGCATTGCTATAAAATGGACATTGTCTTCATCTCCCCAGTTAGATGTATGTCATGGTGCATGGGAGATGTCAAGTCCCCTGAAAATACCCCAGAGTCCCATCTGTTGAAACAACAGGATTTTACTTCTTACTAAACTCCCTTATATTCTCAAATAAAACATCTAGCTGGTGCTGGTTCCACAACAGTAGATATGGAAAAAAAATCCTGCTCATCTTTTGCATAAGCAAGATATGAGGCAAGGAAAGCAAGCCACTGTTTCAGGCTCTTTAATGTATCTGTCAAATAAAAAGGGATTCCAAGGCAGGGTTTTAGTCAGGAATGAATTTTGGAGACCTTTGGGAATCTGATATAAGTTTGATCTGCTCAGGTAACTCTGTCTTAGAGTCATGTCAGACATTAATGGAGTTGAAGCTGGGATGAGTAATCTGATTTGCCCACCCTAACATAACCTCTTGTATCCCTGTATGATATGAGAAAGGTAGGAAGCACCAGTTTCTCACTTACACCCTCCTGCTCTTTGTTTTTGACTCAGGCTCTCTCTAGCATGCTGGTGTTTCACGACTTGCCTGCTTAAAAAAGTGGGAGAGTTTTTGGAAGTCATCTTTTGAATTATTAATGAGAATTATACAAAGCCTTGTTTAAGCAGCCCTGATTCATTTTAATCAAGTCAGGCAGGAACAGACCTCCTGAAGCCTGAATTGTCCCAGCTTTGGGACATTGTCTTGCGTGTATCGATTACAAACACGTCTTAGGCACAAGTAGTGCAAGTTAGATCAGGTCTGAGCTATATACTAATTTATACTCATGGCCCATTGGTTTGTGGGGCTCTGAATGCACATGCACACACAGAGATGTGGAAAGAAAGTATAAATTGCTCCACTTAATCTCCCCTAGGCTTCCTTCTTGCTGCCCCAGGGCCTACATGAACACAAAGCGGTTTAAAATGTTAATGCCTGTTGTGGGGTTTTTTTGTCGCACAAATTACTGTCTTGCCAAATCCATCCTAACCCCACAGAACTGAAGTGACTCAGACCCCTTCCAATCCGAGCCAGCCTGCTGATGCTGAGTGGGGTGCCTGCCAGGTACCACAAGAGGTGATTGCTCTTGTTCAGAATCCTTTAGCCTGGGAGCTGGCAGGAGCTGGCTCCAAGTGCCCATGCCTGGGAGCTCCCCATTGAAGGAATGCTTCTCCTTCCTCTGTGGGGGTGACAACTTCAGTCTTTTCTCAACTCTGTCTGGGTTCATGCAAGGGGCAACAGCTTCAATTTCAGCTCTACAAGAGAAAATTGATTGTCACTTCTTCCTTGTTCCAGATGAAGGACCAAGGCAGGCAATGAAGCACATGTGAAATTGAAGAGACATGAGAATACTTTAGATCCTGCTCTTTCTCCTCCTACAGCAACTTTGCTCCATTTAGTTCTACACAGTGAGAAACAGAAAGTAGACAACTGAAAAGCCTTACAAAGGTGTCAACTCTTGTGAATCCCTGTGACAGGCTTCTCAGGCTTCCTGCTTCATACAAGAGAATATTAAAAATCATTGATGAGGCTAGTTTGGCATACACCTCTGAACATCACCCAGGCCTCACTCAAATAAAAGGTGATTTCAAACTTAGATCCAACTTTGACATTAGATCAGGTTCCTCAGAGCTTTATCCAGCCAAATCATTTTCAATATTTACAAAGACAGATATTTGCAATCTTTTTGTGCTACCTGTTCTAAACTTTTCTCATCTTCCTTGTGCATTTTTTCCCTAATATCTAATTGGAATTTCCCTAGATGCAGCTTGTGTTCATTGCCCCTCATCCTCTGGCTGTGCATCTCTGAGAAGAATCTGGCTTCTTTACAAACACTCAGGAAGTAGTTGTAGACAGAAATTAGGTGTCCTCTTAGTCTTCTCCAGCCTATTCAAACCCAGGTCCCTCAGTCCTCTTTGTACATCCTGGTCATATTTATGGCCATTCTCTGGACTTGCTCCAGTTTGTCAATATATTCCATATGCTGAGATGCCTGAGCTGGAGTTGCTAGTCTACAGCTAGCCTCAACATTGCTGAAATAGAAAGAAATTTTCACTTTCCTTGACCTGCTGCCTAGACTTTTGCTGATGTAGTCAATAGGCTGTTGACCTTCTGTGCTGTGAGGGCACGTTGCTGGCTCATCTTCAACTTGTTGTCCACCAGGTCTTCTTCTGCAAAGCTGCAGGACTTTGCCTTTGCTGACCTTCATGAGGTTTCCCTGAGCCCGTTTCTCCAGCCTGCTGAGATCCCTATGAATGACAGTCATGCCCACCAGTGTATCAATCACTATCCCAAATTTGTAATCATCCATTAATTTGCTGGTGTACACTCTGTCTTATCATCCAGGTTGCTAATAGAACCCAAATAGTATTTGCATCTTTGTACCACTTTGTACCACTGACCACAAGCCTTTGAGCCTAGCAGCCCAGCCACTTTTTCACCCACTTGATACTCCACTTGTTCAGTCTGTATCTCTCCAGTCTGGCTACAAGGATGCTTTGGGATATTATTTCAGAAAAAGGCCTCCTGCAGATCAAGGAAAGCAACACCTGCTGCCCCTCCTTGTCCACATAACCAGTTGTCTCATCATAGGAGGCAGCTGAATTGTCCAGGCATGATTTGCTTTGGGAGATCCATAGTGCTCTCAATCACCTTTATGTACCTAGATAATACCTTCCAGAAGATTTGCTTTGTGATTCCCAGGTACTGAGGTTAGGCTGACTGACCTAAAATTCCCTGGTTCCTTCTTCTAGCCCTTCTTGAAGATGGGTGGGACATTTGTCTTTTGTCAGGAATTAGGAATCTCCTCAGCATCCTTAGATGCATTATATCAGGTCTTATGTACTTTGTTGAATAATCCCTGTTAAGGAGGCAGAATCCTTAGAAACCCGTAAATTTGCACAGCTAAAGTTCTCAGTATGGGACTAAGGGCTCTTTGTGCACAAGCTTCACTGTCTTTGTGGTAAAGAGCCTGGCTAATCCAGGACAGCCCTCAAAGGTGTGCACTGAGTGACCAAAGAACCAGCA
>NW_009954416.1:728630-729959 GCF_000747805.2 Chaetura pelagica | reverse complement strand
GCAGGAATTTATGCCTGGGCTAAGCAAAAGTGGGATCAGACCCATCAACCTACGATTGGATTGGACTACTCAGCTTGCTGAGCTGACATCTTTATCCAACGGAGATCCTTCAGTTATCTGATCAGACATAAAAGCAATAATCACCATGGTTGCACACTGGGACAAGTTGTACAGAAAGGCTTTGGGACTTTCATCCTTTGAGAAGGCCCTAAGCAACCTAGTGTAATTTGGAAGCTATCCCTGTTGTAAACAGATACTGGGCTAGGTCATCTCCAGGCATCTCTTCCAACCTTATTCTTTCCATGAAAATATCATTCTTCTGGTTGATCAGTGTGGCTCCCTCCATGTTCACATATCAGACATTAATTCCTTCAGGCTTAGATTGCTTACTCAGTACTGAACATCAGAGTTGCAGAAAAACTAAGATATCTCTGACATTCTGTTGAATTAATTGTATCTGATCATGTAATTAAAAAAACTTTCACACCTATGGGCAGGACAGAGAGCATAATGCACAGAAGCATGAAGCCTATTATCTTCTGGCTCTGGGCACCTTTAACAGTCTTTTAAAACTAGACTTCATGTACGTAACATTGGTAACTTCAACTGCCAACCTGAGCGTTTCATGTATATCTGTGTTCAGTTTGAGATGCTGTGAACAGACAGGATTTCTAAAATCCTGAATCCCTACACTATGCAAATGAGACTTCTTCAAGGCACTTGGAGATGGGAAACCCCAAGTCACTGGCCACATTAAAAACACTCAGCCTTATGTATTTTCACACTCCCTCCAGAGCTAACATATTCTAAAGACAATGCACAATATCCTCCGTTTGGCAGAACCTCTCTGGTCTTTTCCCACTTGTTAGTGCAATGATTCCCCTTTGTTGTTAGATGTGTGACTGCTGATGAGCCTCAAAATATCTCTTGACCCACCAACCACCTTTTCTCATTATCCTAACAGGTGACCTTTCCATAACCTTTCCATAGCTCCAGGACATTTCAGGAAGCAGCCTCAGCCTGGAGGAAAACTGCTCCCAGACTTCAGCCGAAGTTGGGAACAGGCTGACTCCAGCACCACAAGTCTGAGTGGCTTCAAACATTTGGGCAAGTTAGAAATCAGTCATGTGCAAACATGGCCTAATTTACAGGCACGTTTCCATGTGCTGTGTGAAGCAGGCAAAGCTAGTTTTTGGCTCAGCATTGACTAATTTCAGCAGATTAAAATGGTACAGTATCTTACTTTGTTGTTTCAGCTGGTGTGGAAAATGCATCAGTAATTATCACAGGAAACTAAGGAAGGGGGGGGGGGGGGGCGGGGGGGTGGAA
>NW_009954416.1:725594-728279 GCF_000747805.2 Chaetura pelagica | reverse complement strand
CTTTCCCTGTGGGAATTACACAGCTGAAGAGAGATGTGGAGATGTTCTCAGTCCTGTAGGTGTTCACCATTACCAGGCCCATTTCGACCTGCAGCAGAAGAGGCTCCCACATTTTCCCTTGATGCTACTACATTAACTGTTTAAGGGTCAGCTCCTAGACTTGTGCCTAAATCACACATTGACTGCTAAACAAGCCAGGTCAGAACAGTATAGACTCCTGGGTGTAAACAGGCCTCAGTGTTTTGGACTTAGTGATGCAGAGCCCTAAATATCTGGCCTGTATCGTCTGTCATTTTGGGGATTGAAACATTTGGTTCCCTTTCCTGTCCTGCTTTTCCTGTTCACTGTTTCTCCTGTTCTCTGGATATCCTTGCAAACTCCTCCCCTGCAGTAAAGAGCTGCACACCTCACCTCTGTGTTCAGTTGTTTGTGATCTTTAAGTCCAGGCTAAGAAGGCAAAATGAACAGAACTGGGCTGTGCTCTGACATGGTCTAGCTCATTGGTATAAACCAGCATCCAAGGGGTCTCCACTGCTGCAGTGGGGATGGGGATGCTTTCTTGGGAAGTGCTGGCAGCTGCCTGGTGCCTCTGTGGACAAGGGCTTTGGTCTGTCCATTGGCACAGCCCGTGTGCTGGCTGGAACTGCACAGGCAGGACTGAGGGCAGTGCCAAGATTTTTACAGTGCAAAGATTAAAAACAGGCACCTAGAGGTGACCTACATTGGGCATTTACTTTAAGCTGAGCTCTGCATCTCTGTTGTCAGACAGCTCTTCACCATGTCACCACTGCTTCTGGGTCACCCCTGTTCCTAAATCTGTTAGTGGACAAAAGGAGCTCCTTCTCTGAGCATTGATGCTTTGCATGTTACTGCTGTTCTTGTTGAACTGCTCCACACCATTTCTAGGTTTATTTCCTTAGTGTCTTACAGAGGCCCTCCATGGGAAGGCTAACGCTCGCCCACAGGCATGGAGGTGAAGACCTTGAGCTGCAAACACTTCAGCAGCTTTTTGCTTTAGCTTTGTTGTGTTAGACTTTTGATTATGCATTTGAAGTGGTTCTGGACAAGCTCCATGCTGCTTTCCAGTAACAGGCGGAACTGCTGCAGGGAGTTAATGTGAACCAGGATTTGGAAAAGCCCTGTGCTTCCTCTGCATCCATAAAGTTAGATATATTTTCTTGGCTGCCCTTTGCTGGAGCTGTTAAACGCATGTTTGCTGTTCCCTGGGCCCTCATCTTGGCATGATTTTGATGGGGTGAAGTGCAAGCAAGGCGGGGAAAGGGTAGAAAATAAAAGATGGGGCTGAATTTGGCCATCTCTTCCACCAGTGGGCTGTGGAGAAGAGGGAATCACCCACACAGGCACTGTGTGAAGAAACAGGCAGCCGTGTGGCTGTGTGCTCCCAGTGCTGCTGCTGCTGGAAGGATTCAGCATGCTAATGATGCTCTCCTCTGCTTGGGCCAAGGGACAGGACAGTGCCAGCCCTCAGCATGGGGGCAGTCCTAACTCTGAGCATCCACAGGGTCCCCATTTACCCCCATGTTCCCTTCTTAGCCAGAGTCACACAAGGTACAGCCTTGACGTCAGCACCGGGCAGCACTTTCCCTGTTGCACTCCTGTCAGTGCTGCCCCAACTCCGTGTGCGAAGCCATTCCCCCCTCTGCCTGCTCTCCCCACTCTGAAGGAAGGATAAGGTGCCTCTTGACTGCTGCCTTCTCCATTGTCTTCAAGCTTTCCCCCTGGTTCTGCTCAAGCGTAGCTCCACTGACATCTGTTGGGGCTCATTCTCACTTCCACTTGTGCAAGTGGGAAATCAGCCTCAGAGGGGGTTTCCTGAATGTTTTACAGTATTCTGAATGTGCCTGAGTGTCAGAGATTAATTCCTGCAGGGATGGCCTGAGTCTACCTTAAGTTTTAAATGCCTTTTTCTTTTGCTGGTCCTGTTACTCTGGACTGTGCAGAGGGGATCCTGAGGTCTGTTTGTTATTTGGTGATACTATGTTGAGCATTCACTTTGAGTCTGGGGTGGATGAGGTGGTTTGTGAGCATTTTCCTTTCTTGTCTCAGTGCCCCTCCATATTTCACCTCAGATACAGGCCAGCCAAGCTGGCTCTTGCTAATTACTTCAGGAAGTAATTATCTGTAATAGCAGCATTCCTATAGATAGACCAACGTGTCAAAGGGTAGTTGTTTTTCTTCTTGCCACAGCTAACGGTGAGAGGTTGTTTTTTTTCCTTCTCTATCTCATTTTGTGGTCTTTTTGGGATTGAAGCACAATGATTAGCCAAATCCTTATATGAACCAGCTGTGAACTCTCCTCCTCAGAGATGCTCTATTGTTCCATGCTTAGAAATTGTAATTATCAAAGAAAAATATTGAGCTGAGGCCAAGGTACAGTAACTTTATTACTTGAGTAATGGGGGTGAGATGCAGTTTGGGAGACGTGGAGGGATTGGAAACACACTGGAGAGAGAGGGGGAGGATTAGAAATGGCAGAGCAGAGTCCTGCTGTTAGCCAGAGCTGCAGAGCAAGTGCAGGGGGATGAGTAACGTTACACCCAGTCCCACAGGTCCCTGTTCTGTAAAAAGCTTGCTGCTCTGCAGGCTGGATCTCTGCTCCCTTTCTTTCCCCATGCCCCACTTACCGATTCTTGCTAGTAACATTTTAAAAGAGCCAAAGTCCTG
>NW_009954416.1:704514-725106 GCF_000747805.2 Chaetura pelagica | reverse complement strand
CTGCTGAATATCACACCAGTATTTTTTATTTAAATGGGTTTTGAGATGCCAGCATTTGTCCCATCAGGCTTCTTGACAATCACAGGGTATAAAGCAATTTTGCCTGGGTGAGGACCAAGAGAAACAAGGTATTTCTCCAGTTATATTTCTTTTAAATACTTTCCAGGCATTTATTGTTGTTAATGCTGTGACCTGACACTTACACTGTTGCCCTGGAATTGTTCCATTTGGGGTTTTTTTTGTTCCTCTGCTCAGTTCCCTGCTCCCACCCACATGGGGATGTGGGGATTTCTGTGCAAAGTTAGCCTGGTAGATACTGTGTGAGCATGTGAGGGCATTTGTGTAGCTGTTCATGTTCTACTGCATGTCACAAGCTTGGCATCACTGACAACTGTGGGACCCTGGTCTCTACCCACTTTGCAGTTCAGACTGCCAGAGTGGGATCCCTTCCTCCACAGTTCAGATGTCTATAATTATAGTATCTGCATGTACTCCAATTATCTTGTCTCTCTTAACAGACTGTGCTGTAATGGCTCTTTAGGGTTCATTTCATTTGGCCCAGTTCAAGTGTCTGCTTTAGCAGGAGCAAGATCATACATGTTTGTTCAGAGGACTCCCATCCTTAGCATCTGGCACAGCAGTGAGCCAAGCAGTCCTGCTGATTATAGCCTACCAAAATGAGCATGGGCTAGCTAGATGACACCCATAAAAAGTGAAATCCAACAACTAAGCAATTATCTGGTGTTCCTTCATATTCCTTGGATGTTCCTTGTCTTCATCTGTACTTTTCCTAGGCCAATGGCATGGCACAACATGTTGCCAGGTAAATACATTACCCTAAATACAGCTTAAGAAGGCAGAGGTTTAGTGCAGGAGGAGCAAGAGGGAAATCCTTCATATACATCCTCCAGTTGTCTGAGTTGACATGTTAATGCTGAAGCAGCAGAGCATTCAGTGGCTGGTTCCCTCCCCATCTCCTCCCTTTTAAACTGACTGGACTCAGATGCTCTGGGGCTGGAAATAAAATGATACAGTTTTCTGAGCTAATGGAGGACATTGATCCCTGGTGCTAAAGCAGGTTCTTTGCAAGAAGAAGCTTAAGAAGCCATCAACCTTTAGTCTAGTCCATTTTGTGTTTAAGACACGATGCTTATGATGCCCTCATGAGTAAGAAATGATGCTGCTGGTGTTCTGTACTGGTGTGCCTGTGCATGGACACCACCACAGTAATGCTGCAGGAATGTGGCCTCTGCCATCTCTACTAAACCAGAATCACTCTTAAGTGACACTAGTTATTAATTTTCAGAGAACTAAACTCATCCGAGTGATAAACATAAAATGTTGATGAGCTAATGGTACTGATAAACACTTCTGGTCCAGCCAGTAAGGATTTTGTTTGTTGGAGCAGCTAATTAGGTTCCCTAAGCAAAGTAAGCCATGTCAGTAAAAGTTCCTCTGCCAGGGTAATTGTGCTTCCACCAGGTTCTCTGCTTGCATGGAAATAATGAGAGAGTAAATACTTTTCTGATGCCATGATATATCAATAGATTCCTAATTTAGCCCTGGCTTTTGCACTGAAGAAACGGAGCAGGTAAAGCTGAATTTATTTTCTCGGTCCTTGACAGATGAAGCAGCACCATCTGCTGGTTTCACTGCTCATGGCCATGCTGTGCCCATGAGCTGCTCTCGTTTCCCAGCCAGAACGTTCACTGATGCCCAGCAGCACCCCAGCCCCAAAGGACCCTGCAGGGGGTCTCACCGAAGCACTGGCTGATTCAATTCCTGATGCACTGGCTGATTAAATAGGCAGGAAAATAAAAGATGCTGAAAATGTGGCTAAATCAGGTTTGTTAGCCTAAAAGGCTTTGTTGTCCACCCCATTCATAACCACCCACACCAGACTCGTTACTTGTTTACTCCCTGATTTCTCACAAAGCTCATGAAGATGAGAATGGAGAAACCAGCATCAGAGCTGGTTCAAATCTGGACTGGGATCCTTTAAAAGGCTGTGGAACAAAACTAGTGAGCTCAATAATCCTTATGTGTCCCTTCCAATTTCAGATATTCTGGCATAAAACTGCCTCCTTCACTCCTAGCTCGCTTTAACCCTTGTATCCAGCTTGCCCAGGTGACCTGAGATACCAGCAGTGCCTGAATCTTCATTAGTCTATGCCTCACTTGCTTTCTTCCCACCATGTTCCTTCACCTGGGATAGGACATTAGGTGAATACTCTATGTGATGGATGTGGGGTGAAGGCAGGATTATTCAGTCTAGACACCTGTCTCGCTTGATGGATGGAAAGCTGTACATATTGTGGTGGCTGTAACAGTAGGACTCTGCTCTCCATATAATGGATTCTTTCTCAGTAATCTGGGACCAGCTCATGTTCTCAGTCACTCCTTAATGCTTGGCAGTGAGGCATGATGGCTCTGAGTCAGGCTATTAGAGTGTCAGGGAATTAAAAAAAAAAAAAAGAGAGAAGGTGTTGCTGGGCTGCGAAGGTAAATAAGAAGAGAATAGTAATCCCATGATCACAGAGGACTTTGTGACAAGGGTGCCCAAGTTCAGACCACCACTCTGCTAGAGATGTCTTATGTTACTTTAGACAACCCACATGCTTGTCTAAACCTTGGGAGTTAGGGTTTAACTCCTGGTGTTCTGGGACTCAGCATCCCTTTGAGTCTATAGAAAGGGAAATTGGTGCTCTCTGTGCAGGTATCTTCTGAGGATTAGTAATTCAGAGTAAGGAAGGCACTCTGATACTTTAGTGACAGGTTCTAAGAGACTGGTTACCACCACAAGGTTTCTAAGAACATACCAGTGGGGTAGACAATCCATTTGCCAGGATGACCATGTCATGGCGTTTCTCTCTTTTCAGGCACTGCGTCTGTTGCAGTCGCTGGCATCTTTGCAGCCTTAAGGATCACAAAGAACAAGCTCTCTGACCATAAGTTTGTTTTCCAGGGAGCTGGAGAGGTAGGAATATTCTTGAGTTTGTTCCTAAATATGATCTAAATTCAAATTCAGAGAGAGAAAAGTCAACCATGAAACCTCCTGCATGGCTTGGCTTCATGAGAACAAGGTACAGAAGGAGATTCCTTGTCACTGGGACCCCGAGGTGGATCTTACTGCTGTCTGGAAATTGCCAATAATCATACAGTGACCTCTTGGCCCATGAGTCCTGGCAGACTTCCTGAATGCTACAAGGCTGCCCATGTGTCCATGAGGCTTTAAGCACCTTGAGGGATGTCCCTTATGAGGCAGGGTGCTGTGAGGACATCAAGGAGGCTGGTTTGAGCCCTCAGGGTTGGTATTTAGGGTAAACCAGAGCCTCTTTAGCAACAGAGTCATAAGGACTCAGGCTCAAGGAACCGTAAGAATGTAACCTCATTTTTTAGTCGGTCACAGTGCCCCCTTGACAGAAGTCAGGTAGTCTATAAGGTGCCCTGCTGAAAGAGAGAGGGGGAAGAAAAAGCTGGTAAAGCCTGCACTGTGGCCTGAAGGTGCTGGTCCAGGTTCTGGCTCAGCTTTCCCCCACCTGTGGGAATTTGGGAAGGTCTGTAACTCACTGTCTACCCCTCTCTGAAGCAAAGATTATTTCTTCTCTTTCTCCACCCCTCCTGACAGTCATGTCTGTGCTGTGACACAGAGACCCTCCTGAGCACAGCTGCAGGACCCCTAACACATACAGCATGTCCAGGACAACTTCTTCAGGCAGGAACAGGAGAAGAGGATTATTTTTTTTTTGTCAGTTCCTCTGTACTGGCATCATTACCAACATTTGCTCAGTATCTGCCCCTTTTCCTCCCCTGCAGCAGCTGATTTAAATGCAGACAGCCCCTGCCTGTCAAGGTACCACCTCCACTGCTCCACCCCCACAAGCAGCCTGCTCTGCTGGACAATTGTTTTTTTTATTTATGGCAGCACCAACAATCCTAAAATGAGCCCCATTCCATGACACTGTACAGCCTTGGAGCAGAAAGCCTCCTTATTTTGTACAATGCTGAGGGATGACCCAACACATCTCTCATTTAAAATCCTCCCACATACACACCCCAAAAAAAAAAAAAGTTGATAGCCCAATTAAGTGTTTATATACTGTGTTCCAGGCTGCAATGGGCATAGCTCATCTCATCCTCATGGCCATGGAAAAGGAAGGAGTTTCACGAGAGGATGCCATCAAAAAAATTTGGATGGTGGACTCCAAGGGACTGATTGTGAAGGTAAATTTGTCTCCAGAGCTAAACTCCTCTTCCACACCAACTCCTGCAGGGTAGTGAGAGAACAGAGCAGGCTGATACCTCAGATTCCTGCTCAGCCCTGGAGTAAGGACTGCAGTTTTATTGGTGCCAGAAGAGCTGTTTATGCTCTCAAAGGACTAGGTCTTGTGGTGACAACAGTGAACCAGCAGCACTGGCTGCCCTAAAGACAGTGCTCTGGGCTGGGCTTCTAAATTGGTAGGACACACTGCTGGCCATGGTCTCAGGAGGTGGTGGATGTCTTGCATGTTATATGGTGTACTGTAACACCAACAACGTGCCCTGCTTGGTGATCCAGCCTGGCCCAGCCCTACTCTGTACTCCTGGGTCCTCAGGACCTCAGTCCTTGTCCCTCCTCAGACTTAGGAGACTTGTGCCATCTGTACAGTTTCTCTGTCCTGGCAGCCAGATCCTTTCTCCACACAATCAATGTATTTTGGAGAGTTGAGAAGAACAGACAAGTCTCACCATGACATTACACCAGCAGTTCAGTACCTGACTGGTTTATGCTAAGGACTTGCTCTGAGGAATGTGGCCTAGGTAGAGGGCCAAGAGATGACCTGATGAGTTGCTACATTGTTTCTCCACCTTTTGCCAACAGAACAAAGTTTGATTACTTCTTTTTCCTCACAGGGCAGGAGCAACCTGAACCATGAGAAAGAACTGTTTGCCCAGGACCACCCCAGTGTGAACACACTGGAAGAGGTTGTGCAGAAAGTGAAGCCTACAGCAATTATAGGTGGAGTTCCCTTAGCATCACCTTCTGTCTTTCTTCCAGGGCTTCCTTCTGTTCTCCCAGTCAAAACATAAGAATTTTTTACCCCCATTTTGTCAGTTGGGTTCTCCACATCCTTTCCCCTTCAACCATGGGGCACAGTCTTCTCTTCTGGAGGCAAAGCAGCCCTTCCAGACAGGGCTGCTGAGGGAGATGCTGAGGGAGGCAGGATCTGGGGCTCTCAGCAGTGCACATGACCCTGGCAGGCAGGACAGGACCAGGATGACAACAGGCAGCTTAGACAGGGCTTTGGGAGAAGTGCTGAGCCTTTGGGAGGTGCAGTGCAGCAGCCAGACTGGCCTAAACACTGATCCCCACTCTGCCCATAGCAGCAGAGGGCTTTACTTTGAGATAGGCTTTTAATCTAGCATTAATATGAGAAAGAAACATTCCCACCTGCATCTCCAGAGATGGAACCTGTTTCCCCCCTGAGTTCATTCACTGACAGTGACACTGAAGAGGGATCAGCCCCGTGCGCTGGAGTCAGACAGTGGGAAAGCACCATCTCACTCTGCTGTTGTTGTTTTAGGTGTTGCAGCTGTCGCAGGAGCTTTCACTGAGAAGATTTTGAAGGACATGGCAGCTTTCAATGAGAGGCCCATCGTGTTTGCCCTGAGCAACCCCACAAGTAAAGCAGAGTGCACAGCGGAGCAGTGTTACCGCCTCACCCAGGTACTGGCGCTCAGCGCAGGGGAGCTGGGCCAGGACCTCTGGCCAGGACCACAGTGGTGCATGGGGGGTGGACAAGTGACAGTGGGCAGAAGTTGAAGCAAAAGAGGTTCAAGCTGGTCCTACAGAAAAACTTGCACACTGTGTAGAGAGTCAGGAGGTGCAGTGAGAGCCCAGAAAGCTCATGCGGTGTCTGTCCTTGCAGGTTTTCAGAACCAGGCTGGATAAAGCCCTGGGCAACATGGTCTGCTTTCACAGCTGACCTTGCTGTGAGCAGGAGTTTGAGTCCTCACCAGCCTGAATTACTTTGTGATCCTCTAAAGAAAGCACTTGCCTCCTTCACCCATAGCTGTCTGAGGTGTCACATCCTCCCAGGTTACAGTCCCCTGTGTTTTGCCACCCTGGTTGTTTGTGCAACAGTTTTGTCACCCAATTTGGACCTAATGTCACCGAAGAATCATTGTCGTGTCAAATGACTTAGGGTGAGAGAGGAGACCTTGTCTCACTCTCCCCTTTGCCCTCCCCACCACCTGCTGCTGGCTTGGGAAATCACACAGCCCCCAGACCTTTATCCCACAGGAGTCCTTCTTCCCACTCCACAGATGGTTGATAGAGGGGAAGAGGGACTCCTCCTCAGCAAGTTCAGAGCACTTTCAGTTGGGCAGGGCAAACACCCACTCAGTGCTCAGTGGCCCTGTCCATGGCCCTGTTGTGGCTCTGGGGACCAGGCCCTCCAGAAGTGTCCTACATGGAGATGCCACTCACTGACTGGTTGGAGATTAGTCCCCTTGGTCACCAGTATCCCCTGAGCACAGACCACGGCAAGCAGCAGAAATGTAAGATGTCTCTTCTGGATTTGTAGGCCTCTTTCTCTCTCTTATCAGGGACGAGGAATATTTGCAAGTGGGAGTCCATTCTCAAAGGTGACCCTGCCCAATGGACAGACCTTCTTCCCTGGCCAAGGAAACAATGCCTATGTCTTCCCAGGAGTGGCACTGGGAGTCATCGCCTGCGGCATCCGGCACATCTCTGATGAAATCTTCCTCCTCACAGCACAGGTTTCCAACTGGCATTTAGCTCATGTTTTTAAAAAGATGATAAGAGGCACGTGCACCTACTCCAGGTGTTTTCAAGAGCCTGGGTCGATGCCTTGAGTGGAAACGGCACAACCTCCTGCAGCCTTTCCCAGTCTCAGGGAAGGATCATCCTTCCATTGTACCCACAGAGGTGCAGGAGCCACAACAAGGTTCTCCTCATCCTCCACAACTTCTGCCCTGGCATAGCACTTCCATCATCTGGCCCCAGTGTAAAGTCTGTCATGAGATGTGTACACACCTGCAGTTCCTGTTGAGAACTAATCCCAGTTCTGCCACTCCTGAGGCCTCAGCCACGTATCATGTAATGCTGGTGAATGTGCTTGAGACCATCTCTGTGAACTACTTTTCTCGTCTTTCTAGTCTATTGCTGCTGAGGTGACAGAGCAGAATCTTGCAGAAGGAAGACTCTACCCCCCCTTGAGCAGAATCAGAGAGGTGTCTCTCAAAATTGCTGTGAAAGTGAGTATTTACACTTTTGTTTCCACTTCCCATGATAGGGAGGGCAGGAATTGCCAGGACATGATTTTTACTTAATGGTTTTTTATTTCAACTTTTTCTGCAGCCTAAAGCAATGATTCTCAGGAATTCTTCCAGCTGGAATTGCTGCTTTGACTTCTCCCATCATTAAAGCCCAAGTGTGAAAAATACTTCCTGATTCTGGGTGCCTCACAGCTCACAAAGCTCTGCCTTATTGCTTGGAGCTGTGAGTGCTCAGCACTTGAAAAAATCAGGTTTAGGGTCAAATTCCATCACGACACATTTTGCCAAGAGCTTTTAGGTTCCAAATTGCTATTTTGGCACCTGTGCTCCTGTATTTGAGAAGGGCCAAAGTACCTAAATACTATTCCAGATCTGGGCTTGTTGTCTAATGGTGGCCTTGGTGCCCTGTATACATCAAATTTGTAATTCATAGAATCATAGAATCATTAAGGTTGGAAGGGACCTTAAAGATCAGCCAGTTCCAGCCCCCCCGCCATGAGCAGGGAACCCCATCACTAGATCAGGTTGCACAAAACCTCGTCCAACCTGGCCTTAAAAACCTCCAGGGCATCACCAATTCCTGTTCAGGGAACACCTGCTGAGAAGCACACTGGCCTGCTGGGGTTCCTGATGGATGCACGGTGTAACTGAGGAGCTTAAGGGTGTGAGCAGGGGTGGTTAAAGGGCTGCTCTCCTCCTTTAATTACACACTCCAACCATTGTGCCAGGGCAGGGCTGTGCATTTCTAAGCAGCCAATAGTTGCATTCAGCTTGCATTCCCTCACCCAAGGGATGAAGTACAGCTGACTCAGGGAATTGCACAAAGAGAAAAAAGAAAAAAAAAAAAAAGAAAAGGATACAATTTTGAGGGGGGGAGAGGGGGGAAAGAGGGACAATTCAGCCAGGGCCAAACTGCAGTTGGTTTCAGCTTCATAACGTGCCAACTTCATTTCATCAGCTTGTTTTGCTTATCTTTTTGCAGATTGTTGACTGGGCCTACAAGCATGGTCTTGCTTCTTGGTACCCTGAGCCAGCAGACAAGGAAGCCTTTGTGAAACAGCTGGTTTACAGCCCTGATTATGATTCATTTGTTATTGATGAGTACAGGTGGCCCCCTGCAGCCATGCAGACACAAGATGTATAAGGTTTGGGGAGAACTGGTTTCTCATTTTTACCATCAGATCCCATGGCTGATATTGCTGATACAAATGCACCTCCAGGATTGCAGAATGATAAAAGTAAATTAATTCAAGTAGCTGTTTGTGTTTGTTTTGTTCTTTTTTTTACTTGTTGCTGCTTTTTCTCTGTGGAAGCTCATCAGCAAGGTATAAAACAGTCTAAGCTGGGCAGTCAGGACTCCAAGGAGACAGACAACACTGCATATTGATACTTGCTTAACATACTGCTCTCAGCTCAACTCAGCTGCCTACTGGGGCCACCTCAGGAGCAGAGAGTCCCATTTTCCCAGTGGGAGTTCCTGCAGGCAGCTCAGAGCCCCACTTCCAGGGTGGCAGCTGTGTGCATGGTCACCCCTCACACACAACAGCCACACTTTGCCTGTGTCTCTCTGGGAGAGGTGTACAACTGGGCAGCACCACCCTTTTCTGTTTCAAAATTCCCCCAGTGTTTGGTAAGTCTCACCCAACCCAAGCTGGTGCGTGGGCCACACAGCCTGGCTCTGTCCTGTGCTCCACCCCCTTGGAAACAAACCCCAAAACCTCCCTCAGCCTCATGGGGACAAGACTCCTCCCCTATGCAGGCCAAGCTGCTCTCCAAGGGCACAGGAGCCAAGGGATGCACGAGGGGGAGCCAAGCTGGAGACCAGGGCACCTCCAAATCCACACATGGCCACCCAACTGCATTATTGCATCTTCTGCTGGGCGCGCTAAGGAAGCACTGCCACCAGCCAAAGGTCCCCCTGGGGGTCTGTCCAAGTCACAGAGTCCCAGGGAGGCCTTTCCCAGTCCTGACAAATTGTCACACTTTGCCAAATACTATCCTGAGCTTAACTGGGAAAGAACAGAGGGGCTTGCTGGCAGCATTTCTCTTCCCAGTTCTTGCTGCTCACACACAGCCAGGCCAGGGCTGGTCACCACAGTCTGTATTTAATATATTTAAGTGGCTTTTAACACCAAGAAAAGCATCTCATCCCTTTGCTGATGAGCCACAGTCTCTCTGGTGTCTGTGTGCTTGCAATGCCAGCCCCTTCCACACTCCTCACATGGGCAGTTCTTCTCACCTGAGCTAAGGAAGGGAAGAAAAAGCTGTCAAATTTCAGGTTCAGGGAGAGACCCTGAGAAATATATTTCCTGAGCAAGAATCCCTGGAACTGAGGTTTCCTTGTCTTCCATTGTTTCTGGAAAAAAATGTCTGCTTTTGAGAGGGGAGGTAGGAGGATGGCAATTACTTTTTCTTTCTTTCAGGAAGGTGCCTACACAGCTTCTCTTGGTATCTTCCCTCTTCTTCCTGTGCACAGCTCCCCACTACTCAGTTAAAGGCTTGACCTTTCTGTATGTTCAGCTCCTGGGCCTGACTTCTCAAATATTAGGCAAGAACGAAAAAAAAACAAAACAACAAAGGCCTTGTAGATGGAGCCATAAGGAGAGGAAATGTTTGTGAACAGCCTGGGAGCATCAGGGGGTGCTCAGTCTCACAACAGCCACCTGACAGTCTTCTCTTCAGACACTGCCAGCAAGAAAGGCTTCATGGCTCTGCCAGTGAAGCCAAAGACAAGATGCTTTTTGACAGGTGGCTTGAAAGTCTCAATTCTTCACTAATCCAGAAATTAGACTTCCAGAAACATGGGTTATTCTTCAGAATACTGGTTCTGGTCCAGCTCATCTTGGCCAGGCAAATACTGAGTCCAAGAGAGGGAGGATCAAGCCATGTTCTTGCCACATGAGAGCCTCTTGTTATTCTCTGGATTTGCCTGATACCTGTCAGCCTCTACAGAGGGACCTGGACAGGCTGAATCAATGGGCTGAGGTTGACTGTATGAGGTCCAACAAGGCCAAGTGCTGGGTCCTGCAGTTGGGTCACAACACACCCAGGCAATGCTACAGACTGGGGAAGAGTGGCTGGAGAGCTGCCCAGAGAAAAAGGACCTGGGGGTGTTGATTGACAGCCATATGAACAGGAGCCAGCAATGTGCCCAGGGGGCCAAGAAGTTGTCACAAAAGATTATAAAATCAGATAAGGCAGATCATAAAACGAGCTTTATTCTAACCAAAACTGTTCAGCAGAGAACAGACTAGAAATGAGGTTTATGAAAACTGTTTAAATACTCCAACATCATTAGTGAACCACAGGTTCAGGATGTACAAGGTATTAATTAATTCTTCATAATTGACTCAAAAATGCTTAACCTTAAGAAATGAGGATCCAAAATGTGCACAATCACTTATCTGTAAGATGAGGGCTCTTGACCTCGAGTTTCCCTAGGCAACACCCTGATCCCTGGGGAGAGTCCTCGACTTGCTGCCCCAAGGAGGACTCACTCTATTTTCCCTCCAGCAGGGCTTCATTTATACCCCAGTCAAGTCTGACCTGTGGTCTGATATGGCCCCATCAGCTCTCAATGGCTGAGGGCCTTGAATTCCCTACTCCTTGACCAAGGTGTGTATGTGACAAATCACCAAACCAAGCTGTGTAGGTAATGGTCAGCACTCGTCACCATAAAGGCATGAAAATGGGGACAGAAAAAGAAGGCACACAGAGGTCCTAAAGCCCCCGGTATTTGTCAGGGCAGATGCACCTGCCACACAAGCCACCACATGACCACAGTCATGGTTCAACTGGTTTCCTTGGAGTGGTGGTAGCATCACCTCTTGCCTTCAGTTAAAAGTCAATCTCTGTGAGTTTGATGCTTACTGTGGGCCATCATTCCCCAGTTGCTTAAGGTCATTCTGGAACATCAGTTACATGAACAGTCTCAAGGAAGGTCAATTATATGAACAGCTTTCGAGGGAGTATTAACTGTTAGAACAGATTTTGAGGGAGTGGTAAGTACAAGAACAGGTTTTGAGGGGGTGCACTCCGGGGATAACAACGATCACGTCGTTGCGCGCTTGGTCACACAGAATCATCATGGTTGGAAAGGTCCTCCAAGGTCACCAAGTCCAACCATCAACACAAAAAAACCCACAACCTTGGCCACTAGAGCATGTCCTGAAGTACCTACATGGCTTCTGAATACCCCCATGTATGGTGACTCCACCACCTCCCTGGGCAGGCTGTTCCAGTGCCTGACTGCTCTCTCAGTACAGAAATTCTTCCTAATATCCAATCTAAACCTTCCCTGGCACAACAAATCACAACAATCACAACTACAACCATTATCAGGGATTGAAGAAGACTGGTTATTCTGACAAAATCCAAACATATAAAAAACTCCCCAACCAATTAGTCCTCAGTGCAGCAAGAGTTTCCTCTGAGTCTTCTGCTACTTTTTTTCATTTTGTTGATCTAGTCTTGAAAGGTTATTTACACATTTGGGAGGTGGACACAGCACTCATCTGCTGACAGGTTCAGGACTTCCTCCTTAAACAGCATCAGATCTAATATGGCTCAGTTTGGAAGAGTCATTCTCCTCGCATGTTGTAACTGGTGACCTAAGAGCCTCAAACCACCCTCTCTGGCACTGGCCAGGGCTGACAGCTGCAGGCCCAGCTCCAGAACAGCCAGCTGGTTCTGTACCAGAGTGACTCCCATCCCAAAAGTCGATTCCATCCACCCATTCTATTCATGCTGAGGCTTCCCACCACTCTCCCTGTAGGTCCCTCGGGTTGCCATCCCACCACTTGTGTGGCATGGATCCTTCCCAATAAATGGGACAGAGAGAGCACAGCTCTTGTGCAGGCTAGTCCCAGGATAGCTGGGTATAGTCAGGAGCACAGGTGTCCATCAGAACATGCCCACACTGAATTAGGAGCACAGGGATGGTGGATGCTTGGCATGAACCTGGCACGGTAGGAAGGGGACAACAATCATCTTACTGCAGTCTAGGGCAGAGGGCCTTGAGTAACTGGTATTGCTCCATTGGCAGCTCTGCATTAAAGCCTCCTGAGCGGGAGGATGCAGCCATAACCCTGGCATTTTGTCTGTGTCTTTGCACCTCGTCCCCACCCATCAATTCCAGAGTGTCCTCTCTGGGAATGCCTTACCCTTTTCCCTGTGCCAGCTGCACACATGGGTGTATCAAGCCCACGTGCACCTGAGGGTAACCATGGATTTCAGTTACACATGTTGGGACATTCATTGGTTTCATTTTCAGGGTGTCTGATGCACCACAAAGGAGTTGATGGTTTTGTGTCCTGTAGGGAGTGGTCAGCTGTGCTCCATCAGGAATGATATTCAGTAGTTGCCCATGGAATATTGGAGTATGGCTTAATACCTTTTACACTCCACTGTTGGGTAGGGAAGTATGATTACATTTTGCATCCCTGAGATAACATTTATCATGTCAGAAGACAAATTAACCAGTGGTCAGATATAACCAGGTCAGTTATTGACCCCATCAGGACAGGAATCAGGCATCCACATCTTCCCTGAGCAACCTGATCCAGTGTCTCACCACTCTGACAATGAAGAATTTCTTCCTAACTCCAAACCTCAATGTCCCCTCTTCCAGTTTAAAGCCATTGCCCCCTGTCCTGTCGCTACAAGTCCTCATGAAAAGTCTCTCCCCAAAAGCTACGCCCACCCTGGGAGCTTCCTTGCCAAGGCTCCCACGGTGTAGGACTCGAAGTGAACCACACGAGGGCTGCAAAGGACTTTTATTCGCAGCCCTCGCCCAGCTGAGAAGGTCCCGTCATGGTCTATCACTTTGTCCCAGGCACATAACAGAGGCAATGAGGATTTTTTTCCTTGACCAGTCTTGCACAAGAAAACTCTCCTGTAGAGAGGCTCCTTCTTGAAATCAGAAGTTGCTCTGTAACCGCCCTACAAGACACAAGAGATCGGATCAATGTAGAAAAAACACGAGTTGAATATTGTGGGACCTTTAGCAGCTGTGTTCTGTTTTCTAATTGAAAGCAGGAATATTTATAGCAGATCAGATTTCTCTGTTTGCTCCCTCTTTTTCTCTCAGCAACAGGACAAGTCCTTTATTCCTGACTTCTCTTCCCTTGAAAAATTAATGAGGTGACTTGTAACCAGTGGTAAAAACAGGATAAATACAAGAAAAAGAGACAGGTACAGCCAATAATTTGGCAACATCAATACCTATTTCAAGCCCAGAATGGATTACTCTGGCATCTTAACATGATGCTAAGCTGAGCAATGGACTGATACCTGAATCACCTCTGCCAGAAAAAAAGCCCCTCACATCTCTGCTTAGTCACTCATGTCTCTCCTCTTGTTTAACAAAATTGCATTTTATTTATAATCCCAGCTGGTCTGGATTAGCCAGGTAGCATTTGTCCCACAGTAAAACTGGTTCTAGACCTGAAGGCTCATCCAATCCATAAAAAAATATATTAATCACAGATTTTTTTGGATAAAAATCAGGCTATCTGGTCATTACATTTGTGCTTAGCACCCCAGGAGTGCTCTTACTGGCAGCATTAAATTAAATTGAATTAAACCTCTATCCTTTAAGTCATTTTCTGACATTTTTTCTTCCTCACAAGCCTTGACTTCATGTGCAAATCAGAGATACTTGTTTTGCTAACGTTTCAAGGATGTGCTGACCTTTCAGTCTTGAAAGGAAAATCTTGATAAAATCACTAATTAATGACTGAGTTTGAATCATTTGTCCTAGATATGTGGATAAACAAAGAAACTAAAGGTCTGGCTATTAAACAGGAAAGAAAAGAGTTTCTTCATAGAGCAAGCTTGGCTGTTCAAATACCTGAAAAGGTGGTAATTGATTTATATTCAATTATTTGAGTGCACAGAAGCAATTACAGCTAATCTTTAAAGCCCAGTTCTACTGTGAAGTGTTACTATGCAAAAAAAATTATTCCTTATTAGTTACCTGCTGATGAAAAAGGGTGACAGAAGGATGGAATTTCCCTTTTATTTAGAATTCACATCCAATTTTACCTATCTGATCTCTGCTTTTTGTATCCAGAGAATATAAAACAGGACTGTTTATTCCAGACCTAATTGATCTAGCTGGCAATCCACTGACAGGGGAAGAGACTTCCGGAACTGGGGGGGACTTGTTTTGGAACTGGGGGGTGGGGACTTGATCCCACAATTGTAACAGTGGCTGGTATTATTCAAACGAGATCTGTCAGAGTTCAGTTCAACTCAGTCTGTTTTCATGTAGTCAGAACAGTAAATGGTATTTTAGTCCGTAACTCCTGCAGATTGGTTTTGAAAAATGCTGAGATTTCCAGAGATCCCACAAATTCACTATGAAGATACTTTTTGACCTGTTGGAAGGAAAGAGCACTTTCAGGGTGCTCAGCCTTAGTACCTGAGGAAGCACTTCGGCTAGCTGAAGAGCTGAGTGTGTCAAAGAGATGTGGGAGGAGGAAATACTGCGTCTGTTACACTAAGAGAGGGTCCAGGAGAGCTTTCCAGGCCACCCTGGAGTGTTGTCTAAGTCTGAACCCACAGTAGGGACCTGGACACACTCGGCACAGACTGGAGCTCTTCATGAGGTTGGGATGACAGTCTGCAGGAGGGGCCATGTCTGCTACATGTCATTGGAACAGGTCATGGGGATCAGTCCCATAAACTCATTCTTTACCTTGTAGTGCAGCAGA
Organism: Chaetura pelagica; assembly: GCF_000747805.2. Classification (NCBI taxonomy): domain Eukaryota; kingdom Metazoa; phylum Chordata; class Aves; order Apodiformes; family Apodidae; genus Chaetura; species Chaetura pelagica. The sequence continues at coordinate 710,110 of NW_009954416.1, read as the reverse complement.
GCCTGTATCTGTCTTCAATTAAGAAAATGAGAAGAGATAAAACCTGGGCCACTGCCTCTTCTGTGCCACCACCCCTGGTGCAGCAGCCTGCCTCAGGCAGGGCTCTTTACATTTGAAGAGTGTCTTGGCAGCATCAAATTAAAAATGATTCACCACTATGGAGGCACACAGAGGTCTAAGCAGTGGGCCTGTAGCTTTTATAAAGCTAAACAGAAAAATTCAGTAATAATTTTGCCCAGTTTCTACTCACAAAACAGAAAGCAGCTGAGATGTCCCATCTACAGCTACTAGTAAAGTAGCATTGTTGTCACCCAGTATCTCAGGTTTAAATCACTCCCAGTCTGCAAGCAGACCCCAGCTGAGCTGACACAGCTGAGCTGAACTCCAGCCATTCCCAGGCTAATGAGGACAGCTCCCAGTTCACTTCCAGCCACCCTTGAGGATGGATTTGGGCACTGATGGCAGCCTGGAGTTACAGAGGCACAGGTACAGCTCCCTGCAGTCCCTGCTAAGGGATGGCACCTATGGCAGAGAGGCAAGGCAGCAAATGGGGACAGTCACCTCTTCAGCTGACACAGCAGGGTTTGCCAGAATTTGCTCAGCAGAGCCTGCAGACTGAATAACAATGAGCTGCTAAGACTGAGGCAGTCAAAAATGCCTGACAGGAGACATCCTGACACACAGCACAGGCACCAACAGCAGCACCAGCACCATTACTACTGAGCTTGAATCCTCACCTCCCTCCCTCACTACACACACATCCATGTTTTTTCTATATGCCCAGCATTGTCAGGGAACACCTGGAGGGAGCACAGGGTAAAGCCTGCAGTTTTAGTGGGGCCCAGAGAGTTCAGAAATAAGACATGATTCCACCTTCTCAGAGAAGAGGTGAAGGAACATTTGGGAAGGGAAATGCTGCATATTCCCCAAATCCTAAACTGGCCAATTAAAACAATTTAAAAGTTTTGTTATGGACAGCAAGGCAGTGATGCTGAGTCTTTGATCTCTGGACAAATGGAGGTCTGTGGACTACAACCAAAATAACCACGAAAAATAAGGCTTTGGCAGGACATTTCCATTTGATATGGAGGGGGCCCCAAAAACCATAAAAGGCTGAAAATCTCCAGACTGGTGAAGTAGTTCTCTGCTGATGAGGGAAGGGAGTCACTGAGGATACCTGAAAGAGGCTACAGGAAAGCTGGGGAGGGGTTTTTCATCAGAGAAGATAGTGATGGGACAAGGGGTAATGGATTTCAACTCAGAGAGGGGAGATTTAGGTTAGATATTAGGAAGAAATTCTTAACTCTAAGGGTGGTGAGGAACTGGAATGGATTGCCCAGGGAGGTTGTTGATGCCCCATCCCTGGAGGTTTTTAAGGCCAGGCTGGACAAGGTTTTGTGCCACCTGATCTAGTGGCTTCCCTGCTCATGGCAGGGCATTGGAACTTGATGATGTTTAATGTCCCTTCCAACCTTAATGATTTTATGATTCTATGATTCTATAATCAAGGTCACAGTGAGGTATCAAAAATATTATAAAACACAGAAAATAGAAGTTCTCCCCTGACCTTTCATAAGTCACCTTTCAGCAATGCTCTGCCTATCTTTGCCTACAAGATTTTGGGAAAAAGCACCACAATATTATTTTTTTTAGTCTTTTATGCATATGTGTTACAAAAAACATCAGATTTTAAGCATTTACCAATATGAAATGAGATGTGAGTTTATTGCACAGAAGGCAGGCTACAGTCTCTTCAGTTGACATAAAGCTATCTTAAAAGTATTCCCAGCTCCCACTTCATACAGTCATATCTGTACACTTGAACTCCTCAAATTCCCTCCTTAACTGCTTGCACGGAGTTACTCCACCACCTTTTTCCTCCTGTTGCCAGTAACTGTGGAATGACCTTCAGTTTTTGCACTGTTGCCAACAGCAGTTTATCCAAAAACTCAGAAAACTTAAAAAAAAAGAAATGGTGACAACAAACTTCTGTATCTTTTCCTAACATTGTTTCAACTACATGAGCTCATCAGAGAGGACTCATCATCGATGCTCAGGCTGTATTAGAGCAATCCCAAGCTCAGGTCACTAAATAATTAGCCAGCCTGTTTCAAAAGCCCATCCAAGAAAATTAAGGAATCTTTCTGCTTTCTTGAAGCTCATTTGGCAAAGAACCAGACCATTTAAGTCACAAAATATTGAGATGCAGTAATAACTATTCATGGGGAACCCTTTGTTATTCTCCAGCAAATAATCTTTAAGAAAAGTAAGACTCCCTCGCTTGAAAAGATAATGAAGAGTTGTTGTTATTCCCCTTTTTCATCTTTGCATATAAAAAAGGTTGTGTTTTTTCCATCAAAACTTCCAGTAAAATCAGAAAATATGTGTCAAATACATCAGCAACAGCAACACAGGCATTGTAAAGTGAAATAGTTAAGACAGTCTGACCTTGATCCAACCAAATAGAACCCACTTCCATTCAAAGGGACACACTCCTTTTAAGACAGAAAAGCTAAAAAGGATCAGCTTCAGTTCTTGGGGACAGGCTCCTTATAAAAGTGCAACAGCTAAACCAAAATATCTTGCTCGACCACAAAAGGTTTTATTCTTACAGCTGCTTAAGATGATGCTCTTCAGTGTTTCAGTGGAGAAAACAATTTCCCAAGGGTGTTTCTGAGAGAGACTCTTACGTGACATTTTCAGTGTCTGCACTATTCAAGCTGGGGAAAAACAACCACAACAAAAAGAGCCCACACAAAGGACATAAAAGCTGCAGCCCCTCTGGATGGCTACCCTTGGTCTGGTGGCCGTGCCCTCGCCTCCTCTGCAGCCCACAGAGGAGCTCCAGCACTCCTCAGGAGCTGCACAGAACTCCTTTGTCTGGCCTCTGCTGTGGGAAAAGCAGCCAGGATCAAACCAGCCATTGTCAGATCCTTTCCAGCCTTACCAGACTTCCCATACCAGGTACTCCTCAAATACATCTCCTAACAGAAATTCAGTGGTACTTCAAAGATAATGCTATTTTTTTCTTTATCTTTTTTTTCAGTGTAAGCTCCTATAAACTGAAAATCCCCCTTTCAGTAACTATGGCAGAATACAAGTCCAAGCTGAAGCAACATCTGCAGCTGCTGTTCTGTCAGGCTGGAGACTCCTGGAGCCTGCTCCCAACTTCTTGTGAGCCCACAGAGAACCCTCCCAACCCAGCAGCTTCTGGAGCAGGCTGCCAAGACCAGCTTTATACCAGCCCAGTCCTGCTAACACTCACAGAGCTGCTTCTCCCACAGGTTTGAGACCAGATCCAGCCCAAGAAGGCTGATGATGCTCCACTTCAGAGCAGCACAGGTCACCATCTACAAAGGGAGCAGAACATGCAGTGAGTGAAAGCAACTGACAGGTCAGATTTGTAGCACTTCATGGCTACTTGGAATCAAAAGGTGAGGCCTGTGAGCAATCAAACCATTGAGGTTTGTAATGCCTACATAGCACATCCCAGAATATATTCCTGAAGACCTCTGATAGACCTTTTTCAAGCAAAATCTCACTGAAGTCTGAGAGGGGGCTGACAAATAGGATGACTGTAAGGTCTTCAGGATTAGATCCCTAGGTAATAGACATCTGCATATTGACCTTGCAAAATAAATGAATTGTTCAGTGAAATCCTAAGTGAAAAAGATGTTTTCTTCCCTCAGCAGAGGCCATTGCATTATCAGCTTCCCCATCACGTGCTCGGCCTGCTGAAACCACAGTCCTGGGGCACACGGGTCGGGTGAGAAAGCTGGGCAGTAAGATTAGCACAGCACCCTCAAGCTGAAATACCCCAAGCAGCTGCCAAAAGATGCTACACATACACGTGCTTGAAGCCAGTTGCCCAGCAGAAGACCCCACACCTCTCCAACCGAAATAACCCCCAGCTGGTCTTGTCTAGATCATCTGAAACGCTGCCCCACGCAAGCTCTGCTCGGGCCTGGCGGCGCTGCTTGTGAATGCAATCCCGGGCTCTCTTCCCTGGGAGGTTTGCCAAAATGAAGGGGGCAGGACTGCATCCACAGAGCAGGACATTGTCCCATCATCAAAACCAGCAGCAGGGCAGGATTAACCTAATTTGTAGCTACTCGGGCTGGACTGGCCACCCGTTGTTCCTCGTACCCGCTCTTGGGAAGCTCAGTTAAAGAAACTACTGCAAAGTTAGACCTGAAAGGTGCATTTCCTTAACAGCATCCAGCTGCTGGGCACTGGAGTGCTGTGGGTATTCATCCATGGTGGTTCCCTTCCATAAGGCTCGTGGAGACCTCGGGCACCTTTTAGGGAGGAAACTGGCAGCATCAATCAATCACAGCTCTTGCTGTTCAGAAGTAAAATGAAGCCAATTTCCAAAACAAATGATCTCCCAGTTTATTTCCACACATCCCAACATCTTGAGCTCCAGTCTGGCCAAGCTCAACCTGGGCTGATGAATGAAGAAAACTGTATTAACCCTTCACGTGACACTGTAAAAGACAGAAGGCAGAAGGATTTGCCACCCCTGAGGGTAAAACCTCAGGCTGATCCGTATGTGGATCCCGTTTGGAAAACAAACAATCCACCTGGGGAGCCAGACCGCGGGATCGCCTTTAAACACTCACATCTCAGTAGGAACACACCCCCCCCGAGTATTTTGATCTGTTCTCGTCACTGTAACAATTTTCATCCCTTGGCTCTGTAGCGCATTATCGTTCCTTTCTGGGAAGTTAAAAGGAACAGCCGGTACAAACAAAACAAGCACGGGCTGCTGACGAGAAAATACAGCATTTCAAGAGATTCAGGAAAGACAAAAAAAAAACAAACCTGCCTTAACTCCTGCCAAGAAACCCTTCCCGAGGAGGATGAGGGCGGGGAAAGCCCCTCGGACGCTGCATTTCCCAGGCAGTAACAACCACAGACCTCAGCTCTACCGCGTAGCTTTATTTGTACAGCACCTACCATAGACTCTTTTACATAACTTAAACGATTATCAAATCCTCTCCTGTACACAACGAGCCCGAGCCGCAGCGCTGGCCGGGCTGGGACACGTTCCTGGAAGAAATCCCACAGTCTGTAGGGATCCCGTCGCCGCAGCCGCTACAGCACGTGTTTGTCCCGGACTTCCAGCCATCCACGAACTCACAGGTCGCCGTCAATCCCTGGTTTGCGAGATCCCAAGACACTGTTACGTTGCAGGACGCTCAGTTTTGGTAGCAGCGTTTTTAATGTTGCCCTTTTTTCTTTCCTTTTCTCGATTTCCCGTCCTCAGCTGAACAGCCCCCCAGCACTTGCGATGACTGGGGGGGAAAAAAAATAATTCCAGGAGAATTTCCTGGGAAAATTTCTTGGGAATTCCCTGGGAAAAATTTTACCTGCACTGCAAGAGCTGAGCGAGCTTTACTTCTAGTCTGAAATCATCTACAAGTGGTCTCGCCTGCCTCCAAGAGCAGCCCCCGTTTGCAGGGTCGCGTCAGGGGGGGGGACAGGGAGCAGAGCCCGACCCCGACGGGAGGGGAAGGGGAAGGAGGCACCGGCCGCTACAAAAACACCTGAAGGAACCCAGCGTTTCACATTTTATTTGCAGCGTCTGGAAGAG
>NW_009954416.1:643349-700749 GCF_000747805.2 Chaetura pelagica | reverse complement strand
CCCTCCCCCCCAGGATGTGTACATATCCCTCCAGAGACGGGTACATACCCCTAGGACAGGTACACACCCCTGGGACAGATACACAGCCCCCCCAGGATGCGTACATATCCCCCCAGAGACGGGTACATACCCCTAGGACAGGTACACACCCCTGGGGCAGGTATGCAGCCCGCCAGGACAGGTACCCACAGCCCCCTGGACCAGATACACATACATGCCCTCACCAGTTACATCCTGGCCCAGGCACACAGCAAACTCCTCCAACCCCATCAGTGTGACCCCCATCCCTCTGTGCAACCCCTCCAGTGTAGCCCCCCCCCCACTCTTGCAGCTGCTCAACTGGCACAACATGTGTTCCTCTGCCCAAGGTCTGTCCCGCTGGTGCTGGATTCCCTGCATGGCTCTGGGTGCCAGGGCATGAAGCCACGTTCTTGCTCTGACATCCAGCAGGATGCACAAACCTAAATTTCTGCATGTTTTCCCAAGCTCATTGCTATGCACACTACCCGTATTTTCTAAGTCAAGTCAAGCCCTTAGAAAACCCAGCACTGGGATCCAGTAGAGATTTTAAATGACTGGCCTGTTTTCAGTTCAAACTGAAGATTTCCACTCGCCTGGGGTTCAGTGAAGCAGCTGTATAAATCTTCCATATGGAAGGTAGAAAAATTAGCAAAGCACTACTGAAAGTACTGATAATTGCTCTGAAGGAACTGTCTTGTCTTTCCTGGGGGGGGAAAGGTATTTGCTTGATTTTCCTTTTGAAAATGTCTACATTGATGCAGAACCTCAACCCTTTGAGGTCCAGATTTATTTTCAGTGATCTTTATATGCCCAAATAAGAGTAAATACGCATATCTGATCTTGACTGAAATAAAGTGAGTTTTCTAGTCATTAGAAATGCAGCAGTTTTATTTGAAGGAAAAATCTGAAAGCAAAACTGCAGAAGAAAAGGGAAACCCTCTCTTGAGACTGCACTTACTAGGTAAAAAAGGAAAACCAGCCAAATTCACCACACTGTGGTTTCAAACACTTGTTGAATGTGAAGCAAGTATTGCCAGGAGAAAAGGGGAGAAAGCACATTACTTCTTGAGAGGAAAAAAACCTTCTACAAACCCAAAATGCTGATTTTCTTGATCTTCCACCTGCATCTCAGCAGGTCTCAGCACGGTCCCAGCAGCAGGCAGAGCCTTGATTTCCCAGGCACAGCCTTGGATCTGGTACCAGCACATGGGGGCTGAGTATCCTTGCAAAACCTGCTCTGCTGGAGCCTCCCAGAGTCTCTGATCTGGAGAGTTGCTCTAAGTGTAACTGTGTAATAGAAGCAAATAGATACCAGTAGGCAGAGGGCTATAGGATAAATATCCCTAATGCAAAGAACAACATACACAGCCCCAGTGTGCTCCACTGGATAGTTTTGCATCCACTTTGAGACCACTTCAAGCTGGGTCTAGAAAATGGGGATTGCTCTGTCTCTGGATGTGCAGCCTGTTTGGGACTGTTCCTTATCTGAGCAACGTGACATGACTCTGTAGCAGTGCAGCAAATAAGTTGTTCTTGGCACGATAGCAGTGATATTTCATAGCCTGTCTAAAAGAGGTTGTTAATGAGTCTGGGTGGTATTATATGCAAAGTGGCTAAATATCCGGTGGCTTAAAGAAAAAGAAGCTGAAAGACCTGGCTTCTCTTCTGTAAGGCTGAATTTATTCAATTAAACAGCTTGGAGAGTTCAGCTATGGTTTAGCAGGAGACTTCATTGCTTCCTAAAAACTGGACAGTATTAAAGCAATTGTTAGGCATGCAAGAGAAAGTTTGCATTCAGTCGTGCTAGGCAGCCAAATTTACATATTCTCAACCAGATCTGGAGATTTAGAAAGCCTTCATAATTGCATTAACATGCTTATTCTCCATGTTTTCTCAAGCAGAGCTGATTACCCCAAGTAGGGCAATGCCTGGAGGGAAATTTGCTAAGCCACATGATGTCAACAACTTGCAAAGAAACTTCATTTTTCAAAGGAAGCAGTGGTTTGGTTATCCCTGCAAAATGTGTCTCTTTCCCAGCAGCTTTGCAAGCTAATGCTTGTCTTCTGCCTGAGCTCCTTCAGAGTGATGATGCTCAGCCCACAGAGGGTTGCTCTCACACCCGACCAGTGACCCACGTCCGCTCTCCAGCAAGGTCTAATGCCTGAAAAGTGTTGGGATTTGATCCACAAAATAGCCCTAACCCCAGGCAAATGCTTGGAGCAGATGTCCTGGTCCCTCCACCCTCCCCTCATCAGACTGAGGTGAGAGACGTGGCTGCAGAAGTGCTTCCCACACCCCAAAGCTCCATCCCACAGGTTGATCCCCACCCTGCAGGATACTGTTCTGTGCTCACTGAGGGGCTCCAGGGGCTCCACTGCTATTTTCTTACCCACTTTGTGTGGGAAATTTATTTGATTCTCTTTATTTTCTTGTTCATTACAGGTAGCAGCATCCCAACCAGCTCTGAGGCTTAAACCAGGGCTCTCCAGAGTGATGCCCTCAACATCAAGCTTGGCTTTTTTAGAGGGCACCACAGCACAGTCACACTGTGAATCGGAGTGAGCAGGAACTCCCTGTGCTCACTAATGCTTTATACAGGCCACAAATTCAGTTTGTAGCCACATGACAAAGCCCTTCCCAAGAAGATCCATTTGTTATTTTTACAGATGGAGCAGCCCAGGAAGGAGGGAGCAGCTTACGCAAACAGGAAAGCCTTGCACAGTGAGGACCCTGTTAAGGTGCCAGCACTTCTGTGGAGCAGCTCCTCACTGGAGGCACTTGCAGAAGCTGAATCCGCCCTCCTGATGCTCACAGGACTGCCAGTCTCAGTGTCCAACACAGGGGAGATCCTCTGCAACGCAGGGACTGGGTCCCACCAGGATCCAGCCCAAAGGAAACACCTCATGCTGGGCTCCATCACTAACAGAGGGGAAATTCAGGCTGATATAAGGAAGAATTTTTTTTGATGCTGAGTGTGGTGAAACACTGACACAGGCTGCCCAGAGAGGTGGTAGATGCCCCATCCCTGGAAACATTCAAGGTCAGGTTTGGACAGGGCTCCGAGCGACCTGATCTAATTGAAGATATCCCTGTTCACTGCAGAGGGGTAGGACTAGATGACCTCTAAAGGTCCCTTCCAACCCAAACCATTCCATGATCCTATGATCACTAACAAATCTTTCCCTTGGGGAAGGCAAACTAGACCCAGCACCAAGCCCAGCCCTCACAGCACCCCCGGTTCCTTTCACGGCAAAGTCAGGAAAGCAGCATGAAAGTAAGAAAATCCCTGCAACGGGGAAGGGAGGATTTTTTTCCTTTCCCTGGCTGCCTACATGGCCCATGTGGTTATCAAGTTATGGGAAAATCTGGCTGCCCAAACAGGTGTCACCTCTCCCAACCTACAGTCTCATTTCCTGATCGCGTCTTAATCGGCGAGTTGGTTGTGAAAGTTGATTTCTTGCACATTCTTATATCAGTGGGAATTTCTGCCCTTCCCTGACAAGTATTATAGGCAGCCTTTGACATACAGCCCTACAGGACCTAAATAGGCTGCTATTCTTTCCCCACAAGGGAGCTTTGTGCCAGGGATTCATTAAACTGCACTGCACAGCCCTTCATAAATGGGCTCAATAATGAACAGTCGATTTAACTGGAAAAGCTGCTGGAGCTGTTAAATTAAAGGGAAATAAAGTGCACTTCAGGCTCAGTCTGCCAGAAGAAAATGTTGACCTAAAAAAAAAAAATTTTCATTTTAGTGAATCTCTTGCAAACAGGCTAAAATCTTCAGGAAGTTTATACTCACAGCAGGGGAGGAAGTTTTGAAACATTCCGGTTTTCTTCTCTGCTAATAAAGAAAAATTGACAATAAAATAGACAATAAAATCAGAAGGAGGTGTGAAAGGCATATTCCACCTAAGCCAAATTTCAGCCACTTAACCTAAATTTAGTGTATGTGTGTAGATATAAGTTTATGCGGCTTATGCAGATCCAGTCCTCACCCGCCTGAGATCACTACAGACCCCTTCAAATTATGCACATTCATACACGTGCACATACATGGTTCCTACCTTTACTATCTTGGTTTGTTAGAGATCCTGTTTTATTCAGATGAAGTTATTAGTGAGCACAGGACTGCAGGCTTGGCACCCTGCTAACAGAGCCCACTTTTCCTCCTAGAGCCTCTGGGTGCTACTGGTTCAGTTTTCCTTTCCCTTGTTTAATCTCAGTGTGTGTTTCATGTTCTCCTGGGATATATTCCCTCCAGAAGAAAGGGCAGAGCTGGTTTTGGTGGCTCTGCTGGCACTGGTGAGTGGGTGATGTGTTTGTAAGCACTGCATCACTGGGAAGAGCTGTGCAAGGATGAAGCACAAAGCTGTGTTGTCTGGGCTTAGGGGATCATCACTCCACCAAGAGATCACATAAAGGCTCTCCTGGTCCTAGCCCAGGCTGGACCAAGCTCTGAGATGTCACTGGAGACTTCTGGGTTTCAGCAAAGTATTGCTGAGCCACACAGAGTTGTCTGAGATGGAAATTAAACATTGAACTTGAGATTTTTTTTATATGCTTATTTTAAGAAAGCAGGAAAAAGAAGAACCCAGTTATGGTTTAGGACTGGAAAAGAAACAGAGGGCCCTCATCCAATCATCTTCATATATCCAAAATTTCCACTGGATCCAAGTTCATAAATTCTTCAGGGATGGACCTGGTTTCCCTTTTGCCAGTATTTTGTGACATCAGACAGCCCAGTCCTGCAGCACCCTGGTCTAGGATCGTGTTGCTCACGAGGAAGTTGGCTGATCTGAGTGCAAGACTCAGCTGAAACATGGCCCACACATGGACTATATTTAATCTTCTGGATGAATAGGAAAGTCCATCATTCAGCAGACCCTGACCCACCTCCTGATTTTATGAGTGGAGTTCACAGAACCACAGAATCTTAGGGGTTGGAAGGGACCTCAAAAGATTATCCAGTCCAACCCCCCTGCCAGAGCAGGATCACTCAGAGCACATCACACAGGAACATGTCCAGGTGGGGTTTGAATGTCTCCAGCAAAAGAGACTCCACAGCCTCTCTGGGCAGCCTGTCCCAGGGCTCTGTCACTCTCACAGGAAAGAAGTTTTTTCTAATGTTTATGTGGTACCTCCTCTGTTCCAGTTTGCACCCATTGCCCCTTATCCTATCACTGGACATCACTGAAAAAAGCCTGGCTCTGTCCTCCTGACACTCGCCCTTAACATATTTGTAAACATTGATGAGGTCACCCCTCAGTCTCCTTTTCTCCAAGCTAAAGAGACCCAGCTCCCTCAGCCTTTCCTCATCAGGGAGATGTTTCACTCCCTTTATCATCTTTGTGGCTCTGCCCTGGACTCTTACCAGTAGTTTCCTGTCCTTCTGGAACTGAGAAGTTCCTTATTTCAGTGGGTTTACTCCATCATAAAAGTGGGGTTGCTTAGTGGTGAATGAGCTCTTCCATCAGTCATCACATTCTCCTTCCTCTGAGCAGTGATAAATGTTGTTTCACAGCTGTGTTATGCACTTTTATATATGACAGCTTGTGAAGTAAAACTGTCTTTGGGAAGGCAGGCTGCAAGCTTAAAGACAAAAAGATCATATGCAGCATGAAATTAGGAAGGGACCATGTGCAAATCTGCTGCCTGGGGCAGCTCATCTGAAAACAAACCCCAGCACCAGCTTAAAAAACTGTTGTTTTCATTGTTTCAGATTGTAGCTGTTTTTTTGTTACTTCTCAGTTAGAAAAAACACCTATTTTCTTCATAGTATTATAACGTTTGTTCGAATCATCTATATAATTTTAAAGGTGATGGCAGCAGCTCTCAGCTTGTCACTGAAGTTGCCTTCAGTAGGTTAAATCTTTTATCATACTCTGAAAACATGATCATTCAGGAAGAGCATTAGCTGTTTATTTATCAATCTTCTGCTGAAATTTTGCATCATTATTTATGGCTTGAGTAAAAATAACTTGGTATAGATCAAAATCCAGCTGAGATTACAAAAAACATGAACTGCACTGCCTGAAAAATGGTGCATTTGATAAGTTTCGTGGGCTACTTCCTTGAATGCAGCACTTGGGTGAGTTTTTGGTGGCCACTCCAAGAGCTGTGGAAAACCACCACTTGCTCCTTCAGAAAAGAGTTTTGGGGGTGGAAATCATAGTTTCATTTCATTAAATCCTGCTCATAGGCTGGGATTTGGCTACTGGTAGAAATATGCATTGAGGAAACATCTACAGATACCTGAAAAGAATAAAAAAGGAAATTATTTCTCACATTACTGAGAAATAATTGTTCATATTTTTTCTTTTTCTCCTCAGACCTTGTTCATTCCTTGAAATTTTTGGGGGTTTATCTTCACTCACAGACATTTCAGCAGGTAAATGTGTGAGTTTTGAGATCATTCCCATTCCTTTATTTTTGTTGGTTGTGCAGGGTGCTGCTTGGAAGGGCTTTGCTGGGAGGAAATAAAATGTGAAATGCAAATAAATTGGAACTAGTGTCAAGCACCATCTCGTTTGCTCCACACTGTCCTTCCACTAATCTCTGCTTGGCAGGAACCAGTTTATTTGATCTCATGGTTCCTGACAGGCTCTGCCTGGAGAGGCTACCTGGCTTTGGGGAGGACAGGACCTCCCCACATCTTCCCTGGTACCAACAGTGAGGACTTAGCAAATACTGCAAAACAGTCTTCATGTATCTCAAACTGGTCACTGAGGTGTTTCTCGGAGGTTTGTCCATGCACCATCGACATCATGGGGGAGAGCATAGGAGGGATGGGTGCTGTTTGCTTTGTGGTTCATGGTCATACACAGCTTGGCACTAGTGCTTGAGAAAGAAGTTTTATCAATCATTATTTACACTCTGAAATACAGATCTGGTGCAGCTCCCAGTGAAACCATTTCCACTGATTTTCAGTGTGTGATGAATAACCCCAAGTACTGGACCTACTTTTCAGAACTGCTGAGTGTTGGTGAGTCCCAAGACTCTGGTGAGCCAGTCCCTGTCCTTTTGCTCTCTATTGGGGATTAACCAGTTTTCTTGAGCCAGGAACTCCCAAGCCAAAAATCTTCATATGATATCTGGCATCTTCCCTCTGTGTAGCTATGAGCTAAACTCAGCTTCCTTCCAGCTCTCCCATGACCTGGGCTCAGCCCTCTCTCTCACTCCAGGTATCTTTCAAATGATGCTTCAACCATGCTGGAGAATCCTTGCCTTGGAGGTGACTTCAGGTACCCACGACTACAGCAAAGCTGTCAGAACTCTTCTTATTCCTTTATGTCTCTTAAATAAACCTGGTGCAGCTCAGCAGCTCATCATGTGGTGACACAGGCAAAGAGGCCTCTGCCTATGGAGCTGCTCTGGCACTGCCTCATCTGTGTCCACCCTGGGAAGAGAGCTGGGCTTGGTGCTGAAGAGGTGGGAGCTGGGTGACCCCCTGGCAGACAACAGAGCCCAGGTATTCACCTAGAGCACATTCTTTTTCTGGTCTCTTACAATTTATAGGAGATACTTGCATCACAAAACCATCCTTAAATGTTGGTCAACACTGTTCCAGTATTTAAACACTTTTTCTTTCCTAGACTTTTAAATGTTGGGTTTTTTTATATGAAAAAGAAAAATGGTGGAGTTTTAAATTGCTTTATGTTCAATTGGAAATGCTATCAAAACTGACCACTTTTTGTCTGTTCAAAGTGGCCCATTAGAAAGTTCCAAGCACTTTTTAACAGATGAATTGAATAGGCATGTTTTCTATTCCCAGTCTCACTCCCCATCCACTGCAGGGCTGGGCTGCTCCAAGGAGGCCTCTAAGTTCTGGAACAGGAATATGTTTTTGACAGGATGACATAAAGATCTGACAGATCCATGTAAAAAAATTTTGGGAGCTGGACATCCAATGCTCCTTGCTCCCCATGGGCTGCCATGGGGAAATTCAGGCTCCATATTAATTCCCTCCTGGCTCCTCTTCACAGATGCCCTTTCTGGAACACAAACTCTGGTCTTCTCTCAAATTATCATTATTTCTTGATACCAGCACCCACTTTATTAACCCTTTTTTTTTTTCTTTTTCTTCTTTTTTTCAGCATTTGTTTTCTCCCCTGCTGAGGTATGTCTGCGGGGAGTTTAATACCAGCAGGAGCAGGACCTGGTCCTCAGGCCCCTTTCATGGAGCACCAATAACCTTCTTGTTGGTGGAGCAGAGGCTGCAGGCTGAGATGACCACTGGTCTGCAGAACTTGGGTCTGCAGCAGCTCCTGCTCCTGCACCAAGCCCTTCTTTGGCCCACCCTTGGCCCCAATACCTTCTTGCATGGAAACCCCAGACCCTAAATCAGCACATGTCAACCACGCAAGTCAACCTCTGGATTTTGATGGGTTTACTCTCATGCTTATATTTGGGCAAATCTCACTGAATAGAAGACTTTGGTCAGAGCAAGAAGGGTTCAAAACCTTTTGGTGGTGAGCAGCCACCTTCTGAGTGTTTATAGGACTCAGTAAGAGTTCAAATTTTCACCAGGGAGGGCAGATTTAGGTTAGACATCAGGAAGAAATTCTTCACCATGGGGGTAGTAAGGTGCTGGTAGTAAGGCTGCCCAGGGAGGTTGTGGATGCCCCTCTCTGGAGGTGTTTAAGGCCAGGTTGGATAAGGCTTGTGCAGCCTGGTCTAGTGTGAGGTGTCCCTGCTCACTGCAGGGAGGTTGGAACCTGATGATCTTTAAGGTCCTTTCAAACTATTCTATGATTCTATGAAATTCTAATATCTTGTCTATAAATTATCTAGACAAATACATAATAAGTCATTATATACACATACATACCCAGAGTGGGACCACACAACTATTAGAAGCTTTGCATACAGCAAATACATATAGACTTAAAATGCTGTAAAAAAAAATTATTTCTACATATTTTTTTAAGCCATAGCTAGCAAAATCATTGTATCTGGTTACCAGAAAAGTTTTCATAACCAGATGTTTTTATTCTTTTCTTCACAGAGCCACTTGCAGCTTGTTCCCTGAATTATTTCATGTTTAGAAATGGTGTCTTGTTAGAGGGAGACGGAGGGAGAGAGTGGCACAAACTGCCATTATCATGCAAATAGCCCCAGAGGAAAAAGGACAGTGAAAATGATAGCACTGATCTAATTATCTGCAGGCCAATATAGCTAAGTCACTGAAAGAGGCCCACAGAAAAGGCTGCCACAGAAACACAAAAAACAGCCAGAAAACAATAAGGAACTTAGCAACAGTATAAAAACGGACTTCTTTCCGTGCACAAAGAGTAGTTTTATGAGCATTTTTCTTGCTTTCAGTTTGCAGAAAAGGTTAGAGCACATTTTAAATTCTATGCCAAGATTTCCCTTCCCCCCCCACAGCCCCTCAGCCCCTGAGGGTCCTTTGGCAGCCGTCGTGTCGCTGTGGTGGGAACCAGCTCCTGCTCAGCTTGTCCCACCCACCACACATGCAGGGGGCTGATGGGTTCAGGCAAGGTGGGTTTTGGCAACGTGCTTCTCAGGAGCTTGGGTTTTGGTCAAGACTTTCAAGTTTTTCCCTTTTTTTGTGTGTTAATGTTCTCATCTTCCTTTCGGTGCTCCTGCAGGGTTTCCAGGTGGAGGGTTTGTGCTCTGCCCACCCTCCCCACTGCTGTAATTCATAGATGCATAGAATGGTTTCAGTTGGAAGGGACCTTAAAGTTCATCTAGTTCCAACCCCCCTGCATGGGCAGGGACACCTCCCACCAGACCAGGCTGCTCAGAGCCCCATCCAACCTGCCTTTGAATGCTTAGAGGGATGGGGCTTCCACAGCTTCCTGGGCAACCTGTTTGAGTGTCTCACCACCCTCACACTAATGAACTTCTTCCTAATGTCTAACCTAAATCTCCCCTCCAGTTTTAATCCATTACCCCTTGTCCTCTCCCTACAAGCCCCTGTAAAAAGTCCCTCCCCAGCTTTCCTGGTGCCCCTTCAGATACTGGACGGCCACTATGAGGTCTTCCTTTTCTCCAGGCTGAACAGCCCCAACTGTCTCAGCCTCTCTTCATATTCACCTCAGTAAGGACCACGTCACCCACCAGATTGCCAAATGCAGAAACTAAGAAGCAATAAAATAGACCCCAAAGCCACGGATCATGCTTGTCACAGAGGATCCCATCTGAGCTTCTCACCCTCAACTCTCTTCTTGTTGGTCAAGAGAAACAGGCAGCTCCAGAGCAACTTTTCAGCTCTGTTTTAGTGATCCTGCCTTGCAATTGCCTGTATTCCCACTGACCTTGACAGGAACCCCCCATGATCCACTAATCAAACCAATGCCACACAGACCTTAAGAACTCAGGACACCTGCCAGCTTGTTCCAATGTCCTGTGGAGCTACAGGAGTCAAACCAGTGCAGGGGAAGTGCCCAAAATGCCCTGAAAATACTTTTTAGCCACTCAAGGGTTACCAGACTCCTTTTTGAGGGGGAAAACTCCCAGTCAGTAACTGTTTCTGTTCATTACAGATTTAGACCAGACAAAAAAAAAATGGGAAGAAAAAATGCAGAGTATCTCTCTACTAATTCTCCAAGTCATCTAAGCCCTCCTATTAAGTTTAACAACCTTGATAAGATCTAAAAATATCCATAACTGGTCTCTTGTCAAGAGTGTACAGACACTGCAGCAAATAGTTGCCAGGTGTGGGCCATATGGCTGGATGCTCTAGGAGAATAAAGGTAAGGAAGAGCAGTATCTTCTCTTTAAATGATTTATTTTGGGCCTACTGAAGGACAGGGACTTTTAAGGAGGATCTCAATAGGAAAATGGGGAATTAATTCAGCTTGGGTGGGGAGAGTCATCAATATAGGCAAAATTAAGTCTTGTGGTGGCAGCACAAGGAGGGATGGGGGTGATTCAGGCCGCATCCTCAGAAACAGGACAGATGGGTACTTTTGCCAATGACTTGAGCTGATTATGAGCATGGCACCCCTCAAAACAGCAAGACATGCAAGATATGGAAATACAAACATTGTGCACACAGTTTTGCCCAGACACAGTTTTGTTAGTTTAGTTTATTCAGTCCTGGTTGGAGAAAATCTGGTGATTTTTTTGCAAGGAACCATCTTCAAGTCAACCCTCTGCAGTCTGGGGCCTCCAGCTCTTGTCTTCAGATGAGAAGACCATTAGGTGTGGATGACTGTAGGGTGAACACATGGTCCAGATATACTGTTTAAAGGTGGCTTTTCCTTAGAAGTGTGATATGGGTTCTTGTGAAGGTGTGAGCTTCATGGAGGAATAGTCATAAGGAGAAAGAATCAGACTCGAAGGGACCAACAACAGACTTTTGGAGGGATTGGCAGATTTACTAGGAAGAATTCAGTTCTTGAGAAAGGTATGTTAACTCTCAAGTGCTTAAAAGTTTGTTGTGGATAAAGGGTCCTCTGTCTATCCAGCAAGTGCTCTTTTTCCTCCTGCCCTCCATGTGTTCTAAGAGGATGAACTGGGGATTCACAGTGGGCACAAAACACAGGTCAGTAAATGGTGTTGGTCTGGGCAGCAGAGCCCTTTTAGATTAGAAATCTGCTAATGAGCCACAGGCTGACCTGTGTGCATCTGCCCTGGTCCTTCCTTCTGCTCCTGTCTCAGCTCCAATTACCACCACTGTCTGGAGCCAACATCATGGTGAACAGCCTGAGGAGCAGCTCTAAGTTAAACCTCTCCTTGTTCAATCTTGCCTGTTTTGTCTGAACCCTGATCAGCTCCCCAGTGCCCTTCACTGCTTCACCAAACACCTGTACCAGTTTTTCCTGCCTTACAGACCTCTGGGAATAACAGCAGAGAAAGGCAGCACAGAAGTCAAACTGACATGAAGAGCATGGCAGGTAGGTCTTCCTCCAGAGTGGCCATCCAACTGCACAAAGTCTTTCTACATTTGAAGATGTAACACACAACAGCAAAAGAAATACAACAGGTGAAGGAAACTACCACAAATGCTGAGGCAGAGAAATAAAAAGCACTCAGCCCCTCCACTCAGCTCTCTGTAGCACCCATTGAAGCTTATTTAGACTTTATAAAATGTCCCACAAACTCATCTATTTCCTAGGAGAGCTTTGTTAGCATTTATACTCTTGGGGAGGAGGGGGTGTGTATAATTTCTGTGAATAGTCAGTTAAGGTCAGGAAACAGATTTTTTGGTAGCAAAACTGGCTGTGCCAGATGAGTGTTAGTCATGGTGATTATCTGCCAGGGAACAAGGACAGGCTACAAAGTGATAAGGGGAGCTGCTGGCACCAGAGATCCTGTTTGAATTTGTTCCATGGAAGCTTAATGTATGCAGGCTTTGCAAACAGCATCTGATGCCTGTGTCAGATGGTCTGGCAGCAAAGAAGCCACCCAAACTTGGACCCAGTTAAAGTCACCTTCTCATTTGCTGCAC
The DNA here is from genome assembly GCF_000747805.2 of Chaetura pelagica. Lineage (NCBI taxonomy): Eukaryota > Metazoa > Chordata > Aves > Apodiformes > Apodidae > Chaetura > Chaetura pelagica. Next base: position 688,310 of record NW_009954416.1, on the reverse strand, counting down.
TGGTGTGAGATAGAAGGGGCCTGATCCTGCTTCCTCACAATTCTTCATATGTTTTTTAGGTCTTGTCCTTCCCCATCTGATCTCTTTTGTGACAGTATCTACCCAATACCCATTCATCCCTCCCTGTTCTGTTTTGTTTTTTTTATTTTCTTACTTGATGCTTCCCAGGCCATTCTGTTGTAAGAAATGACATCATCAGAGAAATATCTGACATTTCAGTTGGTCTAAATTCAAAATGCACTGAGTAGTGAATAGCACAGCACACAGAGCCCACTGACAGTCACAGCCATAGCAGATACCTCAGGGAGGAGCTTGATCAAGTTTTAATCAAAACAGGTTTTGGTTACCAAGGTCCATGAACACCAGGCTTAATTGTCAGTCTCTAACCCACATCCTCCTCATTTCAATATGTATTAGGTTTAGTTGATTTCTGTGTTTCCCAGATGCAAAATACACCCCAGAAATCTCCTGTGGTGAAGGAGGGGAGATGAGCCTCACAGTCTGATAGTGAAGGTGCATGATTTGCCCCAAGGCATGAAGGGCCATGTGGAAAGGTCCAGCCATAGCCCAAGAGGTTAATGCTTCCTTAGGACTCCTCTGCATTATAGGAAGAAGGGAGCTGAGACCAGAGGCGACTTTATGAGGATACCCTGGGCCAGGCACCATCAGCATGCCTGGGAAGGCTGCTCCTCCAAGCACCCCAGATTTTCTCATCACCAAGCTAAAAAAACAGCCTTTTTTTAAGTACCTGGGGTAGGCAGATCTCTTTCTGAGCACATGGAGGACGTGTCTGTGCTGGTAGCCATGGAGCTGCTTTCCAGCCACTGTAACTAAGTCATTTCTGGCTTGCCCTAATTCCTGCTCTAGTTCATCCTGCTGGTCCCAGCCAGTAACTAGCCAAGGAGGGGTTGGTTATGTTAGCCAAAACAGGGCACTTGGGGCCACAGGGGCTGCCTGGGTGGTATGTGGTTAGACTTATATGGGAGCAGAAGACACTCTCTGGGTCATGGAGCCCAGACAGCTACACAGTGAGGGGTCCCCAAGCCATGAATTAAGCAGGATGGAGACAGTCCAGAGGGAGTGTTGTTCTGTGCTCATCCGTTCTTACGGCTCTTCCCAAGGGTCTCCTCTGGTCTCTGTCAGGGAGAGGGCATGAAGGTGCTGCAGTAGAGATGCAGTTCAGAAAGGTCTGTAGAGCATCCATTTCACACACCACTACACGTCCTGGACCACGGGAAGCAAACTCCAACTAAAGAACAAATCAACAGCTTTATCAACAGCCTCTCGGAAGAGAGGAGGGGGGACCTGCACCATCGGTGCCTGGGGTCCTACAATAAAAGGGAATTAATAGAGTAAGAGCTCAGGTGTTGCTATCAAGTGCCCCAAGCTTCACCACCCATCAGAAAGAATGTAAATTACAATTTTAAAATGCTGTGCAGAGAAGTTGACTTGGACCCCCCACACTGGTGCTTTATAAAGGAGCCGTTGGGACAGAGAGCCGAAGTGTTCTTGCAGCTTCATGCTGAAGGCATCTGCCTGGGAAGGGAAAGCCTGGGTTCACATATCTGCTCTCAGGTATTTACCCTGAGTAAATAGCCAAATATTTGTTTTTTAACATGGAAGATTAAACTGCTGCCCTCTCTCACTTCCATCCTCTCCATCCCCTCCTCCATCAGCAATGACTGATGAGTGTCCTCGTGTTCTCGAGATGTTCCATGATGACCTCTTCAGTTGTGACAGCAACCCTCTGCCTCAAGGATGAGCCCCAAAGACAAGGATGTTTTATCCATTGAGGTTTTAGCTGGAGAACAGGCAGAATTCCTTGCCCAGGACATTTCTTGTTGGGCCAGACCTTGAGGCTCACACCCTAAAGGTGTGAGTTCTTAATGAGCTTCTGATGTGACTCAGAGAAAGCTGACTGGATCAGAGATGAGCTGTGATGGTAACTATCCAGGGCTGTAAGACTCACAGGAAAATATGTCCCACTTGGTCGGGTACAACCCCTTCCAACTAAAGTAAATAAAAAAGAAGAAATACGTGGTGTGTTTTTTTAAATCAAGCCACTCAAATATTTTAGAAAATTTGCACCCAGGGAAACTGTGGCTGCCCCTTCCCTGGAAGTGTTCAAGGCCAGGATGGATGGAGCTTGGAGCGACCTGGGCTAGTGGAAGGTGTCCCTGTCATGCAGAACGGTTGAAACTACATGATCTTTAAGGTGCCTTCCAACCCAAACCATTCTGTGATTCTGATTCTATCCACATCTTCCAATTTTTCTTCCTCTCTTCACCACACACAGTATTATACTTTTGCTTTTGAAAAAGAGAGAAAAATGAAGAACTAGGAAATGGTAAAACAAATTTTCTGTCTTCTCAGGGAAACAGCATCCCCATTTACAAAAAGAACCTTGACCTTCCTTCAAAAAAAGATATGCACTCCTCATAACTTGCTGTTCTCAATGTTCTCTTTTGTTGTTGGGTTTTTTTTCCATGCAAAACCTTGCCCAAAAGCAGTTGTGTCAAGATGTAATGAGCTAATTACTTGTAGCTGGCCTAACCTGGAAGGAGGAAGGCTGGAGGACTGTGGGATCCTTCCCAGGCTGCAGGGCACAGCCTACTCAGGGGCCCTGAAGCTGCCAGCACATTTTCCAGAGCCAATGGCTTCCTGACCAGGGTTAGCCAAGGGCAAGAGCACGGTGGTCGCTGCACTAAAATCCTATTCTTCATCCTGGATTTGAGCCTAGCACAACCACAAAAGGCACAGAGAGACCCTGTGATGGCACCAAGCTGTAGGTCCCAGCCCTGGGACACAGCAGTCCTGTGCAGGCATCAGCAAATCCCCTAGGACATCCCTTGTGTCATCCCCCCCTCCCAACCCTGAGCTCCCAGGGTTGTTTCTCCAGGAGCCGCTCATCGACTTGTCTCAAGCCAGAACAGCAACGTCACTCATCACTCCTCTGCCCAGCCTGGTCCCCCCCTGGCGTAAGGAAGAGTGTGGAATAATCCTTCTCCGTGTGGTGTGTGGTCTGGTGTCCATGTCATGTAGACAGTGCAGAGACAGGGGGTCAGGGGGGTCATCAGAATGCTAATAAGAAATCTGATTGATGAGCCGGTGCCTCGGGGATGAATGGGATACTTAATTAATGACTTCTGCTCTGTTTAAGAAAAAGTTTCCCTTAACTCCCATCCCTCTTTTTCTTAAGAGAGAGGAAAAAAAAAAAAAAGAAAAAAGAAAAAAACCCTCTATAATCCCAAGTTTTCCAAACAACATAAAGAGAACTTCAAAGACAGACATGGTCAGTTTTTATGTGTTGGGTTGGTTCAGTGATTCTTTCCTTTCTTTGTTTACAAGGGCAGCCAGGCTTGATTCCAAGGCTGAAAAATAAAAGGCCACATTGTTCAACCAGATTCTGGATTTTTACAAGAAATTTCCTCCTTCCCAGTAGGGCAATTAACTGCTTCATTTCTGGGTCTGTGAGTACCAAACTGCTCTGCCAGCCCCGGGAAGCTCAGTCCTGCCAAAACACAGCTCTGCTTCGGAAACAAGATGTGCTGTGGAGACACTGCTGTCCCATGGAAAGCCAACCAGTGAGCCAGGATTGGTGGGCTGGGGTTTGTTGAGGTGTTTTTTTTTCTTTTTGCAGGGAAATCAAAGCTTGTCAGGAAAAATAGATGGTAACCACTTAGGTTAGGAACCTCGGGCTGTGCATTCAGGGTGATTCCAACGAGATTTCAAACCAGGAATTAGCAATGGGAAAACCAGCAACAGTTTCAAATGGTCTCTTCCAGATTGATTTGGAAGGTTATTTCATGCCAAATGAATAGCAGCAGGAAAGAAGATGAAAAGGGGGGAGGTGGGGGGAGGAAACCCACACAAATGATTTTTTTAACTCTGAGGTCTTTTTAAAAAATTTTTTTAGGAACCAGCTCAGCTGCAGCATTCAGGGCAGAACAAGCTGCTCAGTGTCAGCACCAGGCAGATGGGGGATGGCAACAAAGGGCATTGGGGGAAGGACTGGGCCCCATGTGTCTCCTACCCAAATTTGGTCACTCCCAGCAGACAGCTCAGGCCACCTCATGGGCCCAGATGCCACAGTACACGGCCAGCCCATGGGATCTCCAGCCCCTTGGTGGACCCAAGTGAGGAAGGAAATTGTGCCCCTCATCCCTGCATGGGCTTCACCAGCCCTTCACTTGGGTTTAAGGACCAGGTGGGAGGTGTCCCTGCCAATGCAGGGGGGTCGGGTCTAGATGATCTTTACTTTCCCTTCCAACCCAAACCATTCTATGATATGATTGGATGGCATCCTTAACACCAAGCCCATTTGCAAGGACATTTAGGTAGGTGGGAGCTGCTCAAACACTCACAGTGTGTATTTGAGTTCTTGGTTGATCTGAAACCCCTGAGAGGAAGAGATGGACCCCGCCCAAGCCAGAGGCTGTTTCTGGCAGTGATGCTCAGCCTGGGCTCACAGGACCTGCAGGCTGCCTTTTGCTGGATTGCTGGAGCTGGATTTAACTTCTTCTTGCAGTAATCCTGTGGGCATCTGACATCACCCACTGATCTGTTCAGTTGTAGCTTCAGATACAAATAAAAATAATTTATTTTAAAATTGTCAAGGGACCCTGAGGGCACAGAGAGGCTGCATCATTTAGGTAGGGAAGAAACTGTACCAACTGCAGAAGAAGAAAAGGCAGGCATGGCTTTTACCCAGCAGCCAAGTCTACTGACTGTTTGTATTTTATTTGGTTTTAAATAGTGAATTTTCTAAGTGAGTAGACACTTGCCTTGGCCTAAAGATTCAAAACACCAGTTCCTCTCTTCAGCCTCAGTGGTTAAAATCTCACTTGTTCAAGTCCCACCCATGGGGGATTTTGGGGTCCCTCATGTAGGGGTTTTAGCACCTATAAAGCAGTGATCTATTTAAAGAGATGGAAAAGTTCAGAGTATCTTCTTCCTTCTGCTCTTGACTCCTGCAGCTGTGATCTCCGACTTGGTTTAATACAACCCCGTGGAGGGGCAGCAAAGCAGGAACATCAGCCCAGATATTCTCATCTGGGGCCAGTGTCACCCACCTGACCATTATGTTAGGGAACATCAGCAAGTCCTGGTTTACTTTTACTTCAACTCTCTATACTTAAACAAAAAGGCTTTAAACAAGTTGGACAACAGGTGGAGGGCAGAGATGTGGGAATGGAGCAGGTCTCTGACCCTCCTGTGGACATCACTTGGGACACACAGGCTAAAGGAAAGAGAGGAAAAGAAACAAGTGAGAAAAGACCCACCAAGTGATGGTGGGCAGCCAGGAAAAAAAACCCAACAACCACAAAACAACAAACCAAGGTTTACCTCCCAGAGCTGATTTGCATTTGTATTGAGCACTTGGGGAATATAGATAAAACTATCTTTATTTTTCAGGAGAATTCAGGGAATATCAGCAGCAACATTTGTGCATAAGCACAAAGGGGAAAACAGAAGTATTTTGGTGATCCTGTGCTTAGGCAGCAACTGTGATAACATCAGAAGAACAAACCTCTCACTCTTTTCTCATGGGTCATGCCAAGAGAAGCAGCACAGGCCCAAAATTACAGTTACATCTGGCAGTTGTCCAGGTGGGGGTGGATGTCACTAGCAGTTTGTTGCTAAACTGTGAGCAACAGGAATGATCCAGAGTCTAAAACTAACATCAGATACTTCCATGCAGCATAAAAGCAAAGGAAACCTGAAAACTGAAAAAAGATCACTGGCTAAATGCTGAAAAAGGCCATAGAGAGAGGAGTCATTTACGGCCAGAGAAACAAGCTGTATGGGTGAGCTTCTCCTTAAAACCTCGAGCTGCAGCTGCTCACCATGAGTGTAGGACACACTCCTCAATCCTGGATCTCCCCAGTTGCCAGCTGGAGATCCTATCTCCGTGTGTTTCATGGAACCAAGAACCACAGAATGGTCTAGGCTAGGAGGAACCTTCAAAGATAACCTAGTCCACTCCCTCTGCCATGGGCAGTGATACATTTCTCCAGGTCAGGTTGCTTAAACCTGACTTCAAACATTTCCAATGATGGGGCATCCATCCAGTTACAGGACTATCTGTCCCCTAAATCCGTGACCTGCCTTTTTGCTGAACTTCTGGAGATCTCCAGTATGGTGGCTTTGCAGGTTCAAGGGCACCTCCCCTGGGCAGATGGATATCCCTCAGCTTCTGGACCTCTGCTCTGATTCCAGTTTGGTTACACAGCCACCTGGATTCCACCTAAGCTGTGAAAATGCAGTGAATTGCCCAACATTGTGCCTGGAGGGAAAAGGGAACCACCTGGCACACCTTGTTTCCTGATAGGAAATGTGAAGACTGTCCCAGGCACTGCTCCATTCTGTCTCCCCTGGGGAGGGGACAGCTCTCCAGAGGGTGCCCTGGCAGCCCCTCATCCAGTAGCACAGTTATCACTTGTTGGACACTGGGGCCAGGCAGTCTCATTACAGCCATCAGTGCTTTGCTGGACAGACCCAGACAGCTCTGCAGATCAATTCTCAAGTGCCAGGAGGTCCCAGTGGTGGTGGAACTGGTTCACCAGTGCACCAGCACAGGGCATGGCCTACCACTTGGTAGCTCTTCATGGCCAGTTTCTTTTTGGTGCACAGTTTCATGGAGATTTACTCATTTTGCACTTTCAAGGACCAAAGAGAACCAGTGAGTTTATCTCATATCCCAAATCAAAGTGTGGGTGCCAGTTCTCCTGGAGCAGCCCCAGCCTCTGTGTGTGGCCGGAGTGATGCTCCAGGAGGGCTCCACATGGAGCTGGTGCAGAGGAACTGGGGGCAACAGCTGCTCTCTTGTCACTGGCAGTGACCTCTCTCCCACACATGAGGGACCAGATGAGGACATGGGTCTTCCAGCTCAGATGGGGCCTGAGGCAACAGCTCAGCTCTGTTACTGTGTTACAGGAACAGCTCTGAGGCAGAATCTCTTCTGCTATAAACAAACGTCTGATATTTATCCCTGAGATACTGGCCAGGAAGCTCTCTCTGAGCATTTAAATGCCCTTGAGAGACATTTACCCCTCATCTTTATATAAAATATGCATTTATTTGCATGAGGAAGGGTCAGAACCAGGGAGGTCTCCCTTGACTGATAGTGGTATGTAGCAGCTCAAAGCCATGCAGTAAGTGGCTCTCAGCTGTCACTTCCCAGCTGAGAAACAGCTCCAGGGTTACTTTGGGCTTGATTTGCTTCAGGTTTCCCCACGTAACTCCTTATTGCAGCAAACTTGAGGCCACATCCAGCTTCCACTGGCTGAGGAAGGGTCACCAAAACCAAAGCAGTGATAGCAAAAAGGTTTAGCACTGCAGCTGTGACAACATTTCCCTATGGACACTTGTCCCTCCTGGCACCCATGTGCTGGGGTCCACAGGTGTTGCAGAAGATGTTTCCCTCTATGCATGTTCTCAGGTTTCATACAAGTCTTCTGCATCCAGGAAGTCACCATTCACAGAGACAAGTTTCTGAAGGGAATTTGCTGCCATTTCTAGGTGTTTTGGAGGATGGGGAGCTGGAGATGGGAGGAGAAGGGAGGGACTGAGATAGCAGAGGTCGAGCCTCCAGCTTATTCCACTGATCAAATCCCGAGCTATGGCTTTACCTTCCTTTTCAGCTGACCCAGTTCGAGGGCTGTGACTGCCTATTCCCACGCCACGTCAAAGAGAAGGTTTACATTGTTCACTGGATATTAATTTAAATTATTCTGGGGTGCTTGGAAACCACCTCCCCCCCTGTTCAGTCTCCATGGGGACTATCACAGAGGCAGGGAGCATCAATGAGCAGCCACTGACACACTGATCTTCCTCCCCTTCTGCTGCAAACAGCCACGAGCAATTGTCTCTGTCAGCATAAGGGGACACACTCATATTTTGCTGAATGACTTGCTAGGATGAGATAGGTAGAAAGGTGATTTATTTTTTTGTATTTTGCTCACTGGAGAGCAGTACAATATCCTATTAATACCAGCTCCCATTTGTTCCTGAGGTTCACACGCTTGTGTTGCAGTTCTTTTCTTCACACCAACATCCTGCTGCTTGTTGATGGTATTAATAATACACCCAGTGGGAGGCTGTGCCCCCCCCAGGGGCCTGGCTGGCTGAATAATTATTGAATGACATTAGGGTTGTTCTGTAAATTACTTTGTGACCCAGGAATTCAGCAGGTTACCACTATAACTCAGGCTCTCGCACTTGATTGCGCTCACCTCCCGCTGCCCCGACATTCATTAGTCTGCTCTGCGTAGCAAGTCCTGCCCTCAGCTGCTGGGAGGAAAGGTGGGAGCCTCCACGCTGCTCCAGCCTGGCCTGGGAGGGCCCAGACATTTTTAGTGACCATTCTTAGTGGTGATTGAGAACGGGGGACCAGCCTTTGCAATGAAGTAACATTCTTCGCTCCTCTCCCATCCTCTGGCACACAGTGAGATGTTCAGGGGCAGCTGGAGAGCCCAGTTTGCACACTTGGACACATCAGCAGGCTGCAAACAGGGAGGAGATGGCAATGGCTTTCCTGCTGGATGAGGGACACTATTTTTTCCCCATACACATTAACATGCATTCCATGGGGACATGACCACCATTCTGCCCATTCGGACCAAAGGGATGGGACCCACATCACCAGAGCCCACCTCAGCCAGCAAGCTGGGGGCAGGCAGTGGGTCTGTGGGATGCCTGGAGAAACACCAACAGGTGTTAAACACAGCAAGGTGTTGAGGTGCTTCCCATCAAACTGAGGTGTGGAAGCAGAGCTCTGGGCACTCAGGGAATCCCAGGGCTGGAAATAGTGACTCTTTGGACTATGCCTGCCATCACTCCTGAACCCCTCCCAGAACTTCTGCTCAGATGAGCTGGATAACTTCCCTGGGAATGCTCAGTAGCCCTGGAGCACTGCTTAAGATTTGGGCAGTGATACAACATTAAACATTTAAGAATTCATCCTGAGGAAAACCATCAAGACCTCTCTGGTCCAAATTCCTCACTTACGGAACAGTGATAAAATACCTGTGATTTAATAACCATGATCCCATGGATTGTTCTTTCAGATTCACTTCACCATAGGAACCACCCTCCAAAAGAAATTCTCTGCTGCTTGCCAGGAGGCAGCCCAGGCAGTTCTTCTTCACCAACCCCATTAATTATTTTTTGGAGAGTCTTTAATATAAAGCCATTCTACAGCCCCTTACAGAAATGACATGATGCTGTTCCCATCACAGCACAGGGGCTGTGGTGGCTGAATGTCACTTGTAAGGCTCATCCGTATGACATCAGGCACACCTGAGAGCCCTGCTGTACCCCAGGGCTCTGAGGGCAGAGCAGTGGAGGGTTTTCCTCCCTCATCTTGACAGCCAGTCAGACCCCAGCTGCAGAGCTCATGGCAGAATCAATGAAGGGACACAGACAGCAAGAAGGTTGTGAGGAATGGTGTTATCCTTTCAATGCTGCAAATGCTTTAGAGAATGGACATCAAGACTAGCCCAAATATATCTTCTATACAGAGATAAAAAAGAAATCACACTGTTCTCAGGTTTCAAGTTCTTCTTTGGCATTTCTTACCCTTGTAGATGACACCATGTTGGAGGAAAAAGTTAATCCACTCAACAAAGGGTGGCCATTCCAACAGAAGTGCTGAAGGAAGGAGATGACAAGAACCTCATGAAATGAGAGCAAGCACAAAGTCCCACCCCTTTGGGAAGGAGAGACTCATTGCAGTGGGGAGCAGCTCTGTGGAAAAGGTCCAGGGGGTCCTGGTGGACATCAAGCTAGTTGTGAGCCAGCTGTGTGTCCTGGCAGCAAAGAGACCAAGAGCTTCCTGGGCCATGTGAACAGGAACAGAGTCAGGAGACCCAGGAAAGGGATTGTTCCCCTCTAGTTAGAGCTTGGTGACCACAAATCAAATGCTGCATCCAGTTTGGGGCCTCCCAGTGGAGGATATTGAACATCTGGAGCACGTTCAGGGGATGACCACTGGCATGGTTGGGGCACGAGCACTTGGTCTGTGATGAGAGGATAGGTGAGCTAGATTCATTCAGCCTGAAAATGGAAGAGCTCTGGGGGCACCCAACAACAGTCCCCAGTGTCTGTGGGCATCATCAAGAAGACAGAGCAGGACTCTTCATGATGGTGCATCGTGGGAGGATAAAAAGACAATGCACATAAACTGAAAAGAGGTTCAGACTAGCTGTGAAACTTTTCCATCACAAGGACAGTCAAAGTACAACATCCAGAGAGGCTGTGCAGGCTCTGTCCTTGGAAGTCTTCAGTGCCCAAGTGGACACATTGCTGAGCATCCTGGTCTGACCCTGTAGCTGCCCCTGCTGTGAGCAGGAGGTTGAACCAGAGACCTCCTGAAGTCCCTTCAAACTAAATCATCTTACAATTACTGATTGTACAGCAGCCTGCTGGGGAAGTGCCAAGGCTTCATCTGTACAAATTGTTTTCCCCTCCTCCTTCAGAAAACTCAGAGTCTGATATAATAGGAGACTGGTTTGTAGGTTGTGCCCCAAGTCCTTGAACACCACCTTTCTCCACAACACCCAACACCAACTCCATGGCAGGACAGCCAGACAAGTGTGCAGGGCTATAGCTCAGCACCCATCTCTGTGATGAGGATACACTGATGCTGAGGTACCTCTTTTCCCTCTGCTGCTCTACTGGGCAGTGTGAGGAGCCAGCACGTTTCACTCATACTGAGAAAGGCAGCACTCAATGTCCTTTTCCTCCTTATGTGCTGCTTTGAGGATCTTTGGATAACAGCCAAACCCATGTGCTAAAGAATGCCAGAGCCACGACGGGTTCTACCCACCTTGCAAACTGTTGCAGACAATAGGATTTCCTAACATTTCTGAGACCAGCGAATCAAAGATTCACAAGCACAGACCTATAAACGCTGGAGGAGCTGAGCAATGTCAGACTGGTACCAGTCAAGGTCCAGCTATGGCTGCATCCCAGAGCATTGTCAGAAGGTCCGAACTTTTCAAAGGGGTACGGAAAACAGAACCTGCAGAGAATTCCCCAAAGCCACATGGGAAGGACTGCTCAGCCAACACACCAAACCAGGAGGGGTCCCATCACTCAAACAACCACGAGCAGCTTCCCTGCACACTCAGAAAATATTTCTGCAGTCCATGCTGGGGGGGGGGAGGTGGTTTTGCAGGAGGCCAAAAGGAGGATCCTCCATTCAGGTCGCAGTCAAAGGCAGCGGAGGGTGCTCGGCCGCCCGCCGGAATTGGCCCCGTATTGGTTACACCCCCAGCTATTGGAGAAAAAAACGTGGCCTCTCCAAGCTCTCTGCCTCTCTCCTGTGCCTTTGTATTCTCTAGAAGGTGAAGCCTAAGGATATAAAAAGCTGCAAACAAGTTCCTACCTCTGGAGACCAGGCATTTACTCTAAGAAAGAAAGACCAATTGCTTCCCAGAGCATTGTCCACCCACATTAGAGAAAGGATTAAGCAGATACATTCAGCTATTCTAACAGATTTTCTTTAAACCTTGAATACGCCTCTCACACTCGGTAAGATAATCACATTAGTTTTGTCATTAAAAGATCCCTTTTATAGAAAGTACCTAAACCGCTTAAACCACCCAGAGAGGTCGCATACATTAGAGAACAACAAGACAAACGGAAGGGATTTGCCGTTCCTGGCCTCACTGTTTCGCTGCCCCTACTTTCTAAACTGGGGGATTGAACTAAAAGGTTTTGCAAATCAGCAGTGGAGAGGAAAGCTCTCGAGAGCTGGGCAGCAGCTGCCCCCATCCATCCCAAAGAGTCCCCCTCCCTGCAGAGGAAATACTGGGATACAGTGCTGAGGACCATGGAAAACATTTTCCAGTACAGAGGTGGCCACGTTACACTCCACGTTACACCCAGATGTTCACATCTGGTACCCAAAATCCAACTGCAAGATAAGCAAGGGCTGATGTAGCTTGTTACTGCCTAGGAGTGCATCAGGATGAGGCACTCCATGCTCCAGGAGCACGTTGTCCCTCAGTGCTGCTGTGGGATTTTACTGTCTTTGCACAGGACCAGCTCAGGCTCACGGTACAATTAGCTGTTAGCAATATAATTCATGCTGGAAAGCAACTTTTTCACTGGGCTTGTATTCTTGAAAGGCCATAGAGAAGCAAAACACCCTAAAGTGTGTGGATTGAATCATTTTAGGTTTGCTAGAGAGAAGGAGATAGGATGGGGAGAAAAAGGAAAAGCTGACTTGGGGCTTCAGTGCTCCTGCCTCTGCTGCTGGAGGCAGGGCAGTGAAATCAAGGAATCAAAATAAAATCAGAGAACAAGCCCATTCACAGCAGTGGAAGCTGCAAGCAGATGCCCAGCATCTTTAAAAAGGATAAAATAAGGGTGTTTTTTTTGGTGTGGCTTTTTTAAAAAAAACATAAGGTACATTTTGAAAAGCACTGAAGTACCGGGAATTTCTCCAGACACCCTCAGTCCAGCTCTTTTGCCATTGCACCATTGCTCAGGTAACACACAGTAACATACATTTCTGGAGCCCCCAAGATAAGAAGAACAGAGACCATGGAGAAAGTCCAAAGAAGGCCATGAAAAGGATCTCTGGGATCCAGGTCTGGGGCAGCTCTGCTCTGGAGACAGGCTGAGAGAGTTGGGGCTGTTCAGCCTGGAGAAAAGAAGGCTCTGGGGAGACCTTAGAGAACATTCTAGCACCTGAAGGGGCTACAGGAAAGCTGGGGAGAGGCTTTTTTCAAGGGCTTGTAATGAGAGGACAAGGGGTAACAGATCAAAACTGTAAGAGGGGAGACTTAGGTTGGACATCAGGAGGAAATTATTTAGTATGAGGGTGGTGAGACCCTGGAACAGGTTACCCAGGTAAGTTGTGGAATCTCCATCCCTGGAAGTGTTCAAGACTATGTTGGATGAGGGTTAGAGTAACCTGGTCTGGTGGGAGGTGTCTCTGCCCATTCAGGGGGTTGGAACTAGATTAACTTTAAGGTCCCTTCCAACCCAAAACATTCTATGATTCTATTATTTTCTGTTAACCTGCACTGCCAAAACAGACCATTTTTGTTTCTTAACATGGACAGTCTTAAAGCAGCTGGATTTGTAAAGCCATTTTTTGAAGACCAAGGCTTTAGTTTAAAACACACCAGAGGCTAGATTATTAAAAAATCTAGAGGCTATAGTAGTAAGACCCAGTGATGTATTAACCATCAACACCAATGATACTACCATGGCAAATGGCAAAGTGTAACAGGATCCAAACCAACCCCTCCAAGTGATCATTTATAAGTTGTTCATAGGGAGGAAAAATCACACACAGTTTCAACTTCAGAAGGATTTCTAAGGAGCAGAACCATATTTCAGAAGCACGAGACAAACATGTTACTTGCCCAGCTCTGTCAAGACCTATTTTGTTGTTCCAACAAACTACAAGTCTGTTCCCATAGTGGTCTTTTAGTACAGGTGACTCCTTCAAGCTGGTCAAGGCTGTGAGTGCAAGTATCATCAGGTAAGAAGCCCGAGCAGTTTCACACACTAATTTCAACTCAAACTACCATAAAAGCCTTTCATTTTTTATCTCTAAACACATGGTTTCACAAACACACACCCCCAGTTACAGCAGAGCGATGATGTTCTCCTCAAGCAACAAAGAGCAAAAAAGTGGGAAGGTGGATTGTATGACCCCCTGGGATTTTTCCAACCTGAGACTCCTGACTGTCAGAGACACAGTAATTCCACCTTTAGGCCTGGAAGGAGCTAAAATATCTGAGTGTCAATCTGTAAAATCCTTAACATACAGGAAGCTCTTGAGGTCATCCATGACTTCTCCCCACTCCTCAGAGAATAGATTCACTACAGCTAAACACTTTTTTTTTTAAATGCAGAGGTGGGGAAAAAAAATCCTTTATGTAAAGCACAGTGACATTTGCCTGCACCATGTTAGGCAGGCAGACAGCACGGGAGACAAAACTTGATTCTTGCTTTGCACACACTTTTCCTCTGATTTAGAAACCAGGTTCCTGGGGGGACTTTCTACAGTCTCCTTTGTTGATGCAACATTTTATAATCTTCAAAGTTAGAACCACCTACAAACACAAGCTGGAGAAGCAATTTAACTCCCTCCCAAGACTGTGCAGCCACAGTCCTGCCTGATTAACTCTTCTGGGCCACACGGCCCAACTAAAACAGACCTTGCCAGGTCAGGGAAGATTATGGAACCTTCCACACAACCTCCATCACCACTGAGGTGCAAGAAGTGTGTGTTTGCTTGGGACTGGAATAAGCTCTCAAAAACAAAATGTTTTTTTCCCTCCATTATTGGTAGTTTGATTGCATTCAACAAGGTCACCTATGGAGAAGAACCAGCTCATACACCTGCTCTCACCAGGCAGCTAAACCTCTGAAATGAGAAAGTACCAAGTCAGTGCAGATTCACCATCTGACATCGTGGCTGCTGTGTGTGACTCAGGATGACCTTAACTAGCTGTTCTCCCACTCCAGAGCCAAGCACAAATACAGTGTTCTTTGCAGAATTCTACATCTGCTAAGGGATAAAAATTCATCTCCTTGCAAAACAAAATCCAGTTCCAGAGACCCACATTTCATTATTTTAATGCATTTTTGATACCAACTGCAGTCTCACCAGTAAGATTCACGCTTTGGGAAAATAATTATTTCTCCTTCTGCATTTTCCCCAATGAGTAGGAAACTTTTTTTTTTAATTCCTGTCATTCATGACTCATGTCAAGGACATACATAAGCCTGAGATTAATTATGGCCCATCAACACATACCTGGAAGGATAAATCAGCCACTTCCCATGGCCCACTTTGTTCTCCCTGCATGAAGACAAGCCAGAGAGCCAATTAGATGAGGTAGCCAAAACCCACAGACAGGCCCCTGATTGTGTACAGGGATATTAAGATTTTTAAGATGAAGTCCAAATGCTTGAAGTAAACAGGAACTAAAGTTTCAACTACCTAGTTTGGAGAGAAAAAAGTATAAAGGAAGAACAATTAAAAATAACAGAAAGCCAGTCATCTAATTAAGCTGGTCCAAGCAGTAAAAGATTGATCCAAAGTGCACTAAAATCAGAGTCTCACAAATAGAAACTGAATGGAATAGTGAAATTTAAAACAAAATGGAAAACCAGCAACAAAACACCCAAACCACCACCACTAAACAAAAAACCCCACCCCTACTCAAAAAAACCAACCCCACATAAACAAAGAACACCAACAAACCCCCAACAAACATTTTGTTTTCAAATGCAGTTTCTCCAAATGGCAAGATTTGTGGGTTTTTTTTAAGTTTCATTAAAAACAATATTTCCTGCTTATGAAAGAAGGGGCAGGGGAAAAAAAGGAGGAATTAAAGTTTTGATTACTTACTCTGATTCAAACTACAAAAGGTTTTCCAAACAACAAAGAAACTGTTTCCTGAGACAGCTAAAGTAGCTAGCAGGGAGGACAGAAGTGACACAAGCTGATTATTATAGATCACAATATATACAGTGGCTGTTAATTTGGACTATTCACAGCCCATTCCATGAATATCCTGACATCCTTCTCCATACAACATGGAAGTGGAATTTGCACTCAGAGCAGAACCCTGAGCAATCAGTGAGAGCAGCTGGACCAGGCTCTTGCTTGCAGTTACAAACCATTTGTGATCTCCAAATTTAAACTTCCTCCTGCAGATTCCATTCCTTGCCTTGCAGCAAACCCAAGATGTTATCATACACCAATTCACAAGTAAGAAGATACAACAGTATCCTTAATACTTGACTGTAGCTCACTTGATTAGAATAGTCATTTTTACCTGTTTCAAAAAATGTGATGCCACTACACCATTATAAAGTACATGAGCAGAAGACTGAAGTATATTTATAGGAGAGTACCAAAAGTTGGAACTACTGGGCAAGGGATTGCCAATAGCTTTGGTCAACAGGTTTCAGACAAGTTCTACATGGCTCTTCCTTTTCCCTCTGTGGTTCTTCTCTGCTTCTCTGGTCTTGTTTTCTATAGTCTCTTCAGTAATTGCCATTGGAAGTTCAAATCAGAGTCTGATCATAAATGCTGTGTTAAACACAAGACAAGGGAATGCCAGGAACTCTATCAGAAAGAAGATGCACAGGAGTGTTTTATAAGATAAAATTTCAGTGTTGGGTTTGCTTTGTTCCCAGAGGATGGGAGGGGACTGGAAACAGAAAAGGCCATCTAGTATCTCAGGAAAATACTCAACCACAAGGCATATCATCAAAGCTAAGAAAACTTTTCTACAGAATTGGAATGTAAGAATCTGGAGACAAGAAGCCTTGTGCAAGTCTTTCTAAAATGGAGTTGTTCTTCAAACTGCAAAGAATCCTTTCTGAAGAAGGGCTTCAGTATGAATGAAGCCAAAGCTGGAAAATGAGGGGACTGCCCCAGCCATTTATTAACGTCAAATATGCTGTCTCATGAATCAGAGCAGTCTGTCTGTTTTGGAACCCTTACAGAAAGCCCAGTGCACCTGGCTTGCTGAGCTCTGCATCAGGCTTTAGGCTGATCCAAGAGGAAAGCTGCATTCTCTGGTATGAATAGTTTGTCTTGAAAACATTTTTTTTTAAAAAGGCTTTTATTGAAGAGCCATCAGCAAACACATCATGCAGAATTTAAACAATGCACAGAATGGGGGGGGAAGCACCCACAAAAGGCACAATTATTTGTCACTTCTTAAAATGTAGCCAGCACAAGTGTCACATTTGCTCTTCAAGATAATAGCTTTGAAAACTTCCTGATCTGAAAAAGCAAAATATCTGTGGGGAATACACACATGCACACACAAAATACACCCAGTTTTCTCTGGCAGCCATCATCACAGTGTCAGATATTTCAGGATTAGGACAAACAGCAGTAAAAGAAAAAAACCCTGATGCAGATTGTGCTTGCTCAGCCAGTTATCAGCTCAATAAGTCAAGGCCCAGCCCCAACAATTCAGTACAGCACAGAATGGAAAAGCCACCTGAGGCAGCTTTGATTAACAAGCTGCCAGAAAACTAAGAGAATAAGATAAAAAATATATTTACTTTTCCAGCATTGATTCCAAAGAGTAAAGGCTGTTCAGTTTCTTTACAAATAGCACAGCAGGTTTCCCCATGCCTTCCTTACTTCTCCAAACACCACAGAAAGACATCATTTCTGTTCCCCTCTTATATCCATGCCCCTGCCATGACAGTTCACACCAGCTGAGGAAGTCTGCAATTCAACCCCACTGAAGGCATCAGGAATTTCCACATCAACAGCACTACCATTTAATCCCCTGTGTATATCAGCAGTCAAGACAGTCATCTAGCACAGCAAGGAAGGCATCAAGCCTAGAGTAGGAACTCTTCTTTACCATGAAGTACAGCATTTGAGGAGAGCAGAAGAGGAAAGCAAGGCAGAGCAGGCACCTCAATCCATGCACTTTGACTGAAGTTTATTATCTGACAACTCTCTCCACCTGTCTGCTGCCTGCTTCTCTCATGGGCAAAAGGAATGGTTAGCATTGCAACAGGTGAGGAAGCAGGAGTGAAATGTTCAGACAGTCATGCTACAAAGCCTGGCCCTGCTCCCAGCAAAGCCAGCAGTGGTATGATGGCCACAGATGTTGCAGTACCACTTCAGTGGCTCTGCCTGGCCTCTTCAATCCACTGCTTCATGTAGAAGACTTCCAAGGCCCGAGCTTGCTGCACAGATATAGGGTCCAGGGGGTGGCGGCTGCGCAGGTCCAGGTGATGGGCTCCATCTGGGATCACAACTGCCACGAGGGAATCAGTGATGTCCTGGGTCACCCCACCTGCAGACCATGGGTCCAGGCCACCATTGCTGTAAGGAAATGACATCTCATGAGGGTACAGCTGCATAGCAGTCAGCAGTGGGGCTGCAGCTCACATCGTGCCCACCTTGACTTCCAGCTAGTTTTGATTGCACATGTACAGAGAAGCAGATCTCAGCCTTGTCCAATGTCCTGTGCCCACTCCTCTGGTGAGGGAAACCTTCCCAACAGTTATGAAGTTATAAGCAGCTTAAGCAAGGCTATACTTCTGTCATTAATTATCTGGTAATTCAGATAATAACTTGTAAAAGCTCCACAGCCTCTAGAGACAGTTCTGCTGCCACCTGCCATTGTCATAAAAGGCTCATGTTCCCCTGTACCAAGACATGTCCAAATTCCCAAATCAAACCACTTTGTTTTCTCTCTTCAGCCTGCAATAAAATAAAAACTAGACCCTTTAAAAGTTTATTTTCAGAAAGTTCTACCTTTTTTCTGTCTCAGATGTGTCAACCTGGTTTTGGTACAGACCCTCAATTCTCCTTATTTCTAATAATAATTAAAAATAAAGCTTATATCCCTCAAGAAACTGTCTACAATTACTTTTCCTCTGTGACAGGACAATTTAATGCTATTTACTCCCCTTCTCCCTCCCCCAAATCAACAAACAGATTTCTTGCATTGTAAGTCTGGCTCCAAGTAATGCCTGGTCCATAGAGCATGGCTGAACAGTTTTGCATCTCTCCTTCCTAGCTTTCAAGTTGACCCAATAATCCCTACTACATCTTATTTTCCTTTATCACAATGTTCTTCCCACATGTGGTCCAACTTTCTGCACAAAGAAGCCAACACCCACGTACTTAAGGAAATACAAACTCCCCACTTAAAACACTGGACTTGCCCACAAAAGGACAATGTTAGAGATGGCTTATTGCATGTCAGTGTAAGCTTTTAGGAGGATCTGAGGAATTAAAACATCCTTGGACATGTAAAGATATGAAGCTAGAAAAATACCACAATGGCAACAGAAACAAGGAGTTAAAAAGAATTTTGTAGGAATAACTAAAAGTAAAAAACTGATAGGATCTGAATTAATATTTTCTTCATTTTAAAAAAAGTATCTTGAATTTCTGTAGTTCATTTTCAATAATTCTAAATATGATTTAAGACAAGAGAAATTTCTTCTATCTGTGAAATAAAAAACATTCACAGCTGCCCAATAAACATAAGCCATTGGATTTAAAAGGTCACCTGAATCAGAGCACCCTGGAAACAGGGAGATGAGTTGCCAAGAGACCCAGGATGTACATGGACTTGGATCTTTTGGTTCCAGTCACGTGGAAACTAAGCATGCCACAAGAAAACAATAGTCTCTGGCTTCTCTAGGAGCCTTTGGCTGCATCCTCTGCAGCTCCTGCCAAATGATGGCACCAGAGGCACTGACACAGTCTGGGAAGTGACACTTGCTGAGAGGAGGGGGATGGAGGGTTCACCACCAAGCAGTCATAAATCCTAACAGCTTTACAGGATAACTCAGCATCAACTGGAATGGATTATTTCCATGTTAAAACTAAGCATACATGCAAGTACTCAGTTCCCCATCTTACAGGGCAGAAGTTGCCCAATGTAAACAGAAATAGCAAAAGAAAAGAAAGAAAAGTCAACCACTCCTGCCTAGCAGGGGCCAGGCAAGTAGGGCTCCAGGAAAAACCTAACACAAAATACCAGCAGGCTAGTCCTGTTTTCATCATATTCCCTTGACAGCATAATAGGGTCCTACCTATCCCACAGCAAACAGTTCCCTTTCCCATCTTCTCTTCAGAGCCTCCACAACCCTCCAGCTTTGCCCAGAAAAAGGAAACGTTTTACAAAATCTTACCATCATTGTTTGTGTGCCCCACCCCCTTTTTTTTTTTAACATGCCCACTCTCTACAACTCTCAAGTTCCCTTTTTAACTTTTTTCTTTCACCTGTTCTCCTCAGCTAGGCCTTGTTATCTCCCTTCTTTTCCTCCATTCCTTTCTTTTATACCAACAATCCCCACTTTTGCACAGAGCCCCAGCATCTGTCAAAACAGAGCCTTCACTTTCTGCCTCTTCCTTGCCAGTGCAGACGTGCCCTAATTTAAAGGAATGCAATCCAGGTGTGATCCACCCAAAATGAAAGACATTTCTTAGGCTGTGCCCACCAAATGTTGCACTGTCTGATATAAACTGGGTGGATTTTGACTACCAGGCACATAGTGTCTGCCTACAGCCTAAGTAAGCACTCACACACTGATTACATACCTCCAAGAAGGCACCAAAGTGGCAGTGAAGGTTCCTGTGTTGACAACACACAATCCCTACACCAGTGTGAGTGTCTGCAGAGTGATGTGCTGCTTGCAGAGGGAGAAGTGGCAGCACCAGTTTAAGCATCCTGGCCAAATTCCACTGCAGATGGATAAATCCACCCTACAGTGGTTCTGTTTAGATGGAGTGTTCTTTCCTTCCTGCAGTAAACTGTTGTGCAAGTTGCCTGACACTTGAAACAGTGATTTTTACCCCACAGGGAGCCACTTTCTCTGGTAAACAGAGGGATATTTTTTGTAAAGCACTCTGCAGTGTTCAAGGATAAAAGGTTCTTACATAAAATGTACAGTGTTGACAATGTATTTGTTTGAAGAGAAACAACCCAGCTTGAGATCTCTAGCTTTGTGTGTCCAGCACTACATCATTCATTTGGTTGCTTTCAAGCTTCTCCCATTTCAAGCTCCTTCAGCTGGCATAAGTTCTTAAACACTCAGATTTCTTTGCATGTCTGTCATTTACAAAGCAGATTTCTACTGTACAGAGCTGTGAAGTCTTGGAAATAAGCAACACTCTGCAGAAATTAAGTTAAACCAACAACACCTTTTTCAATAAAAAAGTTTTCAAAAAAAAGGCTGGAAATTCTCACTCTAGAGGAGATTTCCTGCTGGGACAGAAACTGCAAGAGGCAAACAAGAAAGCAGCAGGCCTTTCAAGCCAAACAGACCAACACTAACTGCTGAAATCCAGAGGAAAAATCCCCAATTCAACTTTTTACTTTTAAAATACACAGCTATGTACCCAGGCTAATGAACTAATTCTGATTTTGTTTAAATAAGTGCTTTTTTGAAAAGGCCTTGGACAATTTGAACCAGAGCACAGAGAAATGCATCCAGGAGGAGCCAACAGCAGGCAATCAGTACAGCAAAGCAGAATTCCTGAGGGCACAAGCTTAAGAATGTTTATTAAATGCCTCCCTAACATGCAATAACCTAATGAGCAGCCAGTACTTACTAGTCAAAATTTATGTCACATCACAGTAGAAATACAGCTACATAAAACTTCCTTTAAAGAAAGCAGAGTTTAACCTTAAATATAAGGAAAGAGAAGGATGAGTAGAGAACAAGCAGCTTGCTCTAGTTTTTGCAGTAGACTGATAAATTACTTTCAATTTTTGCCCACATAAAGAGATGTTTCAGAGAAACTTCTGTTGCATTACTGGTATGCCCTGCTAGAATGGAAACTTCCCTTTGTGCTTGGAGCTTACACAAGTTTGTTGAAACTTGTCTAATTACCACTAAAAGAAAAGAGCAATTGGCAGTGATAGGAAAACTCCAAGTCACTTCCCTCTGTTTTCTCTATCAAAGGGAAAAGGAACATCACACCAGCCCCCCCACAAGGCTATCACCCTGAGCAACAGTTCTAGTGACCAAGACCCTGCATCACAGCTAGGGCTTGTGTAGACTCTCCTTTTATGTGGAAGTGACAGTGCTTTGGCTTCATAAAAGCTAGATGGATTTACCAGCATGGGACACCTGGACTTTGGCCACAAGATAAGAAGAAATCCACATGGGAAGAAAATTAGGTTTGGCAGAATCTCAACCCAGATTCTTCTTTTAGAGTCACACAGGCAGTGACAGAAAAGTTGGCTTCTTTAGCCACTGCAGACTGAACATTTTACTCTCAAGAGCAACACAAAACATGTGCATCTTTTATTCAGCTGGAGCACTGGATACAGAGCCTTTTGCTACTCAGGGCAGGCTCTCAGCACTGCCAACCCAAACTGGTGGAAGACTCCTCTCTAGAAGCTGAAACAAGGCTCACCTGAAGACAATGTTGCTGTGGGAACTGATGTTTTTCCCTCCATACATGGAAAGAATCCAGGAGGGACGAGGCCTCACTCCCCACAGCCTGTAACACTCTTCTGAAAACGCATCAAAGTCCCATTTCTGAGGTTCAAACATGTCATTGACACCATCTGAGCACAGGGGCATCACCATCTCAGTGCAAGCCTGAAAGAAATAGCAGGGTAACAAGATGTATTCCCAAAAGGCTGTCCAATAACTATTAGTGCAGTATTGAAATAAAAAAGCTCAAACAACATTTTATCAGTAATTACTGTAAAAAAGAACCATTTAAGTTGGAAAGGACCTTTAAGAACAGCAAGCACAACCATAAACCTAACTCTGCCAAGTCCACCATTACACCACATCTGCACATCTTTTAAATACCTCCAGGGACGGTGACTCCACCACTTCCCCAGGCAGCCTGTTCCAGTGCCTGACAGACCTTTCAGTGAATAAATGATTTCCTACTATTCAATCTAAACTTCCTCTGGCACAACTTGAGGACATTCTTCTCATCCTATCACTTGTTACTTGGGAGAAGAGGCCAACACCCACCTCCCTACAACCTCATTTCAGGTATTTGTAGAGAGCAATAAGGTCTCCCCTCAGCCTCCTTTGCTCCAGATTAAACAATCTCAGCTCCCACAGCTACTCCTCATAAGACTTGTGCTCCCAGACCCTTTACCTGCTTCTGAAAGCAGCTGCCTTGGTCCTTAGAAGAGGACCTATATGTAAGTGTTGTATGTGGTTAGTAAATGGGATAGGGAGAGTGGAATGCCCCAGAGCCCTTACCTCAGGGGTCTCTATTTTTGTTACCTAGTTGATGGGAAAGGTGAGGTCTCAGTGAGCTTCAGAATAAACGGCCTCAGTTGAAAGAAATTGGTATCAACATATCCTGACAAATTCACCTGCAGAAACTGAGGTGGACAGCTGGGATGGGGAGATTAGGAGACCAAGATGTTGCTGCTGTACATTTTCTGTCAATATGAAGAGCTGAAAATCATCAATTAGCTAAATAATGGAGACACAACCTAATCCTTCTAGGAAAGCTCCTTTTGTGCCTTTTCCTCCCCACTACCACCATACTTGCTTCATGGCTGCATTTGTCATCAGTATATCAATTATATCTGGTGTAATATGTTGACAGTTAAGTGACCTGACAATTCTCATCAGATCTTGCCCAAAAAACCTCACCAATTACAATTTAGAAAGAATACAGCACATACCTGATAGTACCAACCCAACTGGCCCAGATTCTTTGTTGCAGTTTCAGATGTGTCAAAGCATGAGGCTCCTCCTGAGTAATTGTAATAGACATTTACTGCCTGGAAAACATTCTGCAGCAGCAATTTGTCAGAGAGACTGGGATCCTTCAAGAACTTGCAGACTTCCTGCAACAAAGAGAGAAGGAAGAGGTCTAAATCTGCAAGAAATAAAGATTAATACATGATACCTGATGGGATATATATTTATTTTCAAAGCACAGCCAGGCCACTTCTAGAAGGCATCTATGCAAGGACACAGCTTGAGCATCATATAAAAAAACCCAGTACTCCATTTGCATAGTGCATGCTACTATGAGGAAACAAACTACATTTCCTGATTAAAACTTTAAAAACAGTGCAACCTTTCATTCACCAAGCTTTTAAATCCATTCTCCATTCTTTAAAATGGAGGGGGGGAAAAAAAAAAAGAGTATTTAGCTCATTTGTAATGAAAGATACTACATGCAAACACACAACAAAAAGGCTCCAGGTATAGACTGGGGGTCCCTGCATTTGCTGTTATACAAATGGAAACATCCATGTAAGGAAGGTTCTAATATTTTCAAGTCCTTCTATACAACATCACTGTACAATTCTTACTTCTTTGTGTTTGGAAAATATGAATCTGTGGAACAAGGAACTGTTTTCCCAGTGAAATATTAAGAACAATCTCAGGTGGAGTTTAATTCAAAATCTTAACTGAGGACATAGGTAGTGGAAAAAGCAAAACAAAGGACATAAAAGCTACTGCCCCAAAAGTTTTTTCATCTTAAAACTTCTTTTGGTTTAAAGCACTAATATTCTCTTTGGCAAGGCTTTGATCTTACTCCTGGCTCCACAGAGCTAGGACTAATGAAAGAACAGTGAAGGGTAAAAAAAAAGTGAATCTGAGTGCAATGGAAAAATGTAGAATTACTCTCCACAGGGAGCACAGGATGCTCTGCAACTCCAACACTGTCCAAGTGCAGGTGTGTAGGCACATAGGGAAAACTCACATGGCCAGTGCAAACTGTGCATCTTTGAAGGAGCGAACTTACCATCCTTCCCTCCCCTGTATCATCTTTTTCCCTCATTTTCATAGTGAAAGCTAGAAAACTGATCCCTCCCTTGCTCCCTACAGACAAGACCTGAACACTGCAAAGGACAATATGAACACCTTTCTGAAGTTCTGCTTCAGAAAAAGCATCTAAGCAGCTTAAGTAACTCAGATTCCATACATTAGAACTGCCCGCATGAGCTGCAGCCTTTTCTGTGTTTGGTTTATACTTCAGTCAAAGAGACAGCATGGACAGTGGTGGAGATGAGCACATTTCTTAGATTGTGTCAGATTGATAAAAAAGCAGAAATAATTTTCAAGGTGTTCATATCGTCCTTTGCAGACAGTCACAAAGCATAGATTAATGGCCTTCCCCTCCTCAATCAGGCAACTCTACACAACACATTTTGTTTCTATTTCACTACTGTTTATTAGCCAAAAAACCCTAATATTTTTTATTTTTTTACACAGTAAAGCTGGGAGAGGAGAGAATTAGTGAAACCAAATAGTCTCTTCTACAAGACATCAGTTTTCAATTACCTTTATAGGCCAAGCTGGCAGAGGCTGTAAGAAGTCAGCTTCATAGGGATAGTTCACCATAGCCAAGTTTACCCATGTTTCACTCAACCAGTTTTTCAATACAGCAACATCCTGAGGATTTTTTAATGGACTGCACAAATGAAATGTTCTGGAAAGCCACTGTAAACCTTCATCTTCAATTAAAAAAACAAACAAACCTTCATGTATTGTACCATTAACACATAGATCAGTTGTGCTGCTGCTAAAAAAGATAATTTCACTTAGTATAACTAATCTGGTGACATTATTTCACATGCATACAAGCATAGCAGATGAAATTTCAGTCAGCACTTTTAAGTGAAAGGAAACAGAATCTGCATACTTCAGCACATGGGTATGTCACAGCTAAGATAACATTAACTAAAAAAAGCAAAGACAGATTTACAAAGACATTTGGCATTTTTTTGATAGAAAGTAACATCAAGGCATTTCCAATGAAAAAAATCAAACCAGCTAGCTTACAGTGCAAGGACTACTAACAGATGGATGGATCTCTTTGGACTCTCCCGGCCTTCTCTTTCATTATTTTATCTGTTCTAGCACTTGTTCAGTTCAACCTCCCTGATTTTAATTAACTAACTCACCATATCAGGATTTCTCTTTAAGACATGAAACTCAAGTAGCAAGATTTTTTTTTACATAGTATTGCTTTGCTGCACAATGAGCTCATCTGATTCAGAATCATAGAATCATTTAGGTTAGAAAAGACCCTTAAAACCATTGAGTCCAACAAGTCCCTAGCACCAAATTCATAAGGATTGCAGTGATTTTCTGTACCTGATTGCAGTCAGTATTAAAACTCTTTTTTCAGACTACTTTTTCTTTGTAACATGGCCTACTTTGTCAAAAAGAAATGCAGGTTCTCATCTGAGTCAGCTCCTCTCTGACCCTAGGGATGTTTGAACCTGAATCCTGAATCACACCAGGTGTGAACAAAGCTTGGGATGCAACAAAACAGACATTTAAAAAAACAATGCTGAGCTCATTTGGCAGTTTTCAATACTAAGAGTATAGTTTAAAAA
The DNA here is from genome assembly GCF_000747805.2 of Chaetura pelagica. Taxonomy (NCBI): domain Eukaryota; kingdom Metazoa; phylum Chordata; class Aves; order Apodiformes; family Apodidae; genus Chaetura; species Chaetura pelagica. Next base: position 662,487 of record NW_009954416.1, on the reverse strand, counting down.
CAATCAAGATACATATATATGTATATATAAAACAAACTTGGTGGTTTCATGAAGTCATAACAAAATTCTGAACATTATGACCCTTTGAAAACGTACTGGTAATGTCTCACCTGTTGAGGAAAGACTGGTAATGGCCTTCCAGGAATTGCGGATGCTTTCTGAGCAGCCTGTCCCACTCATTTTGAAATCATTAGTCACTACACTGGAGAAAGCACCACATGGGACCAAATCACCAAACTGCCAGATTGGGGCAGAGGCTGCCAGAGCTCTGCAAAGGGACATAAAAAGGTTATGTTCAAAACAAACAAACCTTCATGTATTGTACCATTAACACATAGATCAGTTGTGCTGCTGCTAAAAAAGATAATTTCACTTAGTATAACTAATCTGGTGACATTATTTCACATGCATACAAGCATAGCAGATGAAATTTCAGTCAGCACTTTTAAGTGAAAGGAAACAGAATCTGCATACTTCAGCACATGGGTATGTCACAGCTAAGATAACATTAACTAAAAAAAGCAAAGACAGATTTACAAAGACATTTGGCATTTTTTTGATAGAAAGTAACATCAAGGCATTTCCAATGAAAAAAATCAAACCAGCTAGCTTACAGTGCAAGGACTACTAACAGATGGATGGATCTCTTCGGACTCTCCCGGCCTTCTCTTTCATTATTTTATCTGTTCTAGCACTTGTTCAGTTCAACCTCCCTGATTTTAATTAACTAACTCACCATATCAGGATTTCTCTTTAAGACATGAAACTCAAGTAGCAAGATTTTTTTTTACATAGTATTGCTTTGCTGCACAATGAGCTCATCTGATTCAGAATCATAGAATCATTTAGGTTAGAAAAGACCCTTAAAACCATTGAGTCCAACAAGTCCCTAGCACCAAATTCATAAGGATTGCAGTGATTTTCTGTACCTGATTGCAGTCAGTATTAAAACTCTTTTTTCAGACTACTTTTTCTTTGTAACGTGGCCTACTTTGTCAAAAAGAAATGCAGGTTCTCATCTGAGTCAGCTCCTCTCTGACCCTAGGGATGTTTGAACCTGAATCCTGAATCACACCAGGTGTGAACAAAGCTTGGGATGCAACAAAACAGACATTTAAAAAAACAATGCTGAGCTCATTTGGCAGTTTTCAATACTAAGAGTATAGTTTAAAAACTATCAAGATACATATGTATATATAAAACAAACTTGGTGGTTTCATGAAGTCATAACAAAATTCTGAACATTATGACCCTTTGAAAAAGTACTGGTGATGTCTCACCTGTTGAGGAAAGACTGGAAATGGCCTTCCAGGAATTGCGGATGCTTTCTGAGCAGCCTGTCCCACTCATTTTGAAATCATTAGTCACTACACTGGAGAAAGCACCACATGGGACCAAATCACCAAACTGCCAGATTGGGGCAGAGGCTGCCAGAGCTCTGCAAAGGGACATAAAAAGGTTATGTTCAGAAAAATACACGCATCCTGAACCCTTGCAAAGTGAACTTCCATCCTCTGGTTAATCCCCTCCCCACAGCCACTATCTAAGAAGCATTTCTAATTCAGCTTGGACACTGTGTCCTTGGTGAACTAACCAAAATGTTGCAGAACTGTTCCACAGGTCTGCATGCAAAGTTGCTGAAGGTTTGAGTCTTGGACCCTAGTACAAAGATATCAGTAAACACATACAGTAGAAATTCAGACTTGTTTTATTACTTTTCATTCTCATCTAGCACCTAGGTCTTTCTCACTAGGCATTGTGCAAACTCAACTCAAGAGTTTGCCCACAGAGATTTACTTTCTAGCAGACAAAGGAAGGGGAATTACTAATGTTTCCCAGAAAGGAACCAAGACACTGAAGATATTAAAGACCTGCCTCAAGTCACCAAGAAGTCTGGTGACCCTAAAAAAAATGAGGTGTAAAGTCAGTGTCCATAATAAGTGTTTTTACAAAGTTAATAGAGAGCTTTGAAAATATCAACCACCCAGTACATGCTGACCTACAGTTGTCTTCATTAGGCAAACAGTGCCTCCCCCTGAATTTCAGGTAACTTAATTCCTTCTCCCACTAGGAAAAATTCAAGGCAGCTCACCCAACCACCGCATGGGGGTACTTCATCCGAAACCAGGCTGCAAGCATTCCTCCATAAGATCCTCCTATAGCTATGACAGGGCTGTAACGGGCTCCTGCAGTGCTTGTCTTCAAGTACTCAACCAATACTGCAAAGTCTGCCAGAGCTTGCTCTGATGTCAGGTAATTCAGATGCTTGGAATCCTGAGACAAACACAGCAGGTTATATACAGCATGGGAGTAATTTCCAGCAGTTGAGTTCTAAACCTGTGCCTGATAACTAATGAAATACTCTTTGCAGCTATCCCTCAAAGTGCTAGAAAATCCCAGATGTATTTGTTTTTAAACCTAGAATTGATAGTAACAAAACCAGGATAGTTGTGTACTCCTAGCACATGTAAATCTTACTCAGGCTAACAGTCATTGCACTGGTAAGCACTAGAGTAGGCAGAATTGTTTGTATAGAACACATTTAAGGAAGACAAAAGCCAACACTTACACTGAAAGATTCATTCCCAAAGGGCAAAGATTCTCCATAATATCTGTGCTCAGCAAATACTAACATGGCATCAAGTTCTTCAGCCACATCCCACATAAAACCCTAGTCAGGGGAAAACAGACATTTAAATAAGTTGAACAGATTCTTCTCAAATCTCTACTTTCAGTCTATTGTGTTCCAACTTTTATTCTTTCATTAGAAAAATATCACTATCAATATGCAATTAAAGACAGAATACAATCTGGTTTTAAAGTATCAATGAAGTAGAAAAAAACATACAAAATATTCACCCATATATGTATATTTTAATGCTACAAAGTATTAAGCAGATAGTACACACAGGCAATCCTGCCAGAACTCCTATGGCATCCATAGGAAATGAACACTACAGTAAAAAAGCATCTGAGTTGGAACTACATCACAGAAAACACCAACTTTATTTGGCAATAAGCAATAACCTGGAGCATTGCAATACACCTTTTTTCAACTAATTAACAACTACATCTTGTTATTACTTGTTGAAAGCAGCTTGTTACCACCAGTGAAGGAAACAGGCAGACAGAGATCTGCTGACAGAACCAAGTGAGCAGTCCTTGGTTGCTTTGAGCCCAGCACGTGCCACCTCCTCCTGTGTTACTGGGCTTTGTATTGAAGTGGCTGAAAAGTGCCCACATACACTGTTCTGCATTTTTATCAGTCAGGGAGGTAAAAACTTCCACAGGTCTTGTCAGAGAATAAGGATCATCTATCTTTGATTTCCAGCCCTCCTCTCAGTCACTTCATTTTTCTTACAGAAAAAAACCTCATCAGAACTTCCCATTTTACTTGGGGAGTCTAAAGGCCTGGGGTAGGTGTAACATGGTCCAAAATTTTACATTCTTAGCTTAAGGCACCTTAGTGTTTCCCCTAGAAATCTTATTCAGTGCTCCAGGAAGTTAATATATGTGAACCCCTTGATTTCTATGGGTTTCAAATAGGAACCTGAACCCCCAACATTTTTTTGTTCTGTTCAGCTTCCTCTTCCTCCTACAACAACCATAACCATTACAAAGTTCTCTTTAAATTATATTCTGACATTTTCTCCTTGTTTTTCCTTATTTTTCAGTACACCACTACTGGAGAGAAGGACTAATTCAAGAATCAAGAATATTTTCCACACCGTATTGTTGCAGAACCATGTGATATCCCCTTCATTGCCTGTATAAAACAGTATTGGCCCATTGTCTTTCTTCCAATGCTGATCTGCTACTAGATACCGCTGCTGGAATGTCAGATTTTCATCAAATCCAAAGTGATCAATCTGCAAGAACAAAAGCAGGTTCAGAAAGCTAAAGTTAATCCACCACAAGTGCCAACAACAAAAAAAAAACCTGAAAACTTTTACTAAGAAAAAAAAATCATGCTAAATGAATTCCTACATTCCTAATACATTGAAATTCTTCTGCTTCAAAAGCACACCAGCCAAACTTACAGGTATATGCAGTGAAGGTTCAGCTATTTAAAAAATGTCCTTTTTAAGGTCCTTTTTGCTTTAAGATATACTTAGAAAAATCAGACAAATCTACTGAGGGGAAACAAAATATCTGATGTAACAAAATTGTACGAACAAAGCAAGGAGAGTCACTGTCCTGCAATGTCTTGAGTCTTCAGAAAACTCCTTACTAGCCTTATCACTTAGATAAAAAAACCCCAAACAATAACAACAAAAAAATACAAACAAAAAGCCCCACTTCTTCCTTCTCTCCATGTTTTGGCATGAAATGGAAGTTTAAACATTCTTGTTAGAAAGCGGTCGGGTATTTTGATTCTTAGAAAATGCTAATTCTCTGTAGTTCATATGCTACTGACAGATTTCCCATGTAGTTTTACAGAGTGCTGCTTCTCTCCTTGCAATTTTCACCAATTCACATACCTTCCCCAATTCTTTCCACTGCCCTACAAATATTGCAAGCCTGTACATACCACTTACCACAAACACCACAGCATTAGCTTTATTCTCTCACCTGACATTTAATTTCAATTTCCAAGGTCAGCTTTTCATCTTTTATTCACACTGCTTTGTATGCACTACTCCCCTTGACCCTTCCCCAAGCATTTATCCATACTGGGAAGTTTATCAGTTGCTTTTAAAACTTCACCTCTTCCATGGGTATAATCTTATTCTGGAATGATCATACAGGCTTTTAGTATAATAAAAAAACCCAAATCAAAAGCAACCTCAGCAGAGCTACACTGCTTGATTACCATGCATTCACAAAATAATGCTTTTATTCATTAGCTGAAGATGACTTGTAGTTTCAAGTTTTGACTTCTGTCAGCACAAAGCATCATCTTCTCCTTTCATATAGTCGCTTGTTGGCGGTTACAGCCTGACATCTGCTGGCTTGAACATCTCTGCTCACCCATCTGCCTTGACACCAACAACTGCCAAATCTCTCAGATGCTCCAGGAACCAGCCTTTCACATTTCTTGTTCTGAGAATATCTGCAAGTTAGTGTTAAAAAGCAGCAAATCACACACAAGTCCAAGCACTCACTGCTAACAGTGACCTAACTGCTAGGCAGATTGCTCCAGGCAGCTCAGGGAAGCCTAACTCCAGACCTGCAGGATCCAGCTGCTCCACATTACAGACTTACACTTGATCTGGGTGAAAGAGAGCACAGGAACACAAGATACAGAATTGGCTGCAAAGTGAGTTTTCCAAACTCTTGGAAAGCTTATTCACTCTTGGACTGAAGAGAGCACAGCTGTGTTGCCCCACACTGCTAGAACAGCAGGAACAGCTGATGAGACTTTCTACTGCAGAGTCTTGACAGACAGAGAGGTCTATGCCCTAAATAAGTTAACTCCAGTGACTGTTTCCAGATCCAAATAAAACTAATTTATATATGCTACACAGCTTTGCTCAGTGGGACCTTTTATCACTTACTCTTAAGTATATGGTGACATTTTCATGCACACTTTTAAGAGCTCTTCCACTAAATCCAAGTGCTGAGAACATAAGCTGGGCTTACCCTACACTCACAACTCACCTGCTCTTTTTCCATTTGCACAGTTATTCATTTTAATGCCATTTGCTATATCAAGCATAATCAAGATTGATTATATGTAGTGATTAGATACAGAAAGGCAGAACAAGGTCAGCAGCTGAAGAAGTTCTTGGTCATAAGACCTTGGGACAATTAAAAAGAAGGATAAGGCACATCTAAAAAACACATTATAGTTTAATAAACTCCAACACTATTACAAAGTATAATTAACACATCTTTTGTTCTAGATCTGTTTGTGAAGGGGAGAAGTATTTTTTCTAACCTTTCTGGTTAGGCTCCTAGCCAGAGACAGGAAGAAATGGACTCATGTGTCCTGTCTGCCTTATGAAATCACCTAAAATTAAACTTTTAGCTTTAAAACTTGATTCTGCCTTCTTCCCACCTGAAGCCAGTATCAACTACAAGACTGAACAACAAGTATTCAAATTCCCTGAACTATAAAGGTATGTTCCAATATCTTCTCAGTGCAGGCAGCTTAATATGCAGCTGACTAAAAACAGAGTGGAAGGGGGAAAAAAAAAAATCAGAATATTTTAATGGATAAGCATCCTGTTGGCACCAGGTTGAGGTTATTCCAGGGAGTATCATGCAGAACAATCTTAAAGCCCATCTTGCTGTTCACATGCCACTGGAACTGGAAAATTAGGATAGTAATATTCAAATATTAATACACTTTCCCAAATAATAAACCTGAAAGAAAAATGGTTGTTATCTCCTATGGTTTTCTAGTGAGTGAAAAGGTTTTTTTGCCTGTTTTAGTAACCACACTGATCAAAGTGTCATGGCTCTCTATCATGGCTCTTAGCTATGCTGCAGACTCACTCATTGCCATCAGACATGTTTTTCCTTCTCACTCCTCCCTCAATCTGTAAAATTTCAATAACCTCACAGCAGCTGGATAACCTCTGTTTATCATATTCATAACACAAACCATAGATACAGTTAAGATCTCAAGCAAGACGACACCCAGACTTCTCCAGGGAAAAAAAAAAAATAATCACAAGTACCTATTGCAACTGAAGAGCAGTAGCTCCTTTATTGCTAGATGATGGTGCTTTATACCTTGTAGTAACTTGTCTTTGAAAAGGTAAGACAACATGGCTAAAAAAAGCCCTGTTTGTTAAGCAGACAGAAACAGATGTCACAATCGCTGGTTGTTGCCAAGAAATTAAGAAATTCTGACTCCAGAACACCAAAACAGAGTTTGGATGTTTCCCAAGGAGTATCTCCTCACAAGAGTTAAAACTGTTTGAAAACACACCAAGTCAGAAGGGAAAAGCACAAGAATTAATACAAAATTGTGAGGTGAAAGGTTGGGACACAAAGGGAAAGCTGTAGCTCAAGAACAGCAGGTGGAGCTGCCGTGTAGTTGAACTGCACTGCAGGCACATGCTGGGCTGCCCGGAGGAGCTGCTGCTTCTCTCCTTCAGCAAGTGCTTTCTTCACCATCCTTTACAGAACAGGCATGCAAATAAGTAGTAAACCCCAGGAAGTGTGGGAAGTATACTTTACAACTCAAATAACCCATATATATATATACTTTAAATGAACTCTTAAGAAAAAAAAAAGTTTAAAAAGACATAACAAGACTAGACCACAACAGCAAATCAAGCAAACAAAAAGCTACAGTTGGGAGCACATTTACAAAACCTTAACTCTTGGTTAAAAGAAACAATGGTAGAGAGCATACATGAGGTTTTTCTTATCAGTTTTCATCATTATTATTACTACCAAGATGTCAGCTGTAAGTACTAGGTCCTGAGCAACCTAATACAACTTTGAATTTGGCTCTGCTTTGAGTAGGATGTTGGACCAGATGACATGTGGAGCTCCCTTCCAAAACTAGGCCTGTTTTGGGATTAATTCAAGCCAGTTATACAGCCTAAAACTTTAAGCTTCTGTAAACAAGACTACTTAGCAAATTTGGTTAAAATAATACAGTCAGCAGCAGCAATACAACATTTTACAAATGAAGCTACCAGATACATGCAACACTCTTCAACACAGAAATCAGTCCTTCTAATAATAACAAAATTGAGGATAAAGGGAGGAAAAGGAGTAGTGAAAGTAATAATTTATGAATAAGTTTAAGGGAAACTTGTCAGCTGAGGTAAGCAGGATGGGAATACTTTGGAGAGCTACAGCTGTGTAGCAAAAGGAGAAAAAAAAGTTCAGTTCCACACACAAAAGTCTTCATGAACTTTGTGTGGTTAAAAAAAAAGGAATCACCTTGTATTTTCCTGCACACCTTTGAGTCAAGGCTCACAAAGCTCTCGAGGAAGATACATGCATACACACAAGAGATGATTGGTCAAGAGGCAGCCAGCTCCAGACAGGAGATTACAGCCACGACTGCTCAGAAGGACTCTCAGAGTTTGGTTAAAACCAGCAGCAGGCAGCATGAGCTGTTGCACCCAAAAGGATGATGAAAACTGCAGACTGAAGGCTTGAGCCAGCAGGTTTGATCCTGTAGCTCAAAGAAACTCTAGAGTGAAGTGCAGCTCATCAGCTCAGGAAACTGAGCCACTGAACATAGTAGAAGGAAGGGTCAAAACCCACTTTCACTGCCTTCTACTCAAAATACATGGCACATTTATTTGACTTAACCTTCTATGTGCACATACATCATGTGCCTGCATTGAGTTCTCAAAGATTACTCATCTCAGTGTTTTTATAATGTGCTGCTTTGTTGTTTTGAAAGTCCACTTAAAATAAGCCACTCTGCCACACATCTCCCCTGGGGATGAAACAAAAAACAGAGCAGATGTTATTTTACATATGTTAGCCTGCTTAATATACTCCTGGAAGGATTCAGGAACTATGGCACTGTGTGAAGGACAAAGACAAAACAGGACATGCTGGCTAAAACCTACTTCCTTCTCAGCAGCATCTTAAGATCATCTTAAGGTGACTACAGACATGACAGAGAAGGCTTCAGGAAGACCTTATGGCAGCCCCTCGAAACTTAAAAGGGGGCTTATAAGAAAGATGGAGACAGACTTTTTAGCAGGAAATGTTTTGAGAGGACACAAGGGCTAATGGTTTTAAACTAGAAGAGGGGAGAAACACTGGCACAGCTGCCCAGAGAGGTGTTAGATGCCCCATCCCTGGAAAATATTCAAGGTCAGCTTGGACAGGGCTCTGAGCAACCTGATCTAGGTGAAGATGTCCCTGCTCACTGCAAGGGGGTTTGGACTAGATGACCTCTAAAGGTCCCTTCCATCACAAGCCATTCTTTGATTCTATCAAAGCAAACCCAAGCCTTTAAGAAAAAAAGGCTATAATTCAGAGTAGAGTAGCTTCTAACCAAAAGAATTTAATGTCATTCAAGGTGCTAAATCAGCACCTGATGGTTTTATGCTTTTGAGGTTCTGGCAATATTTCAAGCGTCTGAAAGCTTTTATGTCATGCCTTGAATTTCAATCCTCTAAGCTATAGCTTTATTATCCCAAACTTGGATACTGCATTTGAAACCAAGTCAGTTGTTTCACTAGTGAGAAGCCAGGGGATTTTAAGAGGTTTGCTTCCCCCTCCAAGCGTTCATGGAGTTGTTTTCAGTGCTTATCCTGTCTGAATTATTTCCTGAGGACAGGAAGATACAGGATAGCGTGAGGATATCCTCCTGCGTGAACACCAGTGTGGGCACTAGTCTCTTTGGGATTTCACTGATATATTTCTATTCCTGGTTTTACTCCTCACAGCTTGTGGGACTCCAGTGCAATTACAGCAGATCCTATCACTTTTGTTTCCTCTTTAAAGTCTTTGTTCCCTCCATTTGAGTTGGAAGTTCATAAAGGCAGGGACCGCCTTGCCATCTGTGTACAGTAACATACTCAAGTGCCTCAATTTTTTTTTTTACAATTACTACTACATATAATTAAATATTCAAGCTCACAAAATACATTGCAGCCATAGAGTATCACTAAACATATATATATACACACACACTGACACACTATTTATGTATTCACAGCAGGGGAGATAAAGAATCAGACATGAAAGCTAAATAATTTTTTATTATTTTTTTTTTAAAGTCTCCCTCCCTGACACTATTCTTTGTTGCTTTGTGCATCACAGCCTGCTAGGACTGAGGCTTCATCTCCCTGACAGCTGGTAAGGTTCTTTCAGTTTGTCCCTACTAACTTAGTGCAAAAGGAAAAAAAAAAAAGGGGGGGGGGAAAACCACAACGAGAAAATTTCCTTAGCTTTGGTCTATCTCTCCATTTTACATGCAAGGAATTAGGTGTTTCCTTGTTTTCTAGGCTGATACTTGTGGAAGGAAGGGACAGCAAAGACTGAAGTCTGTTGAAATGACAGAATTGCCTCAGTTGGAAAAGACCTCTAAGATTAGAGTCTGTCAACCCAGAAAAGAAACACCATGTCCACTGCATGTCCTGAAGTGCCACATCTACACATCTCCTAAATACCTCCAGGAATGGTGATGCCACCACCCTCCCCAGGCAGCCCACTCCTGTGCCTGACAACTCCTTCAGTAAATAAATTCTTCCTAATATCCAACCTGAACCTCCCCTGGTGCAACTTCAGCCCATTTCCTCTGGTTCCATCATTACACTTGAAAGAAGAGGCCAATACCCACATCCACCTCCCAAAAACCTCCTTTCAGATAGTTGCAGAGAGCAATGATGTCTCCCCTCAGCCTACCCTTCTCTAAAGTAAAATAATTGATGCTCTGTGGAAGAGTGGAAAGATGTAAGCTGCACATCCTTTCATCAGGCTGCATTAACCAACTAACTTGAAAGTCCTACTAGTAAATAAAAGAAAAATTAAAGGACTCTGTCATAGTATCTTCACTCTAATTCAGAGATTTTGTACACTAGATTTAATTTTAATTAACCAAACATACAGACCTAACAGTACACATGCTTTTGCCTATTAATTGATTCCAGCTTTACTCTATGAGCAATGGTCTAGCAAAACTGTTACCAATTAATTGGTTGGAATTAGTTTTTAGCCAAACATAGTCCCCAAGACAAATGGAGGCTCTTAAGATCCTTGTAATGGATCCCTTCCACTGCAACTGTGTCCTCTTGAACACCCTGGTCTTGTCACAAAGCACAGTCATGCTTTGTGTATTTTACTGAATCTTCTTCTATGCTTCATTTGAAACCATGTCATCTGCTCTTGGGTGGGTTGCAAGTGTTTAAGGAAGTTTGCTTTTAGCACTAATTCATCACTTCAGTGATTAAAAAGCACTGACAAGGAAAGCCTCAGACAGGAACTCTATGCCCAAATTGTGAATCTGGGCAGGAGTACACTTAAAAGGAAAAGACTGAAGAACATTTAAACAGCTGCAGGATATGCTGTAGGAAAGCACCAGGGCACTCAGTTCAACCCTTGTTACAAACAAACAGTTCCCAAACAGTATAGGATGGAAGGTTATTTTTATGTTGAAACCTAAGCAGCTAATGAAAACAAAACCAAATTGGTTTCAACTTCCACAAACTATTAGTAGTTCTGTGCTGCAACTGAAACGCCAGATTTTCCTTATTATTTTACAGGATGAGGACTATAGATGCATTTAGGCTTTAACTACTTAAGCATAAAATCCACCACCCATCACAATGAGGATGCAATTCCCCATTCAACTCCTCCAACTGGAAGGACAGTCTGAGAAGTCCTGTAGGCCCTCCCAGAGTTTTCTGCCCCAGACTTGAGAGTCACAAAGCTCCAGCACAAGGGAGAGAATGGGTGACCAAGGCAGGAGATGGCAGGAATCACTCTGACCCACTTTAACCCCACTCTGCATTCCCCTGCCACTCCGCTCTTCTCCAAGCTATGGAGATGCTTGTGGCGCTGAGAATCAATCCACTCTGTACATTTATAACAAACTACCATGGTGATAAACACACCCAATGTTCACATCATTGATACTTCCATTCAAGGCATTACTGGTGAAATTCTTCCACAGGAGAAGGGATGGGGCAAGGATAGGGAACAAACAAAGCTTTATTACCTGAAGTGCATGATTTCCTAAGGCTGAGATGTACTACACCAGCAAAAACAGAGTTACCCTGGTGAAAGGGCTTTCAGACCCTTAACAGGCAAAGGCCAGTAATTTTTTCCATCTGCCTTCCATATCTAATTACAAAGCCATCTCACGTGGAGGATTAACTTCAGAGAAGAGGAAAAGTACATGAACCTTCAACACGTCACAGAATATTCCAGTTTTGCTGAGTGTATCCTAAAATTTTGACAAGGACTAATTGCTTAAACAAAATACTTTACAAAAGAAGTTTGGTCTTTCCTGATCAAAACGGTTTTCATTTGAAAGATTTACTTACTCTTTTTTGTAAACAAGGACATAGGAAGGAAAGCATTTCAGACTCATAGTGTGATTTGTTCAAATTAAATATTTAAGACATGTCTGCCTCTCCCTCAAAAAAGAGCTAGAACTTCTTACTTCACCAAATATTCTTCAGCTTCCCAGATTTTCAAAGCTACAGAAATTTGCTCTGTTCTGTGCTTCTCCCAGTCTTAATGTGACCATGATTATTTGTATTTTATTTTCTACAGCCAATCCCACACAAGACAAGGGATTCAAGGAAGAAGAAGAGACCAACACAGTAAAAGCAAAGATAAAACAACCCTGTCATCCATCTGGATATTCTTTTAATTAGATAAAGCACAGGAAAAATGGCAAAAGCTGAGTACAGGGGTGGCAGTTCATTTGTATTAAAAAGCCTTGCACACCTAGGTGAGGTCCAGTACTCTGGATTTTACACATGCCACGGCAGATAATTCATTTAGTAGCCACCAATTCTAATAAGCATCTAAGAGGGAGGGAGGAAGACAATCTCAGAAAACAAAGCATCAAAGCAGCAATTAGTCATACAGCCCATATGCAACAGCAAAAATACCACCTAGCAACTTCTCCTCTGCTAAGCTTGCAACATACCCGAACACTGAAGAACAACTGCCTGCTTGCAGGGCCCTGAGTCACTGGTAGACAGGATGATAGGGAGACTGGCAGCATTCAGGGAAATACCATATGTGGCTCCCTGCAGGTGAGAAGTTTTTCTACTAATTGCTCTACTTTAAAACAGAAATATCCACATCTCATCACAAACCATTACAAAAGTTCTCCAGTGGCTGAAGAGAGTCTCAGAAGCATATGGATAAGTGATGGGTCTTCATATCACTGCAGTTAAGACAGAATTCAGCTGGCCCACGCATGCTTTTCTTCTCATAGTAGAGCAACAGTTTTTCCTTCTAAATAGAGGCTCTCAGATGTTCATAAAAAATAATTTCTATCTACTTTTTTTTCTACTTAAAATCAGGCAAGAACATGTTTAATGAACATTAATGAACATTTTTATGAACTACCCCGTTCATAATATATTCTGAACAACTCCACAGGCATTGCCAAAAGCCATTTGAGCCAGTTGTGGTCAATGGGACAGAATCTAGTTGGAGGTCTGTGACTAGTGGAGTCCCTCAGGGGGACCAGTACTATTCAGTGTTTTCATCAAGCACCTGGATGAGGGAACAGAGTGTGCCCTCAGCAGGTTTGCTGATGACACTAAACTGGGAGGAGTGGCTGACACACCAGAAGGCTGTGCTGCCATTCAGTGAGACCTGGACAGGCTGGAGAGTTGGGCAGGGAGAAACATGATGAAATTCAACAAGGGCAAGTGTAGAGTCTTGCATCTGGGGAAGAACAACCCCATGGACCAGTACAGGTTGGGGGCTGAGCTGCTGGAGAGCAGTGTAGGAGAAAGGAACCTGGAGGTCCTGGTGGACAGGAGGATGACCATGAGCCAGCAATGTGCCCTTGTGGCCAAGAAGGCCAATGGCATCCTGGGGTGCATTAGAAAGGGTGTGGTTAGTAGGTCAAGGGACTTGAATCTGGAATCTTGTGTCCAGTTCTGGGCTCCTCAGTTCCAGAAGGACAGGGAACTGCTTGAAAAAGTCCAGGGCAGAGCCACAAAGATGATGGAGGGAGCGGAACATCTGCCTGATGAGGAAAGGCTGAGGGATCTGGGTCTCTTTAGCTTGCAGAAGAGGAGAATGAGGGGCAACCTCATCAGTGTTTATAAATATGTTAAGGGCAAATGTCAGGATGATGGAGCCAGGCTTTTTTCAGTGATGTCCAGTGATAGGACAAAGAGCATAGGTACAAACTGGAACATAGGAGCCTATACATAAACATTAGAAAAAAAACTTCTTTCCTGTAAGAGTGACAGAGCCCTGGGACAGGCTGCCCAGAGAGGTTGTGGAGTCTCCTTCTCTGGAGACATTCAAAACTCATCTCGACACATTCCTGTGTGATGTGCTCTGGATGATCCTGCTCTGGTAGGGGGGTTGGACTAGATGATCTTTCCAGGTCCCTTCCAACCCCTAAGATTCTGTCATTTGCCATCAGCCTGTAGGACAGAAGCTCTTGTTTAGGAGGGGAGGGAATTCTCTATTTCTTCCCTTGAGTCAGTGACTTGCAGGACTGAAAACCATCCACTTGCAGGTGTTCAGCCATTTAGGGCTGTATGGAAAACACTACAGAACAGCCAGCACCTCCAGAAGAGCATGTGGTTCCAAACAGCTTTTGCAGAAGACTCTGTTTTCAGGGAGTCAGGCAGGGAAAGCAAGCTGCTGCTTGGAGGCATAAATGAAATGTTTTGTTAATGCTAGTTCTGCTTTCACCCACTTCCTCTACTGCAGTCTGGCCTCAGTCCAAGCCCTGCTGAAATCAAAGGGCCTGATGCCCATCACTTTCTGTTCCTGTTGTCTTGAAAGGAAGTTCTTGTATGGAAACTACCATCTAAACTTACTCCTGACCAGCCTTTTCACATTAAGTCCCTTTGTGGATGCTTTTAGAAAAACGTCCTTCACAACACAAAAAAACCTTACTCCCATTGGAAGCTGAATCACCTGGAGATGAAAGGAGATGCATCACTAAGAATGTCTGCATCAGGAGTCAGCAGGAGAAGCTAGCATACAGTATGATTCCAGCAGACATCTCATGCTAGCAGGACTTTCAGTGAACCCTCTTCTCTTCTGGAAAGACAAACTTCTCAGACCTTACTCTACAAATACCTTTTGCAGGTAGCTTATGTACTCACTCTCACTTTAAGCCTGGCACACGGATAAGCTTGTATGTTACCTGCAGGAGTCAAATAGGAGAAGCTGTGATCTCAATTTGAAGATAGAAACAAGCACCCAAAAGGCTGAATTTTGTTCTTTGCTCACAACGTGCATTCAGAGAACACCAACCACACCACACAGCCTGACAGCACTAATGCCACTTGGTAGTAGCACTACAACAGTGCTGAGTATTAGAAAATACTCCAGGCACACTAGGGCTGAACTAAAAGAAGAGGGGACAGCAACAAGAAAATTAAAATTAAAATTAACCCCTGTACCACAGGCACGAAGGACAGTATCTAGTAATTCTACTGAAAAGAAATGCAATTCCTATTCTTCTGTCTGTGTTTAATTGATTGAAATCACATGCCTAGAAAGTAAAGACATCAACTATTTTGCAAGCATATGGAAGATCACTGAGTGCAGCCTGGCTTTTCCCATGACATTTCTCACAGGTTTCACTGCTTTAGTTACACAACTGTAAATTCCAGAATGTATGAAATAAAATTAAGGTATCTATTTCATTTTAATGAAAACTTAAAAAATCTGAAGAATCAAGCATGACCTCTAGTCTCTCCCCAATTTGGTGTAGGTTACACATTAACTGCACAATCTACAATGACTTTTGTATGCTGTTGGATGGTCTTGATCTCTACAAAAATCAGATTTTTACACCAGAGTATATTAGCATCAAATGCCATTTTTAATTTCATTTTCCTTCTCATCCCACCAGCCCTCCAAAAAAAGGCAAGAAACTTCTAGAAGCCCATGGCTAAGTGGAACAAATCAAAAAAACCTCAGTGAGGTTAACAGGATTTCTTGCATGCATGCCTGGCTTGTAAACTTCAGCCATATGCAGTTTTGTTTAGTCCTTTAAACTTCAATCATGACAGTTTATCAAAAATCTTTCAGTGACCTATTAGAGATTTTAATGATTAAAGCAAATAAGATTAAAAAAAAACTTGTTTTCAGAGAGTAGGGATCATTGATGCTTTTTGTAGTCTCTAGTATTAACTGTGCACTTGAAGGAAGAGACTGCAAGTTCTGGGGAAATTAAGTGCTTCCTGCTTAATTTGAGAAGCTGATGTCTGCACTGTGACCCATAGATAAGAAGTGCATAAAAATAAAAATTCACTGACAAGCTTTAACAAGTACTTCCCTGTTTTCCTGTCCATTGAATAAGAGCTATTGTTTCTACTTATAGACCTGATTTATAACTTACAGCTCCTGTTTTAAATCACACCATGAAATCAGAGTAAGAGCTGCCAAGTACTCCTGTACTACTTGATGAGTAAAACATACTCCAAGTAACTCACCTCTGAGACAAACACCAGCATCACTTCTTCTCTAACCACTGACATAACTTTTAATTGGTACCAAGGGGCTCTGTAAAAAGCACTTTGTTTTTTCCTTCACCAGAAGTTAAAAGTGCTATTGTATTCTGGTGCCAGACACAAAAAACAAACCCATCTTAACCATTCCCGACATCTGTTACTATTCTGAGACACCAGCCTGAGTCACAGCAAGACGCTGAAAAAATTGGCTATCAGAATTTCAAATGCTAATCTCAGTCTGTTTTACTACCTTAAAAGCCAGTTTTAGGCCCATGACTGAGAATTACTTCATTAGCATTAAAACAGCTTATACAGCACTGTTGCATGTATGTTTTTAGTGTCACTTTTCTTTTTACGGACAACTAAAAAATTCAAAGACTGGAAGATGCTGAATTGAATTAAAGGTATTTTGTTCTGTAATTGTAAGCCTCCTTCTTGTGAGTACAACAGATGCCACATTTAAGAGAAAAACTGCACCCTTAGTGCGGATTAATCCAAATTTACCACCTTACCATGTAATCCACATTTATCATCTTCAGATTATAAATTAGCACAGCATTGTCATAAAAAGGTGACCCAAACTCTTCACCTTACTTTCCTTTACTCTGCTCATTCAAGCAGTGTCCTCAGACTGGAGTTAAATTGTTTTTTGCTGTAGTACATTTTCAGTTTTCTCAAGAAAACTCCGATTCACTGGCTTCCTCTAAATAGGCCCTTTATGTAAAACAAAGAACCACGTCTGAAAAATGTATCTTCACTTCTCCTTTGCAGTCCTTTTCTGGCTTGAAACTCACATTCTAATTTTTGCACTTGTCTCAGAACTTCAGTCTGTAACACAAAATAGGGTATTAAAGACACCTGATACACCCAGCAAACATCAAATTGCATTACTTTTGAAACTTCATTACTTTCAAGCTTCAACTTAGCTTCCATTTTATGCACATAGTATGAAGTGCAGATGTGTTTCAAAGCACAGACTTGCATAGGAATTTACCAAGCTATGAAATACTGACAGAGGTATGAAATCTAGGAAGTTATCAAATACAATCAGAACCCATATTCTGGTAACAGGGGCACAATTGATCTGTATTCAAAAGACAACCTGATTGAAGGACCAGGCTCAATAACTTGCTCAACATAAGCTGATTTGTACTTTTTACATTGGTTCTTGGGTCAATTCATAGTCTTTAACAAAGCAAGTAATGATACAAAATGTGATTAGAGTGAAGGGTCCACCAGCACATTAAGTCTCACACAGTCATCAACTATCAAATTGAGTGAAGAGACACGACACCACATCCACTCTATTTTCTGAAGACAGTTTATCATTGAGAATCCTTCAAATATCAGGAAATTTAAGTCATCATCCTCTTAGCAGTACTACACTTAAAGCATCACAGGTTCTGAGGCTGTTTTATGTAACCCTGGTATGTGCATGGAAGACAGAAATGCAGAAGTGCAAGACAATGCTTCCCCAAAGTCAGCAAGGCTGCATGACTCCAGACCCTCCCCACTACACCCTACTTGGACAAAGAGAATTAGATGGCTCTTGGATACCTCAGCAAGTCCTTCCAGTCAATTTGACTTGTGGTCATGGACTACAAAGCAGCCATTCAGGTAGCGAGCTGTAAAGTTCAGGTTTGGTTGGATTAATTTATCACAACCTCTTAACTAGCAAGCAAGCTACAAAGCAGAAGTGAGAGTAGTCTTGCCTACAGAGGTCATGCTAAAACATCAGAAGAGCTAAAAGGAGACAAATTTCCCCAGTATATGAATACAACATGTTAATGTAAAGACATATGTGATGCCAGAATCTCTCCCTCAAGGACCATCTACTAATCTAGGTCTGAATGAAGTAGCTTTTTAGTGGGGTAATTTCACTTCTGTATTGGAGGAGGAGAGGGCTAAAAGACATTAGTTACTTATTAAAGGGTCATACCTTAATACCTAATATAAAAAGTCAGACTCCCAACACAAAATCATGCAAGTTGTTAAGGACATACACGGCCCATTGTCACACTGGCACTGATCGACTTATTTCTCAACATTCTAGACTTTGGCCCCATCATCAGAGATGTCTGACACTTAAAGTGGTAAACAGGAAGAAGTTTAATGTAAATGAGCACTGAGCTGAACTCTGACCCTGTTACTTCTCCATTCTTGTAAGATCAGACTTAAATATCACTGCTTCTTAGTAAAGGTTGACACTGAATCCACAAGCAATGCTAGATGTCTGTAGGCCTTAGTGCCAAGAGAAACTGCAATCATATGTGATAATTCTCAGCTTCTGAAATTCACTTCTCCAATGTGCAACATTAATGAATAGTTCACAGAGCTCAAGATGTGCTTTTAAGCAACAAAATTCATAAAATAAATCTATTTAGACTTTTCAAAGTTTTCTTTTGTCGACTTAATATTTAAAGACTACTCAAAAATATTTTTAATAGATGTAGAAGAAATCTTTCCCTTGTGACAGTGCAACATCTTGCCGTATTATAAAATCATTCTTATATTGCATGATTTTATATAAATAATTTTAACTGGTGTTGAAAACCACCAAAGGGATAAACAAGAATCAAAACAGGAACTTTAGGCAAGATGAGTGGCACAGAACAGAAGCAGATGATTCATGCCACAAGCATAATTAAATTTTAACAATCCTGAGAGGTGGCAGAGTATCACCACCCCTATTTAATATATTAATCATGGTATTTATTTTTCACAACAGAATCATAATGTAATTACAAATTCCCAGACAGCAGCACTCGGGAAACGTTTCATAAGGGCTGAAGAGTTTGACCTATCACTTCTGCATGCTTTGCTACTGATAAAGAGCAGTCCTACACCCTCCCTGTGATTAGCTGCCTCTTCTATTAACCCTTTATCTTTCAAATGCCAGGAAGCAGCACTCAAATCTTCACTGAAGACAAAAAAAAGACATGAATATCCACACATTTCCCACCATATTCAGCAATACCAGTAAGTCTTTGGACAAGGAAAGGAAGGATCTTGAGGCCTGTGAATAGGAGCCCTTTTGCCCACAGCAGCCACTCTCAGCCAACATGATTTTGCTTGAAGTAGGGAAA
>NW_009954416.1:641117-643284 GCF_000747805.2 Chaetura pelagica | reverse complement strand
GAAAGAGAATGAGGAAGAGACTGAAGGGAGCAAGTTATGGCATCACCTTCACAGCAGGATGTCACAGGGATTCTTCCCTCCCTTCTCTCAGTATCTATACACCTTCCAAAATCCACACGTCTCAGCCACACAGCAGTTCTGATGCTTTGCAGACAAGTGGAGGGCACAGGGGCTGTCTGCCAAGAGTTGAGGAGAACAAGCAGGTGGTACCACAACCAGAGAGGGGATGGGGACAGAGGTGCAGGAGGAACGTGGTGACAAAGGGAGGTTCAGATCACAGCAGAGAAGGAGTTATCACTGATACTATGACAGCAACGTGCAACAACTGCTGTGCCAGGACAATTAGGTGTCACACTCAGGGCCACAGCACTACCACAGGATTGGTATCCCAGCCAGCATTCCTGAAGGTATCTGCACTGTTACCAGAATATGCTTCAGGGCTACTAGAGGAGCTAATGGAGGAACCGAAATCTTAAATCACTACCCAAGGGACTGGAAAGAACTAGCAAGAGGTGCTTTAAAGACTCAGAATTTATGCAAAAAGACCACTGGAAGGAGTGCTCCCAACCCAAACCAGTAACAATCTGCAGAACAGTTATCTCAGTGCATGGATTTGTCACTAAACCTGTTGCCAGCCCACTTCTGACACCTGTAATGACAGGGACCTCGACTCTAAAATTATTCCTTAGCTATTCAGGATTATCATACAAGGCTTATCTGTGTTCATGTCTGTTTTCTCTGAATAAGTAACCTTCCCATTTTGCTCATCCCATCATAATTTCACTTCCTAACCGAGTTCAAACAGGAGATGTTCGATCCACATATCACACAAGATGTCTCCAAATTAAAACTTTCTCCTTCCCACCACTCCCTAGGTGGGCCAAGGCATAAAATTCAGATACAGGCTACAAGCCCAATTCTAAACAAACCAAGGGAAAACTAGAAGTGTGTCCTCTCCCTTTATTACGCTTCCCTTTAAGAGGAACCATCACCTCCTCTGTAAAAACCAGGTACAGCACTGGTGAAGATGCAGAAATTCCCTGACGCATAGAAAGAAACAGCTGTTTTTGTGAAGACCTATAAACTAGTGGGGTTTCAAGTTTTCTGCAAGGGGATCAGGTCAGCACTTGTAGCCACTCCTTTCTGTCCACATGCTATGGATTTTGCCACCAAATCGTGATGGCAATTGTTTGAGCAGAAGGAAAATCACAGCTCAGGTCAGTAACAGAAATCAGTTCCATATTTAAACAAACAAAAACCCCACAATCGCTGTTTGCAGTCAGGGCAGAAGAAATGAAGTCCCCAGCCCCTCCCTGCCAACATATGCAGTATGTTTTGAAATACAGACCTTGGTGCCAGGATATGATGTATAGAAAGACAAGAGCAGACTACTCCTCATTTTAATAGGTGCAACTTAACCAGAATACTCAAGACCCACAACATTTGACCAAAGGGACCAAGCATTGCAACAGCCAGAAGCCTGCAGCTACATGAGGTGTAGGACAGAAGGAACTGCCCTCTGAGCTCCAATGAAAAACCCTGCTGAAGTCTGCTTGGGTCCACCAGCCTGAGAGCAGCTGTGCTCTGCTGGGCTGTGGGCAAACCTCTCACACCCGCAGCACCTGCGGGCCCTGCAGCACACAGGCCTTCCCTGGCAAGTTGGACAGACTCATGGAATGGTTTGGGTTGGAAGGGACCTTAAAGATCATCATGTTCCAACCCCCCTGCATGGGCAGGGACACCTCCCACCAGACCAGGCTGCTCAGAGCCCCATCCAACCTGCCCTTGAATGCTTACAGGGATGGGGCCTCCACAGCTTCCTGGGCAACCTGTTTGAGTGCCTCACCACCCTCACACTAATGAACTTCTTCTTCCTAATGTCTAACCTAAATCTCCCCTCCAGTTTTAATCCACTACCCCTTGTCCTCTCCCTACAAGTCCCTGTAAATGTCCCTCCCCAGCTCCCCTGGTGTCCCCGCAGGCGCTGGAAGGTCTCCCTAAAGCCGAACACCCCAACTCTCAGCCTGTCCGCACAGCAGAGCTGCCCCAGCCCTGGGCTCACCCCGCGCCCTCCTCCGGCCTCGCTCTCTCCTCCCGGGCTCCTACCTGCTGCGTGAGGTACCGGGTGCGGTAGGGAGCGGCGGGGGGGGCAGCGCTGCCCCGGCGG
>NW_009954416.1:612107-640490 GCF_000747805.2 Chaetura pelagica | reverse complement strand
AAGCGCGGTCGTTGAAGCCTTAACCGGGCGGTTTTCAAACCTGCGGGCGGCGCGGAGTGAGGCCTGAGGGCCGGGTCCGGCCTGCGGGGTCCCCGCGGGGCTGGGCCCGGGATGGGGGCTGCTGGCTGGGGGGTGAAACTGCGCGGTGAGACCTGGTGTCACCCGCCTGGCGGGTTTTGTGCTTGTCCTCGGGTCCGTTGCGGGCGATGAGCCCGCTAGAGGGCACCGGGCGCTGCTGGAAATCTGGGGGAGGCTCCGGAGCTGGGGGAGGCCGGGGGGGGAGCACCCGGGGCGCCGAGATTCCCGAGCTGGGCAGGTGGATCCACAGGTGTGGTTTGGCTTGGTCATGTATACACATAAATAACTAAACCCACACTTATTTTTACTGCCCTTTTTAAACTTAGACTCAAGATCTACACCTCTGTTTCTCTGTAGGACCCATCTGGAACTGCTTGCTTTAAAATCGGCTCTTACCAGGACTTGTGTAAATATGTACATGATACGCTTTATCTCCCGTGTTCCAATAGAATACTTTAACGTCCGCTGTGTTTTCTGGGGAATGAGGATGAGGTTTATGCCTTTAGAAGGTGCCCATAACATTATACTTGCTTTAAGGAGTTAGGAGTTGAAAAACAGTTGGAATGTGAAACACCTGCTTGGTTCTCCAAGCCCATTTTCTTGGGCAATAACAAAATCAGACTTAATTTTATGACATCTCTATGTTGTTATGTTTTGCCTCCACTATTTACTGATGTCTTGTACAGTCACTAAAGCAAAGTAGTTCAAATAGAATTGAAGGAAGGCTCCCTTTAATGTATTAAGTCAAATTAATCTCTCTTAATAGTTGTTCTGAAGAGAGATTTTTCATTTTGGTTGTCCCCTCAGTAAAGCTTTTACCTTTTCCTGCCTCTGTTCTCCTGGCCTTTCTGCCATAGGGAATACTGGGACATCTTGAGTTTTGTTTTTTACTTCTCAGAGTAGTGAATGGAGTGACTCACATTTTTCCAGTACTCATGTTGTAGATGTTGGTTGGAGCAGAATGGTGAGAACGGTGGCCCTAAGAGCAAAGGAACAGCCTGTGACTTGAACTATCAGTGTTGATTATCCAATGGCTTTTGTCATGTAAAAGCCATAATTGAGTCTCCTTTATCTCCTTGGCCTTCTGCCTCCCTGAGGGACTTCTGAGATGAAGATGTGGGATTATTATTGCTGAGTTTGTTCTGCTGCTTACATGGATGAGAGATGTAGATTTAGCTATTACTGTGATAAAAGTGCATTTGCAAAGAAGGATTTTTTAACTGCCTTTTAATTCAGCTGTAGAGAACAATTTTGTCATTTAAGTTGGAACTCTATAATTTGAGTTATTTTAGAGTTATATTTGAGGGCATTTTTGCCCACACATTTCTATCATCTGATTGACATTTTCAAATAGGGGGTGTTTCTTAAAATTAGTGTTTTTACAGGATAGTGATAACAAAGGCAAGATAATTCTGCAGGAAAGTAATACTGAATACAAAGAAATTAATTCCTATATATTTAAACACTTAGTTCATAATTTATTCTTCAGATCCATATGGCTTCTTTGTTGAAATCAAGGGTAAATAGTGTAGAGCTCTCCCTTTGGCTCAAAGGGCATGAATATAGTTGGACACAAGACCTTTTGAGATTTTTCTGGGCATCCTCTCCTTTTGTAGTCATTGGTATTGAAGGCATAGTATAATTTCAATGTTTAACCCCATTTTGTGACTTAATTAAAGGAAAAAAAATCAGAAAGAAATGTGCTGTGGTGCTGTGTTCAAGGATGGTTCTAATAAAGATTCCCTAAATAAAAGTGGGAATTTATTTATCTGCAATGGTGTGCAAATATCATGAACCCTTGCTTCTTATTACATATCTTAATGTTTGTTTTTTTTTCTTTCTAAATAGTTAATTAAGGGTAGTAATAGATGTTGCTTCATTTGCTACCATTTTCAGAGGTCAGCTTGCTGAGATCTGCCTTTTAACACATCCAAAAAACCCAGCTAAAAGCAGATACCATTAACTCTGAACCTTTTTGACTTGCCTGTTTCAGGTGATGCTGTGAGCACATGAATAGTGTGAGAAGACTCTTGTCTGCCTCTGTAATTTCTGTCCAGAACTCCTGCTTCATCTATCCTGCCTGTCAAAAATGCTTTTCTAGGCTGATACTGGATTCTAGGAGGTACGTCCTGGTTTGGGGGGATCATTAACTGTGAATGTCAGAGGCCTTGGGAATCTCTGTGAGCTGAACACAAGTTGAAACAAATTGGTGACTATCCAGCCATCATAGAAATAAGTGCTCATTTCAGATATTAATGTTACTTGTCTCTACTTGGCTCTTTTTGTATTCCAGCAGCAGCTTGTAGATTGTTATGGATCAAGAGTTTTGTAGTGTTCAGTGCCATGCAGTATGGAAGGACAGTCTAGGAGAATAAATGATGTGTGGTAATAGCTTCCAAGAGCATCCCCTGCAGTCCAGTTCTTCAGTCCCTTTCCTAAGTTGCAAAGCATTGGTTGAAAGCCTCTTCAGAGCAAATCCTGTTGTGTTTTGGGTTTTTTTTTTAATTGCTTCTTGTTCTATATGCATAATATATCAGGTAGTCCTGTATGACTCTTCCACTTACTGTGTGTCCAGAACCTATGAGCTTTCCTTTTTAATCCCAATGCTAGGTGAAATCTGTGACACCAAGAGAAACTTAAATCAATGAAGATCAGCATTAAATGGAAGAAGCTGGCTTTGTAAAGCAAGAATATCAGTTGTTTCAAATGCTGAAGTAAAAGATAACAGTGCTGTTTACTGATGATTTTTTAAATCTATATATTGTTCTACAGCTACAGGAAGAAAAATCCCAAATGAGAATGAAATGAAAAAACTGGGGGTGCAGGAAATTCAGAATTGCTCCCCAACATTCAAAGCCCACTGTCTCTCTCCAACTTCAAACAGGCTAGCATTTAATAACTCAATAAAAGATTAAGCCTCTGATAAGATTAATGCCTCAAGAACTGAAGAATAAGAAATAATCTTTCAGTGTGTAATGGAATATTTGATACATTATAGTAGTAAGACTTTGGGCTGCAGAGGAGTTCTTACTTTAGCAGTGATTAACAGAAGTTCATGTATTCAGCCTTTTTTATCCTTTTGTTGTCTTGTCAGGTTTAACTGTCTAAAATGTGGCTGCACAGGTGAAGCTAAAGATGCCAGCTACAGATACAGATTGTCCCTAAAAATTGCTGACACTAATGATTTGTTTGAAATTACCGTGTTTGGAAGCTGCTTAGATCCATTCTTTGGTGTCACTGCAGAAAATCTGCAGAGGTAAGGGATGAATTGTTTCTAACTGCACAGCTGTGCTTTTTCTTCAGTCTTAAAAAATTGAGATGAGCTTGGATGGTAGGGAGACAAGTGGGAAGAAGGTGGTCAGTGCTCCCTTCCAGCAATTTTTGGGTACCCATCATCACCTGGAGAAAATGCTAAAGTTTGGTTTCTTCCTGAAACACTGAAATTTTGAGAGGGATTATCTCTGTGTAAGGGATCCTCCATTTGGCTATTGAAGGCAGCTGCCACCTGCTCAGTGAGCTTCGCTGGCTGGCTGGGCTTCTTCCTTGCATCCTTCTTCCTTTATTTGAGACCATTCATCTTCTTTGTCTAATGGCAAATTACTAAGTAATTTGCTTTTCCAAAGATTTAGACACAATTTTCCGTCAAGATTTTAGAAGAGTCTTAAGATAGAGTCTCTATTGGGTTATTTTAACAGTTTGGATTTGGAGGGGAAAAAAAAAAAAAGTGTGCTCCTTATGATTTTAATTCAATATGCCCAGATTCTCCTTTAGCAGGGAGGATTTCTATGAAAGCCTGTTAGTCCTCAGAGCCTGATCACTTATTTTATAAGCTTCAAACATTCTGGTACATGAAACAGCTAAGGGTGGGATATTGGGATGCATTCACTGCTTGTTTATCTATTCTGGTGTTTTCCTTGTGTTGTCACTGGATCAAAGATGAAGCCTTTTAAAATCCCATATTAGCAGCATTAGTAACAGTCTCATCACATTCTACACTAGACTGCTGTGATACTGTCAGCTGTAGAAAACAGTGTTCTTTGCATGTCTTAATCTGGATGCTGCTGTTGCTGTACAGGTGTGGGCAGAAGGGGTGTGTAAGCAAAAACAGCACATTGGCAGCACTGTACAGGCACTGCGTTGATGCAAAAAGTCACAGCCACACAGGGAACACACAAAAGTTGTGTATTAAACCTATTCAGAGTAGTTGTTCTGTTTGCTTCTATTTCACTAACAAAATAAGTGAAGTAAACATTTATAGTTTCATGGTTTCCTGTTTTCAATCTACGTTAAGTTTAAGCTGCCACAGTATCTTTAGCACCTGTCCTGCCTATACTGCTGGAGAGCAGTGTAAGAGAAAGGGACCTGGGGCTCCTGGTGGACAGGAGGGTGACCATGAGCCAGCAATGTGCCCTTGTAGCCAAGAAGGCCACTGGCATCCTGGGGTGTATTAGAAAGGCTGTGGTTAGTAGGTCAAGGGATGTTCCCCTCCCCCTCTATTCTGCCTTGGTGAGGCCACATCTGGAATCTTGTGTCCAGTTCAAGAAGGACAGGGAACTACTTGAAAGAGTCCAGGGCAGAGCCACAAAGATGATGAAGGCAATGGAACATCTCCCTGATGAGGAAAGGCTGAGGGAGCTGGGTCTCTTGAGCTTGGAGAAAACGAGACTGAGGGACAACCTCATCAATGTTTACAAATATGTTAAGGGTGAGTGTCAGGAGGATGGAGCCAGGCTTTTTGCAGTGATGTCCAGTGATAGGACAAGGGGCAATGGGTGCAAACTGGAACACAGGAGGTTCTATGTAAATATCAGAAAAAACTTCTTTCGTGTGAGAGTGACAGAGCCCTGGGACAGGCTGCCCAGGGAGGCTGTGGAGTCTCCTTCTCTGGAGACATTCAAAACCTGCCTGGATGTCTTTCTGTGTGATGTGGGTGATCACACACCCTTCCTGGGTGATCCTGCTCTGGCAGGGGGTTTGGACTAGATGATCTTTCCAGGTCCCTTCCAACCCTTAAGGTTCTGTGATTCTGTGATACTGCGGGTAGAGTGCTATTCATGCTTCTGTTGGTGCAATACTTCTGTATGTCTTTGCTCAAGGTATATTCAAGAGTTCAACCAGCTATCAGGAGAAACAAGCACTGATGCATCTCCAGGAGTATTAGTTCAAGCAGTGGAAGCCTGTTTCATTGGAAAAAGATTTATTTTTGGAGTTAAGGTAACTTTTAATCCACATTACTCTCTTATAATGAGTTTTTTCATTAGCTTGTAACCACTTGGGGGCACTGACTGGGTTGTCAAAGCATCATGTGCAATATCTTTGGGGAATTAGAGAAAATTTAGGCCTAGGACATGGGAAGGATTCTTCTCCTCTTCCCCAGACTCCTGTGTTATTTTAAATGAGTCACATCCAGAAGTCATCTTGAAAGGCAGTAGTTAGCTTAACAGCTTGTCAGGGTTGCATTTCAGAGAGCCTGAGCAGTGCCAGCTCCTGTGCATATCAGTAACAGCTTGGAGTCTGCAAAAAACCATGTACAGTAGAAGCAAGAAACAGACTGTCACTCTGAGCACTGCCCTGCCTTTTCCATGCTGCAGTCTCTTGGTGTCTGAAACCTAAGGAGAAACACATCCCTTTGCAGCATTTTTATATTTCTCGGTTTAAGAGCATGTTTAAAAATGTTGATAAAGTACAGCTGTTTAACATAGGCATCTGTGGCTCTTTTATAGGTTTAACAAACTTTGAAATATTAGTTCCTAGTAATACTTCCATAGAAACAGTCTCCTAAGTTCTCTTCAAGTGGTGCTTGTGTGAGTCATTCATATCATGAAGTCTGTGAACTAAATCCTACCTGGCAGGTGTTTTTCCGCTCCCACAGGTACCATGAGGTTTGTATCTGAGCCGAGATTTTCCTAATGCACAGCATCTTAAATAATGCAAGTTAGAAGACTTCATGGATTACCTTCACTTAACTGGAACCATTCACTAGGTCCCTGGGTCTGATGCCTTTACAAATAAAAGTAATCCTACACATGCACAGCCTTGTTTGCTGCTCCTGCACACACAAGGACTGAACACACATTTAAAGACCATTTGTTCAGCCTTTGGCTGTTGATGTTTCTGTGTGGTTGTGATCAGCTCTGCATACAGTTGCACTCTCCCAGATAAAGCTCAGAATCAGCATAACATTACCTAGAAGAGTATTGTCCTTGGCTCACAGCCTTCAGCCTCAACCTTTGTATAGACCCAGGGATTAGGAAGATTTGAATATGAAGATGGATACATTTGCTTTTTCACCTCTCTGGCACTGCCACACCTCAAGGGGCAGGTGAATAAGGGTTTATCCACTTCTCAAAACATTATATAATTCCCTCTGCTTTTACTGTCATTTTCCACTTGTAATTTTTGCATAGAGTTCTATGGGCTCTATAAAGAATTGCAGCTGAAGCTCCTTTAAAACACTACTCTCCAGATACATCTGAGAAGATAAAGGTTGTAGCTTATTTCCCTTTAACAGAGGTAGCACAGATTAAATATCATGCTGGCTGTGATAGCTGAGCTGCCAAGTCAGGTGGCTGGTACCCGGAGTGCTTTGCTTCAAGTACTGCCCTGTGCCTCCTGGATAAAAGACTGGCCTCAGGCAGCCAGCCCTTGGCACAGAACTGCACCAGGGGAAGCCCGGAAGCACCCAGGGCCCTCAAGGGTGGAAGAAACCTTCTGTGAAGGTCCTTTCTTAGAATTCTTGGTGGTTTTTCCAGCTCCAAAACTCTTCGTAATTGCAACAAGCAAAGAACCTCTTGCTGTGATGCCTTTTATAGCCCTTGCCAGTATTTATTTCCCAGGGAGTACTGCTTTGTGTGACAGACTGTTTTGTGTTCTCTTCTCTGCAAAAAGTGAGACCTAAATTTAATCCTGACTTAAAAGACATGCATTAATTTTTTATAATTTTTTTTTAATCACAAAATAAAACATTGTACAAAGTTGTTTTTTTCTGTTTCCCCCAGGGTTGTGAAAGTGAAGATGGAGGGCATTCTGCTGGTAGCAACATCTTGCAAAACTGTTCCAGAATTAATAGAAGTACAAAAAACCTTATAGCTTGCCAGATCTTCCTGCCAAATGCTGCTGTTACTGGCTTTACAGTTATCAGCTACTTCCATCAGCTTCTGCAGTCAGCAAAATTCAGGGGCTGTAATAACAGCTCATACTTACCTGATGCATCTTCTGCTCCAGGAGATGAACCTGTCAGTGAGCTCAGTAGCTTGTTTAGCCTGAGCAGAAACTCCTGTTTTCTTCAGTCAAGTGGCAGAGAAAGTTTTTTAGGGTCCTGGCAGCATTCCTTCAGCACAGCTTCTTCTGTTGCTTGGGTAACAGCAGAGGACTTTCCCACTCTGGAAGACTTTCCCACTCTGGAAGAGGGTAGGCTGGTGAGTGAACAGCATGAAGAAGAGGGAAGGTCTGTCTCTGCAGAATCATGCAGTGTGAGCCTCAACAATCAAACTCTTTGGGATTCACCATTTTGCAGCTCTTCTGTGAAGGAAGGGGATAAAGAGGAGGATAATGAATGGAGTTCGCAGCCTAGTCAGGCCGACAGTATCTCTGCAACTGCTAAATTAGAGAGAGTGTCCTGTTCAAAGACTGAGTGTTCACATGGAAACAGTTCCAGGTTGTTACAGCATCCCTTGGAATTTGAAGTAAAAAGCATTTACCCAAAGTCTAATAGCAGAAATTATTCTTACCTAGAAAAATCCCACAATTCCCTTCTTTGCAAGAGAGATGCCTCAGCTTCTAAGCTTATAAATGCAGCTGGAGTGTCTCAGACAGATTCTGTGCTGTGGGATGAGCTCCCGTTCTCAGAAAGCCTAAATGAATTTCTAGCCAGATTAGAAGACTGCAAGAGTGTTGTAACATCACCCAGCCTTGATGTAGGCAAACATGCCCTTCTAGAAAGTAGCAGGTTGGGTGGAAATCCTAACAAATCGTGCCCCAGGCAAACTCTAGTAGCTGGTGATTTGCCTGAAGCAAGAGTCTCAGGGAGGTTCCTACCACCAGCAGAGAACAATAGCTGGGAGAATGTATTGTTTGCTTGTCTTCAGTCGAATGCAAATCCTCCAAGTGATGAGATCTCACAGTGCAAGTCTTCCTCTAGTGTTTTATCTTCAACTGACAAGGAATGTGGAGCATCTTGCTTCATACCTAACCCTCCTCTACCTATTCTGTCACAATCCTTGCCAGTTACACCAGAGTCTTCTGTTTCTGAGAGAACGTACGTGCAGTCCCAAGAAGCAAATACTGACATTTCTAAGTCAGCCTGGTCTTTTATCAGCCTGCAGCATACTGTTGAACACAGGGAAACCTCCTATTTAGAAGAGAACAAGACAGCTGCTGCTTGTGTGTGTTCTGCACATGATAGCTGTTTAGCTGGTTGTGAAAATAAAGAAAATTCTACATCAAGCCAAAGAGCAGATCTTGCATTCACAGGGACATGGGATCCAGCAACTCCCAACAATACAACAAGGATATTTAAAAGAGGATTAAAACCATTGACAGAGCTGTCAGAAAATACCTTCAAAAGCATTATTAGGAGAGAGATGCTGTGGAACAATACCTGCCTTGAAGGCAGCTACAATGCTTCTGCTGATCTCTTTGATGCAAGTACAAGAGAGGTAGCAAAACCTGTAGAATTCGTAAATAAATCATGTAATTCTTTAATACAGGAAGATACTTTGACAGAAAAGTTCACAGCTCCTGAACTGGTGCTTTATCCAGGAGATGTTCCCTGTAAGAGTTCAAAACCAAGGTCATCCCTGCATAGGTCCCCACCTGCTTTTAGTCAGCACAGTACCCCAGTGACTTCCTCCTGTTGTGACTCAGAATGCAGTTCAGTTAATGCTCAAGACTTCATTCCTTATTCACAGTCAACTCCTATGAGAAAACCTCTCCAGAAACCATGGCCTGTTGGGGAAAGAAGCTCTTTTCTCCCTGTCTTCACCCCTAAAAATCCCACTAAAATCCAGTCCAAACACAAGCGATCCAGGTCTTCCTTCCAGAACACACTGTTGCAGCAGCTCACGGGTAGGGTAGTGAAACGTGAAAGGCCAAGTAACAGGGAAGACAAAGGCAGTAACATCTGTGTTGCACAGCAGTCCCTGAACAGCCCTCTGCCTGCCAACATTGAGGAGTGGATCCCTGCATCTGCAAACAAAAGGTTGAAACCAACTGCACCTTTAAACTTGAAAACAGTTAGCTGGGCTGCTGACTTGCCATCAACCCTTGGGGACACTGGCAGGAACCCTGTTTCTGAAAGCAAAGAGAACAGTAAAAATGATGTACACTTCAGAAGTGTGAGATTAAACCCTGGGGATACAACCAAGATTCTGGCAACTCCTGTATCTGCAGGTACCACCAAAGCCTTGTTTTTAAATGATACAATCCTGGAAACATGTTCCCCTTCCGAAGGCAAGAATCTCCTCTCAAGTGCAAATTATTCAGGGGGTATGTTGGAAGGGGCAACTGGCTGGTCTCCTGAGCTGTTCTTCCAAGCACAGACCTCTTTTTCCAGTAAGCCAAAATACTAAAAAAAGACATTTCTATGCTGTGTTGTTTTTAATAATTGTTAAGACTTTTGGGAAGGAGTCAATAGAAGAAAAGAGCTATTTAACAATTAAATTGTTTGTACACCTATTGGAATATGTTGATGAGTTGGTTTGTTTGCAGATCTTTGTACCACAGCGATGGGGGAAAGCAGAATTTGCAGCTACTATATTTTATTGTAAATTGACTCTAGAACATGCAATAAAAACTTGTAAATGTGGGATTATTTAATAGATCTCACTTTATAGGAAGGTGTTTTAGCCTTCAGTGTTGTCTTGTCCTCACAAGAAGAGCCCCTACAATCCATGTCCACTCCAGATCCTTACCTCTTTGGAGAATGGTCAAGTTTGCATCAATTTCAAATACTATGTGGAAGCCTCATGTTTAAGCTCCCTTGGGATGTTGGGAAAGAGTTGAGTTGGGTCGGGTGACTATCCTGAGAGACTAATAATAAGCTCCCAGTTCTCCTGTAGGATATTCCAAGATTGCTACTGGGAGATTCCTGGCAGTGTCTGTTTTCTTTGTTGCTTTGAGGTCTTCCATATTCTGCCCCTGAACAGCTGCATATAGGATCACTGAATAGAGAAATCTTGGAGCTACTGCTGCAAGCTTGTTGGTCAGGTCCTGCAGAAGGATGTGGGAACAGGATGGTTGATCAGGTTCTGCAGAAGGATGTGGGAACAGGATGGTTGGTCAGGCCCTGCAGAAGGATGTAGGAACACGATGTGATGATACAGGATCACATCTGCCTGAAAATGCTGACTTGCAGAACCAGAAGTGGGTCTAAAATTATCAGGTGTGATTTTTTTTGAAATTATTTTTTAGGCATAGAATGAATCTGCACTGCTTACATCATGACAAAGAGACTTTCCTTGGTTCATTCTCTTCTACAAGACAGACATTACTACACTTCAGTGTTTGAGGCCTCACTTTAATACACCTATTTAAGCCCCAGACTGTGTTCAGAAGAGTTTTGTGTCTGCATGCAAGGATCAAACTGTCTATACTGACAGCTGAAGCTCTTGCCTTGCAGGTGATAAGGACACCACCTCCCTTTTAGCAAATCTAAGAGGGAGAAGTTGCTGGGAGTTAGAAGAGTATTGTGGGACTGTGTAATTTGTGCTTATCTTGTTCCTGTGTATTTATTCCTTGGTCACTGTTGGGATAGGAACTAGAAGGGCTTCTAGAGTGACTCTGAACAGCTTCTCTAACATTAGTTCACTGGGTCTTGCCATAGGTACCTCACTGGGGCAGCTACACATACCAGCAGGACCTGCCAGGACAGCCAATGGAAACCATGTGTGGGATGGATAAAAACAACAGCCCTTTGAACTTGAGCTGTAATTTTTGTGTGCCTTCATATCTCTTCTATAAAACAAATCTTTACCTGCTCTATATTTTCAGGACAGGGAAGTATGAGGGCAGTTACTCTCTCACCACCTTGTCCTTTACCCACTATTTTTAGGATGGATCACCCTTACAGAACATTTGGGTAAACATTTTCAGGTTCTCAGTCTCTACCCTAAGTTCTGCACTTTCTAATCAAATCTGTTTCTCATTGAGGGATAGGAGGAAGAAGAGTATTTGAAATCAAACATGCTTCTTCTGCAGCTGGGTAGGCATTAATGAGATGCAGCCCCTCCTACAGAGGGCACAGCCAGTCTGCACAGGTGAGTTCACTTGACAAAGATTTCTGTTGCAGTCAGCGTTGTTATTTGGAGGGGTTTTTTCACTACTTCCTTCCAACTGAGGACATGAAGGCACAGGTTCAAAGACTCACCCTGCATTAAGAGA
Organism: Chaetura pelagica; assembly: GCF_000747805.2. Classification (NCBI taxonomy): domain Eukaryota; kingdom Metazoa; phylum Chordata; class Aves; order Apodiformes; family Apodidae; genus Chaetura; species Chaetura pelagica. Next base: position 629,033 of record NW_009954416.1, on the reverse strand, counting down.
CTGAAGCCTGGCTCTGGATATCTCTTTCAAGACTCTCACCAGCAAACCATTTTACCTCCTTTCTTTTTACTAATTTCTTTTTCTTTCAGTAAGCTTTCTTACAACTAGCACCAGTGTGTTCTAACTAAGGCTGATAAGAATGGAATGTTTTTCTAACTGCTGGGACTCCAAGGTCACATCTTCACTCTGCCGGCTCAGACACTGCAGGGAGATCTGTGACCCCCCCTGTAGGAGGCTGAGTTAGACAGCAAAACTGGCCAGAGGTATTCCATTCCATGTATCTATGTAAGCTCAGAGGAAGGTCAGAGATCACAGAAGAAACTTCCTTCCTGCTTCTTCCCTTCTCTTCCATCCATGGCTGGCGTCCAGGGAGGACTCCATCCATCCATCACCACCAACCTTCGAGAGCTCGAGCTCTCCTGACCCTCATCACTGTGCTCTCTTCAGCAGCTCCGGGACTTTCTGGGACTGTTCCAGCTCAGAAGATGCTGTGGGAGTTGCTGGGGGTGGGGGGAGGCAATGGGTTTGCACATATCTGAATATATTTGTATATAATTGTACATATTTTCTTATATCATTAGTGTTTAATTAAAGCTGTGTCAATTAGTTTTCAATCCAGCCAAGTCTCTCTCTTTTTCTGTCTCTCCTTCCCTGCCTGGGTGGGAGGGGGAGGGGATCGAGAGCATTGTTGTCCATCCCAAGTCAAATGGTGACAACAGGGAAGATCGTTTTGAAAGCATTTTAAGACATCAGTGCTGAAACAAATAAAGCTTGAAACTAGTTGTTTCTAGTACAGCCTCCCACATAATACAAGGCTGTAGTATCACAGGCTTTTGAAGCACTCCCTTGTGATGAACTGGACTAACACCCACTTTATCATGGTGGTTAGACCTGATCCAAGTCACCAGAGACTTGATGCAGTAGCAATGAGACACTGCCAGAACTTGTACCTCATACACCTGACAGCATCTTGACATGAAATGTTTTTCCAGCATGAGTGAAGCTGGGGAAAAAAAAAATCCACATACTACAGTAAGTGATAGCTTTTGTGCAAGCTGATGTGATTATAATTACAAGCTTGTACAAAAAGAACAAAGCTCAGCATGTTTAATTCTGAAGGTAATAAAACTCCTGAAAATGCATACCAGGCTTGTGGTTGATTCCCTATGCACAGAAATCCATAAATCAAGACTAGATTTTAAATTAGGACTGTCTGTACAATACCACTGAAATTAATGCAGGACAGTCAGATCTCCTGTGCTTTGTGCAAGAGAACTGCACACAGAGACCAAAAAGTACTGTTGTGTAACAGGCCCCTGTCAGCAAGATGACATCTTCTGGGCAGAGCTCCCCAAGTGCTCAGCAGGGAGACTTTGTGCATGGGAAAATGGAGGAGAGGCAGTAAGATGTCTTAGTTTTGTTCCTTTAGTCTCTCAGTCTTATATTTCTTGCCCTGGGCAGTTTGTTCCCTTTTTGCAGGAAGTTTTCATGTTCCTACAATGCTTTTACCCACAGCAAAGCCTGGCACAGGCTGTGCACTTCCTGCTACACCTGCTGGACAAGGAGAAGGTTGTACATCCCACCAGTTACATGCTCCATGCAAGTAAGAGCTGCCACTCTTCACCTGCCCCTCACCTTTCCCCAGGAAGTGCTTGGTCTGGCTTCTCCAGCCATCAGCCCTACAGGCAACACTCTCCAGCCCTCCTCTCTGTAAGTAAATACTCTGTTCCCAAGTTATCTGGGCTGTAAGAATGGGGTTTTTTCCCCTTCTTTTGCCCAGTTCCTACACAGGAGCATGTAGGGACGTTTTCCTCTCCAAATACCTCTGTTTTATCACTCACAAACTCAAATTGCCAGCTTCCTGGGGAGCACAGAGCAGATGGCCCAGCCCTCATGTCAGACATTTACCAAGGAAGGAGCTTCAAGGTCAGTGAAAGAGGCAATAAAAGACACATGGAGTCTTCAAGCTTCACAGCTCATGTCTCAGCATAAGTGTTGGCAGAAGTCATCTCTGATGTGGAGTAAAACAGGGGCAGAGACCTGATCCCCAGAGTAATTCAGAGCACAAACTTCACTAATGGTCAAAACACTAAAGGCTTAAAATGGAAGATCTTATCCAAAAGGATTCTAGGCCCTTGCAAAGACAGGTCAATGGGGAACTCCAGGGGAGTTTTAAGAGCATGGAAAAAAACAGTTGAAGGCTGCAGAAAAGAACTAGCATTAAAAAGAAACCAACCAAAAAACCAAAACAAACAAACCAAAAACAAACAGGCATTGGGACAAAGAATAGAAGACATAAAATGAAGCATCCAACTATCATCTTGATCCAACACAAACTCAGCATCTTGCTAGAACAAGAGGTTAAGCAGCTACAGGTTTGCAAGGATGGTGAGTGAAGATGGTGACTCTGTCAAAGACCCCCCTCTAGTGCCTGACGCTGGCATTTCTTCGGCATTCAAACTGCTGTCATCTCTCGTTTTGAATAATAATTTTCTCCTCATGCAAAAGGAAATGGACAGCAGGTCTACTTTTGCTCTTCTTGGGAGGTCCCACTGCTGTGAGAGCCTGGGTAGGGTATACTCAACCCAAGTAGAAAAGGCTTCATAGCCATTCATTGGTCTGATCATGTCAGGTCAATCTGTCTTGTACGTGTATTTAAGGCAACTCTGCTTTGCAGTTCAAATAAAAAAACAAACAAATCAAACACTTTAAACACCAAGTGGAAAGGATTAAACATTTATTTACATACAGATACATAGGTAAGCAATTTCTAAGTATAAAAAGGACATTACAAATAAACATGAAGCATCATACATTCATCATCCTGGTCATCCAAAATACATTCCTTTCTCAACCCCACTGTACCACATTTGACCACAAGAACTTAAAAAAGACAAGCCAAATGCTTTTGACAGTCAATGATTCACAGTTTGGTGATTTGCTAACATCTACACCCTTCCCAAAGGCAGCACTACCCCAGCAACTCGAGATCAATGGTCTGACCAGCTGTAGTGCATTTTCTCCACGGAAATGGTTGTGCTTGATCAACAAGAAACACATCCTCTCCTCATTCTTCTGGCCACGTGGAATCAGGGTTCTTGCTAAAATTCTGTACATTGTGCTAAATTGACAATTGTTGGGGAAAAGACTGCAGACCTTTGTGAGAAACACTCCAACCCAGGAAATTCCTTTAATGCTGTGACTTTCCTGGCATGGAAGTTGCAAACAAAATGCTGCTTTTGGAGCTTAAGCAGGTTTCAAAACTACAATTCAAACTGCAGTTGATGGTATAAAACATACTTTGTTCATGCTGTAAAAAAAAATTACATGCTTCAATACTGATTTGCTAGTCATTGAACCTGAGAGTAATTCAGGTTTTCTTCAGAGGAAATGAAGATGCTTTCATAACATCTCAAAAGATGATCACAGCTTTCAGGAAAGAGGAAACATTTTAGACTCAAAACCTAAAGGTAATGCAGAGCACGACAAACCTGTCAGTTAGATTACATTACAAAAGGAAACAAGCCAGTAAACATAAAATTAAAATGCCTACTCAAAGTATTAATGAATTCAAATGAGAGCTGTGTGAATCTTTCTGTATAGATCAAAGGCAGTTGGAAAAAACCCTCATGATCTGCAAATTCACAGAACAGCCAAATATGTGCAGCAGTACAGAGTGGAGTGGAAATAAAAGAGGAGCAGAAAGAGCCTTGTCCCATATTGACAGCTGAGTGACTGCAGCTGCTCTGATCTCAGGGTTTGTTTGTGGGGTTTTTTTCCTTTTTGTAAACAGCTGTGGGGAATAAAATGGATGTGACATATCTGCAGTGCATCTTATTATGCTGAAAGCCATGGCACATTTTAAAATACTTCTCTAATATCCAGAAAGATACTTGTCACTCCAAACCAGCTGGGCTTCTTCCATACTCCCATTAGATGACCTTTTCTCCCCCAAAACATTGGCTTAAGAAGTTAGTTTTCCCCCTTCAGAGCTGCCTGTATGTGGGGCTTTTCTTCCAGTCTGCAAGAGTGGAGCAGTGACAGTGCTTGAAAAAACAGCAGCTCTCCCCACCACAGAGCAAATCTTTTATTCTCACTCCACTAACATGTCAGAGCAGCATTCCCCTCTCCTCTGCCTCCTGCTCCATGCAGGTTTGACACTGGGGACCCTGTGGCCATTATGTTACTAAAGCTTGTGCCAATGATGCAACTCAGACCCTTGGAGATCCTCACAGCACCACTCAAGTGACAGCTCAGAATGACTCCCCTCCTCAACAGGACCCAAAGTCTCCCTGGATGGAGAGCAGCATCCTCCTGCTCTTGGGAGCTTTATTCACTTGCACCAACCCCCCACTGATTCTTAACATCTGGTATTTGTCCTAGAAGTGAAACATTCCTTACAGGATGCCTTGGCTCAGAATAGGCCTACTATTAGGTTTATTTCCATAGTAAAAAACTCGAGGTGGCACAGAAGCTGAGCCACAGATGCTTTCTTCTCACTAAAGCAGGAGCCATGCACCATGATTGTTTCCAGTCTGAGACCTCCACAGGGCTTGAGGCATGAGCAATATTGGGAAGGAGCAGATTCGTGGGTGAAAAGTACTAGAGCAATCAGGCTTTGAAAAGCTCTGAGGTTTGCACTCATGACACACCAGAGCCCTCAGTCCCTGTGGAAGCAGAGTTTTGTAACATCCCCTCTTCCCCAGGGAACCATTCACAGCTAAAACCATGAATGACACAGGTTTTGGCCATATCAAGTGTCTGTGGACCAGGGCTGGACTCCAGAAGATGCTCTGCAGGGCCACTACCACAGCACATGACCTTGGGAATGTCACCCCAAGATAAGCAGTAGCAGAAAAAGCAAAGGTACAAATGCAAAGGTGGCATCTGCTTCTTGAGTTTAATTTTAGCATTAACTAGAGCTAAAATTATCTTCTGAGCTTGCTGGAAAAGGGTAACTGGTTCAACAAATGTGATCACATCCAGGAAGTGCTAATAGCTAGTTATCAATGTGAAAACAGACAGTCTCTGAGTACAGTACATCCAGCTCCTGTTTATTCAGACACACCAGCATGAGCTGTTAATCCTGGCTATACTCTCAAAACCAGTCTGATTTTTCATTTACAACATTTACAGCCTAAATTCAACTCATTGCCATCTTAGTTTCTGCTATACCTGGCTTATCTTTCCCCAGCTGACTGTATCTAGAGGGGCAAACATTAGAGATGAGCCCCACCCCCCCGGATCCGTAGCTCCCACTTGATAAAAACAAAACACCCTGAATTCACATGGCACAGTTTTTACTTCTGGTTTAAGTTACAGCTAATTCACATGAGGGGAAAGGGTGGGATGGCATCCGTGGGTGATGACAGCCAGCAATCTGTCTCAGCTGGATTTAGTACAGTACAGCAAAGGAGACTTTGGGTCAGTTTAGCGAGGTGGTGATCAGTGAGGTAACACAGCAGCTACTTCAGGAGCCTTGCATCATGGTCAGTGTGACTGCCCTCTTGTCTATTTTTCTAGCCAAGATAAATGCTGAACTGGGGCAGATGTGAAATCTGTAACCTTTATGGTACATTTAACTACAGCTCGAGTGGATGATCACATTTCAAAGACATGACCGGTTCCAGCCGAGGCTGTTTAGCTTGGGATGCACTGCTTGCTTGTAGGAAATCAAGCTAGTGTTTCCCCACCACTCATGGTCAAAAGAAGACAGGACTGTCCTTCAATATGAAGATTCTCTGCTGTTTGTGAACAACAGCTAGAATCACTGTTACCCACAGTTAAAGGACAGACTTGATACAAGGAAGAGGGTGCTGTCAAAAGCCAAATCTGTTCAGATAAGGAAATAAGTTTATAAACAGAGTAAGGAAACATGTAGTAGAAAATCTTTCACAGGGTTTTCACTACTAGAATTGATTAGAGTATTTCCCTTGGCTGCAGTGGGTTTTCTGGTGAGCCCTTATGTACATCCATGTTCCAGAGCTTCCACACTCCCTCACTAGGAATTCACACAAAGCATCCTCCAGAAACACCTTTTTCTAACTGAATTAACTCAAAAAGGACTTTGTCAGTAGAAGCAACCCATATAAGGATATTGCATGCTTTGATATAAAAGCAAAAGAATGCAGAATTTCAGAGGAAACTAAAATTCAAAGCATCCCTTATGAAAGTCCAGAGCAATCAAAATCCAAGTCCTAGATTTTCTTTAAGAGGATGAAGCCTGAGTCAGTAAAGCCACCTCTTTGCATTCTCTGTGCCACAGAGTCATCTTTCCTCTTGCACAAAGGGTTATAGCACTCAGTCTGCCCCAGAGCCAGGAGGTTTCTATGACAGTGTCTCCAACCTTTATGGCACCACAGGCCCCCAAAGGGCAGTGCAGCCTGCATCTTGGCTCAGCCTGTTTTAATAGCTGCAGAATTTCACCTATTTTCCAACTGAAATCCATCTCAGACTACAGAAATCATGCCAGCTCATGTCTCAGCCGGATTCATATACAGTTCCTCATACTGAAAAGAGAAGTAGAAAAGCAGCTGAACAAACAGGAGTCCTTGGGGATAACAAACAAGGCAAAACCCAGTGGGTTTGACTAAAACTAACTGCATGCCTTGTCAGGAAAATCTCAGGGAAAGTCTGTTGTCCCCTGTGCCTGCCCCCACTATGCTTCTGCATCACTAATTTTGACTTTCCCCCTTTTCAAATCACTGTCTCCTGTGTCAGCCTCAGTCTGCTGCTGTTGTTACTGATGCTGCAGGAATTCAATAGCCATTAACTGCTAAACCTAGACTAGCAGGAGCCAACTGTTACAACAGAGCTATTTCCAAAAAGACAACACCAGCAGGCTCACAGGTTTTAAGGGCTGTTCCTTGTGTTCCCCAGCAAAGAACAAAGTATCTTGCCTGACATTCTGTCATGTGTGGTTTTCATTAAATAATGATCACAAAACCATTTGGCATTCAGCACAAATATTTATCTGACTGCACACTCAAGTAACTTACCTGTAGATCCAATCAGGACTTCAGTGTTAAGAGGTAGGAAGTGGGACCCAGTGTCCCCTTCTTTACAGAGTTCACAATATCACTTTTTTCAATCATAACTCTTTGACCAGAAAGGTTGTTTTTTTTCCTAGCACTCCTTGGTTTCTCATGAGGAACACAGAGAGGAACAGAAGGGAGTCAAGACTTGTCCCAGCAAACTTGCACTGTAAATACCCAAGAGAAAACACTAGTGAGTACTTCACATACAGTGACCTGAAGCACAGAACCTCTAGTGGTTTCCCCAAGATCACCCCAACTGATTCAGTAGCTGGGCTACAAAGCAGAGTTAAGACCATCCAGTTTTAGGGAGATGCTTTTACTAGTGTCTGCAAGCAGATTTGCTAGATAAAGCAAACATCTATTGACCAAACAATATTGGCTTCTGCTTGGAGCTCTAAAATTTCAAGAAAAGGTCTCATCATGGAACTACTATAACAGTTAATATTCACCCAGAAATGAGAAGGCTATATTTTCAGGGTGGTGTATTCACATCAACACCTAGCAACCACACTAAAAGCAATGCTTTGCTCTCTCAATAGCAGAGAACATTTCCAGTCAAATTTGGCCCCATAATACCAATTCTTTTCAATGGCTTTTGAACACTTGACCCAGCAAGCACCACAAGGCTTTTATTTTTACTGAAAATTCACTCAATTAGCAAGGTGTTAGCCAGAGCTGGAAAGCTGATTGTCAGATAATTAGGATTTGCATCATTATTATCTCCTTTTATTTTTAAAGACACTGATCACTATGCCACAGTACTAAGTTGCCATTAGCAGTTGATAAATCTCATCTCCTAGCTAAGAAGCCTTCAGCAGTGGATCCAGCTGCAGAAGAGAAGATACACCCTCAGTGCTACAAGGACAGGCGAGTTTTTATCAACTACAGAGATACTCAAAGGCATACAAAAATAACTCCTGCAAAGGAGTTACTACAGTACAATACTGTACTACTCCTCAACAGGTAATGTGTTAACTGCAGAAAAAGAGACAAATTTCAAAATACAGCTTTGGCTTATAGCCTCAAAAAATGTTCAACATACTACCAGTGTTTCCTTCCAACTTTTTAAGTCTACACAGAATAAACCTTGAAAAGAACCTGTTTAGATTTGTCCCTGGAGAGGTCAGATACTTCACGGTAACGTCAGCCCACCTGCAGCACTTCACCCTGTCAGAAAAGCAAGTCACTGTCTGGAGATGGAATCCTTACAGGATTTGTTAGCAATAAAACCAACCAAGGCTTCAAGGTTGCTAGTAGGCTAGTCTCCAAAATAGTCACCTACAGGTTAGGAAAGCACTGGAAAAAGATACTTTCTGCTACTTGACCATCTTGATAATGCACTAGAGTTCAACCTCCAGAAGTTATGCAAGGAGCACTTTAAAACACATTTATAATGGTACTCACACTGGAATGGAAATTACCTGTCTAGGAATGAATGCTTGGAAATCGGGCTGAAGAACCCACAGGTGTTTAGTGGGCAATTTCCCACCTCCTTGATTAACTTGATCAAGCAGCTCTGCCCTACTTGTTATCAATTGTATGCTGACAAATGCAGCACCTGGAGAGTAGGCACTGTTACAAATTAAATATACACAATATTGGTTTTTAGCTTGAGTGTTACCTTGAGCCGTGCTCTGAACAACTACCCAAAAGCTGTGCAGAACTGGCTGCCTCAGAGCAGGCTCAGAGCTGCTGAGTGGCCTTCACAAGCTCAAATGAGGCAGCATTTGGCAGTCTGGGGAATGCTCAAGACAGACACTGCTCTTCAGCACAGGCTGTACCACACAGCCCAGCACAGCAGAAGCCACCAAGTTCCTCACATTTCTGAATCCTCTGGATTATACCATGAGCAGAGGCTGAAAAGGACCAGGCCAGTGCAGCAGGTGACATCGCTCCCCACATCTTGCACTTACATAAGCTTTTTGCTAAGTGTTACCTAAATGACATACAAGCCTTGCACCACAACTTCTACATCTTCCTTTTTATCACTAATCATAAAATAAGGGGAAAATGGCAAGAAAATATTTGAAATGGCTATATGATACACTGATTCTCTCCTCTCTCTGCCATATAGAGTCAGCTTCCCATTACAGACGAAAGGCACAACATGACACAACCCCAAGAAGTCTTGCCAGGAAAATGTGAGAATGCATTTGATAATGTTTTGGTTGTTCATTTTTTTCTAAAAAAAAAAAAAAAAGTTATTCTCTTCAAGAAGTACTTACTGGCAGCTTTTTATGTCAATACAGAAGTTCTGTTATAATCTTCAGTAAAAGCCAAATAACATTAAATGTATTAACTTTAAATAACATCATATCACAGCCATGTAATTGCCAGGAGAGATTTATTCAGGTTAGCTAAACTAAACTCAAACTTCTAAATGTAATTTTTCTCGTGTGCATTCACTGTCTTCCAATTTTTGTAGGAAGAAATTGCCTAAACACAGTTACACAAACACCAGAGTCTGGGATTAGGAGTACAAAGCATTGAGGAAATTAAACAACTCTACTGCTCTGAACCTGAAAGCTACTCCAGCAGAGAGACTGGATACCAAGAAGATACCTTTAAGTGCATCTTGGAGATCAGGTCTACCAGGTGAGTGGTGGATGGGTCAGACACAGAATGATACCACTTGAAACCTGTTGCTATTTCCAGTTAGCATTAAAAAAAACCCTCAACAAAATTGTACACCTGCCTTTGTACAAGAACTGTATCCACAAGCTTTATTTTTAAGCTGGATATATTGCAGACTGCCTCTTCACACTGTGCTCTCTTTGAACCCTTAACACACAATCCACGCACACAAGATTTTGGTCACATCTGGTGCACTTTTTCCAACTCCAAAAACCTTTCCCAAAGATAATTTTTTCACATTAGGACATTACTAATTAGAGGAGGAAGGGTTCATTATTTTTCTTTTTTTTATTTCTGGAAAGTCTTTTCATCCTAGGTTGGATATCAAAGAAGCACAGTCCTTTCCCACTATTTTCAGGCTTAGAAAAAGAGGTAACGAGATTTATTTTTTTACTTTTATGAACAGTGCTTATTAGTGGTTTTTTTCCTAACCTTTCTAAGTTACACATTCAGAGGACAGTAATGCAATAAGACTACGTTTGGTCTACAGAATATTTGCTGAACTGCTAGCACCAAAGGGAGCAACTGAGTTGTATCCATGTCTTCATAAATATTGAAAATGTTGATATATGTGACTTTTTTTTTTTTTAATTCCACGTTCATGAAAGTGCCTGTAGATGAGAGAAATAACACCACTTCAAACACCAGAGTCCTCCATGAAGATGCATGGGCAGATGCTATGTACATGTCCTAAGAGCTCACTCTCTGGCAGCCCAGAATATTGCCAGTGTAGTCCAGGGTCAGCACTCATTGTTGGCTTTTTCTTTTTTTAATATTTTGAAAAGGACCAAGTACATTGCTCTCTTCAGTATCTTCTTCAAGAGGGGCTGCTGTGGTGTCCCACAGGAGGAAACACAATAGTTCCTGGTCTGCATTGCATGAGACACTGATGCAGCTCTTCTTTTCCTGACCTTCTCCAGAGACTGCAAGGAAAATGAAAATTAAACCATGTGTATTCTGCTATGTTGCCATGCAGCTGGAGCCACCAGCCTGCCATGCTTCCAAGCCTGCAACCTCAGGGTAAGTCAGATGGATCAAAGTGGCAGGAATACCCTTGAAGTAGATAAATCCCAACAAAAAAAAAAAATCCTCTTGGCCCACGCTGGAAGGGGCAATTCCATATCAGCTCTTTAATTAAAATTACAGCAAGTCAAGTAGCTGATACTTTTCCCCTCTCCTGGTAAGGGGGATGAGACATTGTTCACCAGGGTGTTCTGTCGTGCCTCGCTGATCAACCTGCAGGCCAAGTCCAGGAAGAGTTTTTCCACATTATCCGATTCTTTTGCTGAGGTTTCCAGATAGTACATGTCCTGCGCTTCGGAAAACTCTGCAGCTCTTTGCTGGGAGACTTCCCTCTTATCAGCTAAATCAATCTTATTACCTGCATTGATAAAAGATTTTAGAAAGGGAATTAATTTGACTTCCAAAACAAGAGAAGCAGGGGTTGATAAGGGATAAAGAGGAAGTTGGTGCTGTATGTGTGCGTGGACAGGGGTTTTGACACGCAACTCTTCGTGCTTGCTTGCTTGCCCCTCCAAATAATAGATCCCCTGATACACATGGCCAAGTTCATTTAATATCAGCTCATTTAATGGAATATGCCCTGTGAACATCCAAGCCAGTTAGCTGCAATTTAGCACCAGTGCATCTGTTTACTGCTATCAACCAACATTAAAGCATTTCCATTTCATTATCTATCAAAAATTCTCCTGTTCCTGCTCTGAGGAGCACTTAAAATGTCAATTATACCATATGAGACACTAAATGTGACATTTCTCATGTCATTACAAGCTCTAAAAGAAACCTGGCATGGAAAGGCAGCTTTCCCGTTTCAACATTTCCCTGAAGGATTTGGCTGTTGCTGGTGGAGGAGGGATGGGCTCAGGGGCACCTGCAGAGCGAGCTGGGGTGAGAAACCAGCCCCCTCCTTTGCAGAGCTCACTTTAGCAGAGAGTTGATTAAGGCCTTGAGCAAGCACCTGATACGATTATGCCCTATTACTGGCCACTTCACTTCAAACACAATAGTTTTGCCAAAAATTCATCTTATAAAAGATAACAGACCAGGACCTGCAATAACAGGGGACTGCATCCATGGATCTGGCAGGTTCAGAAGGAAACATCTCCTGGCCTTGCTCCTACTAGCAATTCTGTGAGGACTAGTGGGAGGAAAAGACAACGCTTCCACTGGTGTGTCTCATTGCCCTCCTGAGATCTCCTTTCTTTCCTGATAAAGCAGTTTCATGGGCCCATTGGTCCATACATGCTTAAGTTAGCTCTCTAAACAAATTATCACTCCACACAAGCAGTTTATGGACGTCACAACTTCAAAGCGTGTTATGGCTGTGACCATTTATATTCTGTGCTGCAGAATGCTGAGAACTGACTTAATGTTACTTAGAAAATTCATGTATACATTTGTTAGCCATTTATTAATTATTTCTGCATGATTTGTACATGTGCTATACCCTTCCCATGGACTAAAAATGAGTTTCTTGTATGTAAGCTCTGTAAATCCCAAGGTTCACTTGCAATACCACTGGGGTATGTAAAGCTCAAAAGATTTTTAAAGCCACCTTAAACACCTTTTACCACCCACTACATTTTTCTTTTAAATAACAAACTATCAAAGAGATAATGACACTTTTTGGCTTTGACCAGGTTATTTTTCCCCACTGTTCCTTATATACCCTTGGGCCTTTAAAAACCAAATCCTGTCTATCAGATGCTGAAAGCAGAGCATGGAAAAGCATGAGAAGCCAAAATAACCTTCACCTTGCTTGTAAGCAGACAGATGGCCTGAGGTCTGTTTTAGCTTGAGTTGAAGCCCTACAGATTAGCATAACATTCCAATATTTATTTTTAGTTTCCTTAAAATCCATGCAAAAAAAATATCCTTTTTTCCAGCTCCGTCCCACCTATTTTTGCCATGATCCATACAACCCTCAAATCCTGATCTGGTTACCAGATCCTGACCCACTCAAGCCTCCAGTTGTCCCACAGCTATGGGGTACAGCAACCCAGAGGCAATCTCAGCTTGAGCAGATCCTGGAGCTTGAGCAGATCCTGGTGTATTTGTAGAGGTCTGAGCTGGGGGTCACAAATGGCTCTATTCGGAGCTCAGTTGGAAGCTACAAGGGACCAGCTGGTGGGAGGCACCCACCTCTGCATGCAACTGCCTCAGACAGGATCATACTTTAAGAAGTGCCTGTGGTGGCCTGAGCATCAGTATCAGCATCTCATAGAACCACACAGAAACACAGAATTGTAAGGGTTGCAAGGGACCTCTGGAAATCATCTAGTTCACCCCCTCTGCTAAAGCAGGATCCCCTAGAGCAAATTACACAGGAACATATCCAGGCAGGAGCTGAATGTTTCCAGTGATGGAAACACCACAACCTCCCTGAGCAGCCTGTTGCAACACTGTTGCCCTCAGAGTAAAGAAGTATTCTCTCATATTCAGGTTAAATCTTACGTGTACCAGTTTGTGATCATTACCCCTTGTTCTCTCACTGGATACCACTGAGTCTGACCCCATCAGATCTTTATCTCATCAATAAGCATTGATGAGATCCCCTCACAGCCTCCTTTTCTCCAAGCTGAACAGCCCCAGCTCTCTCAGCCTTTCCTCATATGGCAGATGCTCCAGGCCCTTAACCATCTTAGTGGCTTGTGCTGCACTCAAGGTAATTTCACAGAATCCTAGGGATTGGAAGGGACCTGGAAAGATCATCTAGTCCAACCCCCCTGCCAGAGCAGGATCACCCAGAGCACATCACACAGGAACGTGTCCAGGCAGGTTTTGAATGTCTCCAGAGAAGGAGACTCCACAACCTCTCTGGGCAGCCTGTCCCAGGGCTCTGTCACTCTCACACGAAATAAGTTTTTTCTGATATTTACATAGAACCCCTGACACTCACCCCTTACATATTTGTAAACATTGATGAGGTTGTCCCTCAGTCTCGTTTTCTCCAAGCTCAAGAGACCCAGCTCCCTCAGCCTTTCCTCATAAGGGAGATGTTCCACTCCCACCATCATCTTTGTGGCTCTGCACTGGACTCTTTCAAGCAGTTCCCTGTCCTTCTTGAACTGAGGGGCCCAGAACTGGACACAATACTCCAGATGTGGCCTCACCAATGCAGAATAGAGGGGTAGGAGAACCTCTCTTGACCGACTAACCACATCCTTTCTAATGCACCCCAGGATGCCATTGGCCTTCTTGGCCACAAGGGCACATTGCTGGCTCATGGTCATCCTCCTGTCCACCAGGACCCCCAGGTCCCTTTCTCCTACACTGCTCTCCAGCAGGTCAGCCCCCAGCCTGTACTGGTCCATGGGGCTGTTCTTTCCCAGATGCAAGACTCTACACTTGCCCTTGCTGAATTTCATCAGATTTCTCCCTGCCCAGGCCTCACTGAATGGCAGCACAGCCTTCTGGTGTGTCAGCCACACCAATTTTCAGAAGGAATGGGCCAAGCACTGGGTTAAGACACCGGCTGCACCCTCAGCCCACCTGCAGTGACATCTCTGGTGGGCAGCAAGACCTGCAGCCCCAGCTCGAGCACCCAGCCCCACCAGCTCACACAGATGCCCCGTTTTCCTCCTGCCAAGCCCTTCCCCAGCCCAGCCCACCCGCCCGCTGTGCCAGGGCCCCTGGGCACTCACCCACGAGCACGGTGATGACCTTGCTGCTGGCGTACTGCTCGATCTCGCGCAGCCACTCGGGCAGGCAGCGGAAGGACTCCTCGCAGGTGATGTCGTAGGTGAGGATCAGCGCGTTGGCGCTGCGGTAGTAGCTCTGCGTGATGGATCGGAAGCGCTCCTGCCCCGCCGTGTCCCAGATCTGCAGCTGGTGGCATAACCAGGAAGGGTGCCAAAAGGTAAAAAACCAAGTTTGTTGGGTTCTTGTTGTATGGGATTTTTTTGTTTTTAATTCGGTAGCAGCACTGTTTTGACCTAAAAAAATCCCACAACTCTTCAGGGTAAAACCAGTGCTGGGAAAGCACTTGGTTCTTTTACCCTTCGGCTTCCCCTCCCCCAGCATTTTTTGTTTCTGTCCCTTCACTTGGGGATTGAAATGCAAAGCACAAAGTCAGCTGGCACTAGGACCAACAGCCCCTGGAGCCACAGGTCTGAGGGCTTTCATGCAACTTCTAGCATCTCAGGCACATGGTTTAGTGATGTACTTGGCAGCCGTAGGTTAATGGTTGGACCTGATGATCTTAAAGGTCTTTACGAACCAAAACTATTCTATGATCCTCTCTCCCTCTGCTGCAGGCAGAGCTGCTGGTCTGGAGTTACAAGGCAGCTGCTGGAGGGAGAAAGTAACTTCAGCCCCCGAAAGTTCAACCAACAGCAGTATCCATCTCAAGACAAAGAGAGAAAGCCTCTCCACTAGCTCCTGGAGCTAGTTATAGTTATTCTGAGATGAAACCACAGGACTGTATGAGGACCTCCAAGGACCACAACACGTTTCCTCTCCACAGCTTAAGCCACCTCACCCAGTTGCTCACCACCTGCCTTCCCAACACGTAGAACTGGTTGTCGTGTCATTAACTAGATCAATGAGGCCATGAGAGTTTGCCAGACCCTCTGGGTGTAGGGAGACAACACACATTTCCCAATACAAACTAAACTCATACTGTGTTTATAATTTGACCATCTAATAGTTTTTGGTGGGTTATCAAAACCTCAGTTTTTCAGAAAGGCAGTCAAAGAAGCAAATTAAAGCATTTCAACATAAAAGAGTACTTCTCTTCTTCAGCTTTTTATGTTTTTTTTTAAAGCACCCCTCCCTGGAATTAAATATGTGAAAGGATGATTTCCAGCCAGAATCCTGTGTACTTTGGAAAGAAAAAGGTAAAGTATTTGAGATTTTTCCACATATTCAGCAGCCCATAACACAGAAAACCTTATTCTTGCCCAATTTCAAAGCTGAACTATGCCAGCAACTCATCATAAATGTGTTAGCTTGAAATGAGAGCTCCCAATAGCAGCTTTCAGACATGACATATGAAAAAGTACATTTTTTGCAGAGAAAGTAATTTGTGGCTGTCTTACAGGTCCTGGGCACCCTTGTGCTCATCTCTTGGCATAGCTGTGTATTAATGGCTGCAAGTGGCACCTGCACTTAAGTGACACACAAAACCGTGTATGAAATTACTTGCACATGAAATTTATAGAAGAAAGGAGTCCCCATTAAAGCAAACCAGCCTCCAAACTCTGGCAGATGGGAAACACAGATAAGTTTGTTGTTGTTTGGCTGTTTCCCAGGAAGAACCTTTACTGATTGGTCTGCTGGTTAACTCCACCTTATGTATGTTTCGCATTTATCGAAAAGATCTCCAGGCTGATAAAAAAACTTGATGTGAATATGTTCTTCCACTTCTTTAATATAATAGACACTGAAAGCAAAAGGGATTGCCCTGGGGGAGTGAGTTTCTTACCAGCTGCACCATCAGTCTACCTGTGAGCTGGGTGCAGAAGGCAGGGAAGAGGCCCCCAACCTTACAGCCTCTGATCAGCCCTTCCTACCCACAAAATGCACATCTCACACTTAACCCCACTGATTATTCCTGCCAAATAAAGTATTTCACAGCAACTATTTTACTTGTATCACTTTTTTTCAGAGGAACCAAAGGACTCAGCCTTCAGAAAATCTAGATATTTGGTTTCCTGGAACTGCTTCCCACTCTCCCAAAATTTGCACATACATTTAGCTTTATGCATATGAACTTTTCCACTAAGTACAGCGAGATCACAGGTCCATGTAGCATAGTCCTCTGTTAGCAGAACTGAGGGTGCTGAGCTTTGACCAGCATGACGACCACTATCTACTTGGCTTGAATTTGTGTAGCTTCTTAATATAGGTGTTGCACATATTTTTGGTTTTATTAGAAAGGACCAGGCAGTTCAAAAAGCCCCCTCAAATGCACACTGCTGCCTCAGCTCATCCATCAGTGCTCGTATGTGACATGAGTTGCACACAGCTTTTGTGCTAGCAAGTCCCTCTCCACTGACTTTCAAATACAATCTTGAAAGCTGGAAAGTATTTTCCCCCAGAAATCTGTAATTTATTTTCAAGCCTGAAAACCTTTCTGGTAAACAGTTCTGCACTCCCACCCAGGATCCCAGCAGACATCCAAAAGATGCTGCCCAGCACATGGGAGTCATGGCTTGGGCACTGTGAAATGAGCTAGCAGTCACACAAGTGCTTTGTTTGACTGAGATGTCATTTCAATTGCTCTGTGCTCTGA
>NW_009954416.1:591901-611883 GCF_000747805.2 Chaetura pelagica | reverse complement strand
CTGCTTTTCCTCCTCATTACATGTTTACTCTCCCTAGCACTGCTTAGTCAAAAAGTTTTGGTGACCAGATCACTCACTAAAATAAATCAGTTTGCCTTTCAGACTCCAGAAGGTTCATTCAAATGCCAGTATACATCATACTAAGCTTTCTCCCAATCTTCGTCGTTGTGTCTGAGCTCCAGAAACTCCAATTTACTCCACTGGTGGGGTCAGGAGATTTTTATTTATTTGGACAGATTATTTAGCAACTCATTATTTGCTACATGAAGTACACCAGCTACCACTTGCTAACAGCTCTGTGAAGCCCCAAGGTGATGAATTGAGTTTCTTGGGTAGACACTTGTGCTTCATCAGCTCTTTGAAGGGCAGCAGAGAAATACCATGCTGATGAGTTTTCATTTAGCTTGTCGAGCCTCCCTGAACTGTCCTTGCCCCTGACATGGCCAGTGTTGGCATGACTGCTCCAAACTCTCTCTTAAGGAGTTTGCATCCTCAGTCCAAGCTAGTCTTAAGCAGGATTATGTCATGGGAGCAACAAGTCAAACAAAGTTCACCTGTTCAAAAAACAGACCTCAGATATAAGCCAAGCTCTTAAGGCTTCAATCTGTACTTGACAGGGAACCAGATGCTTGGAAACGAGAGGTGTCTGAAAGGGATGGAATTTATCTTCCTTGAGATTGGTTTTCTTCCTCCATTGACCAAAACAATCTTGAAACAGCTGGTTTAAGCCAGGTACAAAGAAAAAAATTAATTCCACCTTCAATGCAGGACTTAAGCCATTTACCAGCTTAGATTCTCCGAGCTGTTCCACTGGAGCTGATTTGGGCTGAAAGAAGCATCTCTGCTGTCCGAGGAGCCTGGAAAAGCAGCATCTGTGTCCTGGCTGACCCTGCCTCACCAGATGTCTGCTAATGAGCATCACAAGGACCAAACTAAGTAGGGACAGCATGTGGGCTGCACGTGATCCTCAGTGCATCCCTGCCCCCTGCCCTGCCCTGCTTGCACAGCCACATGCTGAACACTAACTCCATCTCTAGCAGGAAAAGGTATTTACAACTCTTGTTCTTCACCTGCTCGGGCATGAAGGTCTTCTGGTCTTGGACTATCACTTGCCATTTGTACAGCTCCTCAGGCAGCTGCGTAGAAGCCTGCTGGTACAATTGTGGCTTTTAAAATCTTTCCTAAACTCAGGAACACAGCTTCTGATTTTCTTCTTAAAAACCCTCAGTGTTAAAATCCAGGTTAAAAAAACCCAGGGCTGAAAAATCTGTTTTCATCCCATCACCTACATGGAGCTTAAAAATGAGTCTTGATGTCATACCCAGCCACTGTTACACTGCTGCCACTCTCCTATTTGCTCAGTACTAGGCTTGGTGAAGGCAGCAAGGGCACAACTGCTGTTTTTCAGCTCAATGGCCCTGGATTTAATGGAGGCAGAGTAATTCCAGGAGCAGCTCAGGGACCCTAGACATCTTTATAGTAGAGGCTCAGGTAACCATACTTTTCTTTCACCTCTTGGACACCACAGTAGTTCTAGTGAAATCTCTACTAATGAACAAAGCAGTCCCAGCCAGCATCTCTGGATGCTGGAACCCAACCATGGATCCCATGAAGCATGAGGCTAGTCCCTGACGTGTTTTGGCCCAGGCAAAGCAACCCTCTGCCAAGCAATGCTCAGGCTCAGTTCTGGAGTTACCACAGGACAGGGACAGTTTCCCAACAGCACTTTGGTTGCAAACACCCTATTATGCAGAGTAAAAGAGTTAAAAATATAGAGGACATTGTCCTTCTCAATTCAGCCTGTTGACTGAAGCACCAGTTTTGTGATCATCTCTGCTTCTCCCAAATCTGTAACTCAGAAGAAGTGGAAGATGAACCTTTGTTGTGCAGAACCACCCAAGTCCAGAGGCCTGCTCTCCCTAACAGCCACCTTGGGAGCTCACAGAAGACCTTCATCAAGCATGTCCCAGGGGGAATGACACAGATTTCCACTTATCAGAAACGCCATGAGCAGAGGTTGCACTGAAACACTTCTTTGTGCTTCCTCAACTCCAGCCAGGCACAATTTTAGTGTCTCCTAAGCAAGGACAGAGTTTTGCAAGGTCTCCCCTTCCTGTTTTCTCCCTTAGAGTAGGTTCATGATTATCATCCTGGTGGTAATTTGGAGAGTGGCACAAACCCTGTGAGACCCAGCAGTGCCTGAGCCCTGCCAGCAGCTGTGTGCCTGCAGGCAGCAGGGGGGCTGCAGCAAACCTCAGCTATGGCACCACGAGTTTACACTTCACACTGTCAGGCTCCTACCTTTACTTTTTCGCCGTTTATTTCCACGGTTTTAATCATAAAATCAACTCCAATCGTGGCTCCTTGACCTGGTGGGAAAAGCCCCTGAAATAAAACAGAGTTTCATTAAGCAAATTTCTATCACAAGACAAAACTCCCTTTGGGGGCCAATCCTCACCTTTTCCCATCCTCAAAACCATTCCTCTCTTGTCCCCTCCCCCAGACACTTATTTCCATCACATTTAGAGAAGAAAATACTACATTTCCCCAACACAAAGGTTACCATACTTCAACCTCAGTGGTTTTGCTGCTTACATCCCTAATTGTGTAGCAAAGTCCTTGCCTTGAGAGGTGGGAATACAAAAGAAGAGGAGGAGGATGCATACAGGGAAAAGAGAGGGGAAAAGCCCATATGCTTCTGTGAAGCTGGCGAAGGCAGGAAAAGGGTAGATGGAAATCCTCTATCCCCCTTCCCAATGTCTCAAAAGAGGTGGGACTTCCAGCACGGGATCAGGCGCCTTTGCTCCTGCAATGTCACACCTTCCCTTTCCCTTCAACCACAAACCACAGCACGAAAAGGTATTTCTGGCAGCTCCCAGCATGGGGTCACATCCCTGCACAGCATTTTGGGAGTGAAGTACAGAGCCAGCCACTACTGGTGCTACAGCAATGGCAATGGCTGGAGTGATGCTGGTGGTATCTGATTGCAGCAGCATCAGGAAGCACCAATAACAAATAAACAAAAAAAAATTGAGCTCTTTGATTTGTGTGTCTATGTCTACAAGGTCAGGTTGGATGGGCCTTGGAGCAACTTGGGTCTAGTGGGAGGTGTCCCTGCCCACGGCAGGGGGGTTGCAACTAAATGATCTTTAAGGTCCCTTCAAACCCAAACCATTCTATGATTCTGTGATTCTATGTTTATTTTGGGACACATCCATCCCCTACAGCAGCTGTGCTGGCAAAGCACAAGCAGCAGAAGTGGTAACAAATTTTTTAGTTTAACCCTTTGGGGTTGACTAGCTTTACTGTCGCCGGCTGTCACAGGCAGTTGGAAAGTGTTTAAATTCACCACAGCTTTAAAACTAAAATTAACACTGAGGGGGGGAAATGGCTAACAGCTCCTACTGGAGAATGCAACAAAAAAACCTACAACTCATGTTTTATAGTCCGTCATACAAAACCTTCTCTTGCCTCAGACCAGAGAAGCCTAGTCCTTTCCCTGTTATTCTGTCACAAACAAAGGTCTGGTGTGTAACAGAAGACACTGGAGTGACAGCCCAGGGCCCAGCTTATTTAATTATCTACTAATGACAAACAACAGGGAGAGCTGTGTGCAGTAAGTTTTGAGGAGGAGAAGGCACACAGGAGTACACCAGGAGACGTGCTGGTCCCTGTAACCAACGCAAAGCACCTCAAAAGCAGGAATTGTCCCAGCAGCTTTCAGAGGGCACTTTCCATCTTCAGAGAGGGATGAGCTTTCTCCAGTGCAAGATCCCCAGCACGGCCAAGCACAGCAATAGACACAGATGTGCTGCTTGTGCCTATACGTTGCTACAGCTGATGCACCCACCAAGAGTGTGGACAACAAAATACTTTGGAGCAGTGACGCTGGCAGAGCCCTCAGTGCACAGACAGATCTCCACAGTCCTGTCCCCACCCCAATGTCCCACGTCCAAGAGGTGCCCAACCTTACCTGAGTGAAGCGACGGACTAAGCAGGTCTTCCCCACACCAGCGTTGCCAATTAAAACAATTTTGAAGAGGAAATCATAATCTTCCATACTCATTTACGCAGCTGCAAGGGAGACAGAGAGCACAAGGCGATGTGAACCAAGGCAGTGGGGAAATGCCCTTGCTGAACTTTATTCCTCCAAATATTCAGAACAAAGGTCCCCTGGCACGTGCATGGGTCCTCAGATAAGGGAGAAGAGCCCTTCCCACTCCAGGCTGGGACATCCATGTAGTCCAACGTCAGCTGTGGCAAAACCTCAGCCACGTTTCTGCTTTCGTGCCATCTCACCTGGCTGCCCACAAATCAGGGATGCTCATTTTCAGCTTTCAGTGTTCCACAAACCCAAGCCACCGTTTCCTAGATTTCCCCAAATGTTTGTTTCACTTTAAACTATATCAGCTCCAAAGGACGGTGTGGACTATGCCACATTGTAAAAGGGGATAGCAAAATTTATCTCTGTTTGGCCAATACCCAGAAACCTCCCACAAGCTCCTCCAGGCAGGCACTGGGTACCCACAGAGCAGGGCTGGGGAGAACATGAGGGCAGAACAGATCAGGAAATTAAAATAATTTTAAAATAAAAGCAGCAGCGTTTGCCTTAGAGACAGAAGTAGTTCATTTGCTAAAGTCATAGTGGGGGAGTGAGGCAAGAGTTTGGTTGAAGTACACTAAGAGGACTTTTTGAAAAAGAGGAAATAATAGAAGCTGTTATGAATATTGCTACTACTGTGATAATTTTCTTTAGTTTTGTAAGGGTAGCTTGCTTGGTGCAAAGCTCAAATGGGAAGTGAACGCCAAGGCCAACTTCCTTGGCAGGATGCAGAGACTGAGGTTTCATCAGTGTCACAGGAGGTGGGCAGGATTGCCTGCATGGAGAAAGAGCCACAAGGCTTCCTTAGGCTGCTTGAAGCATGGGGACAATTGAACAGATAAAGGTACAGTTTGCTGTGGCTAAGCCAGGCACAAGGCATGAGTATCTACACTTCCACCTCCAGTGCACCCAAGGGTATCACTGACAACCCAACCAGAAAAGGAGTCTGTGACCTTTCAAAAAAGCAACAACTGGCAGAAGAGACTCAAGCTGGAGATTTTTAGGCAGATAGAAAAAGCCATAGAAATGGATCAGAAGAGCAGTGTCCAAACCCAGTGCCCAGGAGGATCCAGGTTTTACATGTGACATCAAAAACCTCTCAAGACTGATCTGGGGTAACAGCGTATGAGAGGTCAGTGAAGATAGAGATACACAAGCCATTGATTGAGATGCCAGGTAAGGTGATATCTGAACATTGGTACCTAACCCACCTGTGCCTATAGATTAGGTATTGGATGAGGAGACAGAGAAAAAGATGGGAAGCACAGGACATGGGTGGGGGGAAAATTATTTTTAAAAGTACTACGAAATTGCTATCCTCAATAACGCCCCACAATGCTTAGAGGGTTTTTACAGAGCTGACAAAGGGAACCAGTACAGCACAAGAGAAACAAGCTCAGCCCAAAGGCAGAGTGTCCTCTCTGTTGCTTCCAAATGTCAGGAGGTTTTGTTACCACACACCAGAAAGCCCCAGCTACCAACTCCACTCCCCCCATACAGCTCTTGTAGGCTTACAGTCAAACAGCAGGAGAATATGAGATAAAACAGAGACAGTCTGGGTCTGCCTGACAGGACACACTGCAACAGCTCTCCAGCCACCATCAAGAGCCTGGTGGACCTGAAGGCAAACACGTAGAAGGCTGACTCAGCTACTTCACATCTCTGTGATCCTTGACCTTTCCAGCAGCCTAAAAAAAGGGGTAACTACACCAATTAGTGACTCATGAGCTGCATCACATCAGCAGATCATTAGCAGGACACAGCTGAGTCACTACATGGACATGTCACTTTGCCTGGGCCAGTGACACCACGTGGCACTTTCCCTGCTGCTGCTTTGCTGAGCTGGAGCTATGGTCCCCTGCAAAGTGCCACCAAACTGCAGCAGCTGGAGCTGTTCTGAGGATGCTCTAACCTCACCTTGCTCTGATATGTAAGACCTCACAGCTCTCCCCTACCTCTCAATACAGTGAAAGAGGGGCACCTTAAAGAGCAGCCTCAAAAAAATGCCCTTTTTATTTTCTGGGGTTGCTATTTTGTGTCTTTCCACGCCTGGCTTTCCCAGAGTGGGACAGTTTTAAGAACACATGGACTGTGCTCTTGCAATTGAGACTAAATGATAATACAAGGTTTCAAGCCTTCACACTAACCAATGTGAAGAAAAACATGATCATCCACTAAAAGCTATTTCGAGACTAATGACACTTACTCAGCACTGGATAATTATCCCTGAGATGTTTCAAATCCCAGAGGACACTGCTCCCCCCTGGAGGGATTCCAGTTCTATTACTTGTACCCTAAACAACCCAACAAGCAAATTTATCTTCTCAGGAAGCTTAAAAACAAACTTCCTCTGCAGAGCTTTGAGCTCCAAAACGTTAAATGGCTCAGACATACCCTAGAGTTATGTCTGATCCCCTTCATTAGGCTCCAAGACTAATCATATGTGATAATGACCCCAAACTAGTAGATGAGCCAAGGCCATAAAACAAAAAATGTGACAATGGGATTAAATGCCAGAACTGAAAAAGAACAAAAAGAGGAGGCAGAGGAGAAGAGAAAGCAATGGACTGAGCACAAGGAAGATGGAGAAGTCATTTGAGAGGTGGAGTGGGCAAACGAAGTTGATCGTCACTGCCCTATCACCCTGTGTTCACCAACAGGGGAGTTTGTCCCTTGGATGTGCAGACACCAACCCACATGCTGTCAGCACTGAACACAGAAACATTGCATCAGTTGCTATTACAAAACCGTCTCCTCCTGCAACACTTTCAGCCAAGTGACCTTTGCTGCTGACTCAGGCCTATGCAACCCTCCCTCTCTCCAGGGAAGATGTGTCTCAACCTCTGCCCCGTTCGCCACAGCCCGGGAATGTGCATCTCAGCAACACATCACACTTTGAATTATATGCCTGGAAAAAAAAAAAAAAAAAGCTGAGTGCAACCTTGGTTTTTTTATGGCTTTGAGGTTTGATTTTATTTATTTTTTCTTTCTCTTTTCTTACGTTTGTAGGCACAGGACCCTGCTTTGCATCTCCACAGGGATTGACGGCATTGGGGTTGCAGTTGCCCCTCCCACCCTTTGGCAGAGAAGACCCTGCAGCAAAAGCAGGGGATGGGATGCCTGTCCATTCCTCAGCCAACCCTCACCACATGTATTTAAATAATGAACAGGGTTAACTAAAGCACACAGACATGCCCTATGATTCTGTGAACCCTCTGTGCCCAATCAAACTAAGGGGCAAACAAACACTGCAAAAAGATGATAAAATATGCAGTTCAGAAAATCATAGAATTATTTGGGTTGGAAGAGACACTAATCTGGCCTTAAACACTTCCAGGGATGGAGCTTCCACAACTTCCCTGGGCAACCAGTGTCTCACCACCCTTACAGGAAACCCTCCATCAGCTTAAAATGGTTAACCTCATCCTATTAGTCCATTCCCTTATGAAAAGCCCCTCCCCAGTTTTCCTGTAGCCCCTTCAGATACTGGAAGGTGCTATAAGATCTCCCTGGAGCCTTCTTTTCTCCAGGCTGAACAGCCTCAGCTCTCTTAGCCTGTCTTCATAGGAGAGGTGCTTCAGCCTTCTCATCATCTTGATGGCTCTTCTCTGGACCCACTCCAACAGCTTCACATTCTTCTTGTGTTGGAGACCTTATATTGGGGATGATAATCACTGTCCAGTACATCAAAGCTGGGATGTCTGACCTGATCCAACCATGTTCAGCCTCTTTGAGTATTGACTAAGTGGCAGAAACACGAGGCAATGGTTCAACTACTACCTGGGAGTCACAAATTACTTTGGAAGGCTCAAGTTCTCCTTCAAACAGATTAAACCACTACTGTGCCTGTCCCTCATCAGCTTTTACACCAGGACCAGACTTTACACAAAACAATCACCAAGTATGAGCAAGGGTTTTACCTGATAAAGAAATCACCGGCACTTCTCTCTTGACTCCTTTGCTTGAGGAAGACTTTCTAGCCCCAGGCATGCTGAGAGCAAGCTTTATGATGATGATTTTGCCCCAGTTGTTTTTGGCTCACAGAGCCAAAAGTGGAGTGGGAGACTTCAAAAGAGCAAGACTTCTTCACAGCTGACCACAAGGTGTGCCAACCTCTGCCTGTCTTTCACCCTCCCTGAAGATCACAAGGTCCTCAGGAACACCACAGACAGCCTTCGTTTGAAGTCAAAAACCTTTCATGTCTAAAAGAATGTTTTGACACCTTTGTTTTAGATGAGTAAAACAGAAATAACCTGTTGTTCCTAAACCTCCATGGTATCTCAGTCCACTTCTGAGTCAGAGGCATAGGAGCCTACGGAGTATGAGTTCCAACCTCCTCAGGGCCAGGTAACAACCAGAAGCAAGGACTGCATGGTGAATCATGGCATCATCTTCCATCCCCACCAGTTTCACTCATGGGTCTGCACTTCCTACAGCTTGAAGAAGCATCAGAAGGCTTTGTGGGGAAGACCTGCTTATGAGTCCTGGTTAGGGGACCGCTGTCCCCAAATCAGAATAGGTCAAATCAGAGCAGGCTTAGTGCAGGCAGGTGATACAGACCTACAAGTGGCTATCCACAGCCTAGAGTCCAAGCCACACTGCACAGACTTCCCCACATTTAAGGATAAAGACAGGAACTGAGGCACAATGCTAAGCCAGGAACACTGATAATCTGCACCTCAGCTCTATCCCATCCTCATTTACAACCTACTCTTTCACTTAGACACAGAAAAAGATCTACAGCCCCTTCCACCTGCTGGATCTAACCAGTAAATCAGGGTGGGTTTTTATGTACTCAGGCCATACTAATGAACTAGGATTTTCTGCTCTTTATCATCCAACAGCTATAAAAAAAAATAAATTCACCTAAATGACTCAAGTTCAAACAGCAGCAGTTAGTATACAGGTATTACACTGATCACACATGCCATATGAGCCAGGAAATTCAAAGCTAAGGCTAATATTTCAAGCAGAAAATTATTCCTTGCAGGCCAGAAAATTGCAGGGCGCTCAGATCTGGACATGCTGCTGCCTTATGCAACTCAGGATAAAACATTTTCATTTCCAGAGCACCTGCCAACCCAAGCAAGCTCCTGCACTGGGCAAGGATGAGCCCAGCCTGTGCCCTTCTGCAACCAACCAGCCTGCACTCCCTTCTGCTGCCTTGCTCACCTTCCTCACTTCTCCTCTCAACAAGGTTAATTTCACTTTCATCCACACAAGAAAAATTAGAAGAGATTCCATCCCCACAAAAGCCTGCATGGCCTACACCACATGCCCACTCTGTGCTAGTGGTGGCAAAGCCACAAGCACATGGGATGCATGATCTCAGCTAGGTGGGACATTGAAACTTCAGGGATGTCTTTCCCAAATTGAACGGAGAAAAATTTATCTCACAGACACCACAGAATAGTTTGGGTTGGAAGGTCTTCCTGGAGTCTTCTCCAGGCTGAACAACCCTAACTCTCTCAGCTTCTCTTCAAAGATCAGGTGTTCTAGCCCTCTGATCATTTTTGTAGCCTCTGAAGCTGCTCCAACAGGTCCAGATCTTGTGTGGGGAGCTCCAGACCTCGACACAGTGCTCTAGCTGGGGTCTTAAGGGAACAGAGTAGAGGGGGACAATCATCTCCCTTGACCTGCTGACCACGCTTCTTTTGATGCAGCCCAGGACACACAGATTCTTCTTTCTGGGATGCAAGCACACATTGCCAGCTCATGTTGAGCTTCTCATCAACCGATGCCTCCAAGTCCTTCTCCTTAGGGCTGTTTTCAATCCATTCTCTTCCCAGCCTGTATTTGCACTTGGGATTGCCCAACCCAGGTGCAGGACCTTGCACTTGGCCTTACTGAATTTCACGAGGCTGGCACAGGCTCACCTCTCAAGCCTCCCATAAATACAGATATTTCTATAAAATACAGACAAGCTAAATTTGAGAGGTTTTGCATCAATGACTGCAGAGAGCAATTCCTCCCCCTCACCTCTTCTGCCACCAGGGAATATTTGCAGTTTATCAGACTATTTTGATCTGGTCACAGCTCATATATTACTTGGCCACCAGGAGCTTGTGCAAGTGCTACAGAGGAACCCACTGATTAGCGAGTACAGCAGCTCCACCATAAAACAAGCAAGTAAATCCAGCATCAATATCATCCCAAGGAAGAGCCCAACAGCACAAGCCCTGCTTTACTGAGCAGAAGGAGCCCAGTGGAGAAGGATGCTCAGCTGTGATGCCCACACTCAGCATGAGAGGGCTCAGCCTTGCCACTGCCCCCTTGCCACAGCCCACTGCTGGACACCAGCTCACCTCACTTCCAGACACTGCAGATGCCTTGTCTGCCTGCTTTGCTTCACAATAGAGGTTACAGATCTCACATTCAGGAGCAATCTTTGGATTTTCATGTGGTCCTGGTATCCCCTGATGGTGAAAAGTCCTTACAGCCATACTCTCCACAGCTGGGTAAAGTCTTCTGAGTGGCTTTGCTAGTACTGGTGTCAAGAGCAGCATTAACACACATCATTAATAATTTTTTGTTGGATGCTGGTTTTTGGGTTGGACACATCCTTGAGGTTCTTGGTGCCACCAACAGCTCTTCAGAAGACACCAGGCTATTCGTAGCTCCTGTGATCCAGTGTCCTCATTTAACCTCCCCACCTCCTGGAGGGAGGGGCAACACAGTGACGTTTGTAATGCTCTTCACAGGGACTGGCCATGGCAGTGCAAAATATCACATGAGAAAGCAAGTTCTATTCCATCAAATATATCTGGGATTGAACTGTTCATCAATTATGATTTTCCTCACAGAGATAAACTAATTTGATTTCTGTGTTACTTAGGGAAAAATGAGATACACACAATGTTTGCAAAATAACAAATAGAAAATTAATTTATTTAGGATTGGAAAATACATAAATAAATAAAGGAGTGCTCCCATGCACATCCACAATGTCCCAACAGTGGCTGACCAACCCCCACACCAGCAGGCCCAGGATATACACCATTTTTGGAAAACTGGTTCCAAGCATGAGAACAGCCCCATGCTCCATTTACTGACAAGATCTGGGTTCTGATGGCAAAAAAACCTCAGTGCAATCTTAACATGTGCTTTTATAAACATCTTTCAAGGTGTGCCTTGACATGGAGATCCAATACTGCATGCTCAAAACAACACTCTGTTTAACAGTGTTAAACACTTATTAATTGAAATAAGTAGAACCTGGGAAGAAAAAAAAAACCACACAGGGAAAAATCACATAAAAGAGAACATAAGGGACATGCAGAATAAAAACAAGGCCTAGATAACAGTGAAACAGTAAGAATTAGACAAAACCAAATTCCAATTAGAGAAAAACACTCTCCAAGTAGTCAACAGCTCGGCCTTGAGACAGGCCTGCAAGAGAGATGAAAGGGATGGAAAGGAGCACTCCCCACAGCTTATCTTGGTTACAGCCTCCAGCTCTGGAGAAAAACACATTGAGTAACTGAAATCACTGTATTAATACATTAATGAGCCATGAGCACACTAAAATTCACAGACACAGACTAGAGGGATCCCTACTAAGAACAAGCCCTTTACACTTTGAGCAGGCACAGTGAAATTCCCAAGTGTTGCCACTTTAAACGGAAGCAAGGAATTACTTGACCAATCCTGTGTGCCAGTGATAGAATAATGTTAAAGTTCTCCCTCACATTTTGGGGTATAAAAGTAGCACTTTCATTTTGGGAAACTGAGCTTGCTTTGTGGAACACGACCCTGCTCCCTTTTCTGTGCAGAACTGGATATTGAAGCAAGTATCTCAACTGTGTGTGGATTGGCTTCTTGCACCCTGGGTCATGGACCTGCTTTCAGGACATTGAGTTTGGCCACATTTTGTGGAATCACACGACCACCAAGCTGCATGCTCTGCAGCAACACATTTTTTTATGAAAGCAGTTAAAGACTTGGCCAGCACAACAACCAGGCTGGCTTCCAAGTATGGAAACCTGTATTGCCAGCAATCCAGCCAAAAATGCTGTTTTATCCACTCAAAACCAACATCCTCTTCCCAAAAGAAAGAAAAAACCCACAAAATCATTTTTAAAACTACAGCCAAGCATTAACTGGAATGTGTCTTGCATGGAAAAGCTAGGAAAGTTTCCTAAGTGAAGGTCTCTACAATGAGAAATAAAGCTTCTGCACCAAGATCTGACCCACTGAAACAAGCAAACCCCTCAGCACCTGAGGTGAGAATTACTCTGCCTTCAGAAAGCAGGTGGAGGATCAGGCTGAACCCCAGGTGTTTCATGAGCTGGGCAAGGTTTATGGAGACAGCAGCCTTGCAAGCAGGGAGGCAAAACTGGAGGAGAAATTATTCGCCCTTGGTGCAGAAGAAAGGTAGGTGCACGTCAACCAGGGAAAAGACAAAGAAGTCTCAGGACTCGCTAGTTTGCTGGGCTGGCATGGGTTTGAGTGGCATCATAGTTGTACATGGAGATGTTTTGACACTAAGTAGAAAGGCTCCAGTAAAACACTTGCAAGATTAGACCCATGTTTTTGACAAGATTCCAGGAAAGCTACCATAACTAAAGGATTTTGATAAAATACTTACCAGAACATTGTGACTCAAATAAGGTTGCAAATACAGAAGTATAAGTGTAAATATGTCATTAACCAATTACTTATGTCCCATAAATGCATTGTGAAATATGAACATGTCCATCAGGTAGTTTGGATTATCAAAGAATGGCCAAGAACATTTTCTTGAGTTTTAACTACTGTGAGATATCTTACTGCTACTGACCATCTTGTTTTGGTTATGCCAGGGATTGTAGTATGAAAACAATAGAAAAATTTGTTAATAAGGTTTTTTTTTGTAAGAATATTCTTAAATTAAAAAAAAAACAAGCTGTTATTTCCACCTCTTGATTTCTGCTTCAGCAAGCTTGTGATTTACTGGGATTTACATCACTTCCATCAAACCTACTAGAAGTAACAAGCAATTAAGTCTCATCTGATCTTACTTTCAGGTGGCTGAGATGAGTGGCTGGAGGTACCCTGTGGCTTGAGCTGGTGAGGCCACACTATGGCCAGCTCAACAGTGTCCTGCAGTAGCAATCAAAAACCTAAAACCTAACTTCTACATTAAGACTAAAGTTGTGGTTGGTTTTTTTTCAGAAAAGACAATAGGAGCCACTCAAAAAGCCAACAAACACAAAAAACTTTTGGCTTTGGTTCTGTGGCTTGGGACAGATATATCAGACCTAATGGTAACTTCCTGGAAATATAATAAATGAGCAACATCAGCAGCAAAGGGAAGAGGTAATAAACAAGATATAAAATGTAGAACAACTACAGTTGTTTGGGTTGGAAGGGACCTTAAAGATTAACTAGTTCCAACCTCCTGTATGGGCAGGGTCACCTTTCACTCCACCATGTTGCTCAAAGCCTTATCCAACCTGGCCTTGAACACTTCCAGGGAGGGGACAGCCACAGCTTCTCCAGGCAACCTGTTCTAGTGTCTCACCACCCTCTTCATAAAACAAAAAACTCAAAAACCATTTTGCACACTGTTCTTGACAACACATTTCATGATCTATTGAGTTGATCTAGTATTCAGACAGCTAGACCTCCTGAGAAGCAGACATGGTACCTACCATTCCCCTATACCAGATTCAATCTGCATCCAGTATTGCCACATCTCCATGTAAGACATGCACATCTTCCTACAACAGCTACATACATTTGTGCTGGCTCTCTTAAAATAGCAAGAATCAAAGCCAAAACTGCAAAAGCCAAGACACTACAGCTGTACAAATTGCACAAAGGCTGTAGAAGCTATTAAAAAAAAACAAAAACCAAACAAAAACCAATCAAACAAACAAAAAAAAACATTCCTCTGAAGCATTTGGATGACAGCTTTTCACTGACAGGAGCTCAACCCCTACCCAGCATCTCATACATTTCATGTTGCAGCCTGAAGAGCTGCAAAGAAGCCTTCCAAGACAATACCTTGAAGAAGGTTTCTCCAGGAAGGAACACAAAATTATTAAAGCACAGCACAGGAAATCCATCTTCAGTCAGTCATTTTTATCTGGGGGGCAGCATCTTCCTGGTGGCTCCAGAGGGAGGTTGGCATCCCCAGGCAGAACTTGCAGGGGTGCTCCCTAATTCAAGAGCACAGCTTGCTACTCCAGAGTAGGATCATTCTGAGAAAAGTGGGTTTTTATTGATTTCTACATTAGGAAATAAATGATCTTGTGTTTCAGTTTAAAGAACCCTTATCACAATCACATGTACAACATCAGCCAGCCACATGGGAGTTGTGCATCCCACCCCTGTGCCACCACAAGAGGAATGGTGGCAGTGCCCAACAGCATGTTGGTTTCAGGAATGATTCTGCCTCTGTTATGTATTTTAAAGGAAGGTCTAGGCTAGTCCTAGGATGATTATTACCCCAGTGCTCCACAATTTACCACCTCCTCTTATTTCCAGACGGGAAGCACATTTTATTTTTAACATCCTACATGCTCATGCACCCAAAGCATACATTTTGCTGCTTCCTAACAAAACTGCACTGCCAGTGCAAGTGTTGTCCCCAATAAGAGGTTTTTCCTCTAAATGGAAACCCTCCAGCAGCTGACCTTATGTGGAATAATCTTTGCATTTCTGTAAATAAACATTCCAGTACAGTTTTAACTGCAAGTATCAGCCAGAGAAGCAGATGTTTCATGAAAACAAATTGTTCAGAGGAGGAAGAAAGTGGAAGAAAGTGGAATTAATAGAGACTTGGGTATAGCTTCAGGGCTGGTTTCAGCTAGTGCATGCTCTGCTGCCTTCAAAGGGAAGGTTCCCAGCCCTGCCTGCAACAGGCACCCTGTCAGTTGCAGGAGGGAACCAATCCAGACCGGAAAAAATATTTGGGAGTGGGACAGCAGATTAAGATTTTACAACCCTGGTCCCAGAATTTAATTTTTGAAAAAAAGTATCTTTACTTTAACTAGTATCTCTATGATGATCATTTCATATCATGGCTCCTCAGTAAGATTCTTATAAGGATCACAGAATGGTTAAGGTTGGAAGGGACCTTAAAGATCAGCAGGTTCCAACCTCCCTACTATGAGCAGGGACACCTCCCACTAGACCAGGCTGCACAAGCCTCATCCAACCTGCCCTTGAACACTTCCAGGAAGGGGGCTTCCACAACCTCCCTGGGCAACATGTTCCAGCACCTTACTACCCTCATGGTAAAGAATTTCTTTCTAACCTAAATTTCCTCTCTTTCAGTTCAAAACTATTACCCCTTGTGCTATCACTGCCCTCTCTGGTGAAAAGCCCCTCCCCAGCTTTCCTGTAGCCCCTTCAGGCACTGGAAGGTGCTCTAAGGTCTCCCTGGAGACTTCTCCAGCCTGAACAGCCCCAACTCCCTCAGGCTGTCTTCATAGCAGAAGATACCACAGCTCTCTTCAGAAAGGAACGATATTCATGGTCTGGTCAGATTTTAGCTCACACACTAACACATGACCTGCTTTCAGTTCCCCTTGTAGTTTCAGGTAGTTACAGTAACTTAATTTGTCCTAAACCACTGCAAAAGTACAGTTACTCATCTAGGGCAGTTATCTGCTGTTAAAACCTCATTTCAGCTTTGGGCCAGCTGTGATTTAAGAGGCTGCTTAGGTTAAACTTGACACTAAAAAAATCCCCAAAAGCAAAAGCACATCTATTAGTGGAAGCCCTCTGCTCTAGGTTTCCTATCACTGCAGAGACATTACTCAAACAGCTTCCCTAAATGCCTGAAATCTGAAAAAAATTTCAAAATGTGTTCCAGGAACAGCATATTTGAGATGTATTATTTAGAGCTGGTGCAGCAAGTGATACCTCAAGGACTACAGCAGGCAGGACCTTCCCAAAACCAAGCACTGCATGTGCAAGCACACAGGCTCACATATGAAAAGACCATACTGGTCAGAGCAGCTCTCTAGCACAGATAAATCATGTCTTCACCTCTGCACACCACTACTCCCAGCTTAGCTAATCCCCATCTCCAGCCACACAGGTTAATACATTTTTGCTGAGATTTGCAGATAGAGATTTGCATTTAGAGAGAAGCTGAAGGCACAACTGCAGCTTCTGCAGCACCAATATTCACTCTTTGGATGTTGTCAACATTCAACAACCCTATGACACTGCCCAAGTTCTCCCAGAGCATGGCACTTTTGCTCAAAATTATGTTCCCACCACAAATATGATCTCTCTGCACTTTTCCCAATATAGACATCACTGTGTTATATATCATTCCACATAAAAACACAGAGCTTGTCCTTACTATTACTGGTGTCCTGGCAGCAGCCTACTGAAGTTTTGAGCTCTTTGGGACTCATTAAGAAGCAGGAAGTTATTTCTTTTTGTTTACTTAAGGCAAAAAGCAGCCAGTCCTCCATAGGCACTGATGCCAGCACGATGTGTGCAGTCAGGGACCTTCACCCTCACAGCTTCATGGTCATGAAGACACAATTTGGCACATCAGCACCACATTTGTGACCATTTATTTTTATTCCTTAGCAACAGAGCAGCTCTTGAGGTTGGGTTTTGGGTTGTTGTGGGTTTTTTGTTAGTTGGAGTTTTTTGTTGTTTTTCAGGGGGGGTTTTTTGTGTGTTGAATCTATATTTGGCACACTGGGGGAAATTCCTGAGCATCAGATAACAATTTTTTAAAGAGAGGATAAATGCTGGCACTCAGCTTTGCTGACAGTAACACCACCCCCAGGCTTTCAGTTAGTGGGAAGTGCTCAGACCTGGAGCCAATGGGAGCCTTCACATGGACCAGGCATCAAGAGTTAACATCCACCACATTTTCTGACTTTACAAAACCTTGCCCTGGCATACAGATAAGGGAAGATTTATTGGCTTATAAAGTCTCCAAGCCATTTGTATCATGTGTAAACCAACATCTCCAAGACTCAAGGCTCTGAACGTCATCACTTGAGCAGCACTCAGGTCTCACAACAGGTTTTGTCCCATGGGAGGCAGGACCCTGCAGTAACAACACTGCCTCAAAGAGCAAAGAGACTTCAGCACAATACAGTAGTTTCAAGCTGAGACACTCTTCTTACCATGAATCATGAAAATATCAATATCCCCCAGTTCTCCACAGCTCCTGAGCAAACATGCAAATTAAATCTTGCCTAATCTACATGAGAAAAACAAATAAATAACACCTGGTATTTCCCAACTCTGTTAGCAACATGGCCTTAGAAAAAAAAAAAAAAAAGATTTAATCATAGGAAGGATAGAAAAATCACATGGCTCTGCAGTTTCACTGGTTGTCATGGCAAATGAAAATCCCTGACTCTCTGACTTGTTCCTTTTAGAGCACACAACAAAAATGCTCTTTTTTATGACTAGAAAGGAATGTTTTCCTAATAATCGCCTGTGAATCCACTGCATACTATATATAAACAGCTGCTCCTTCCCAGGAAAAATGTTTGCTGTTTCTTACTGAGCAGCTCTCAGGGATCCAGGCAATTCAGCCCCAGCAGACATCCAGGCACGGGTAATGAGAATCATGTGCTTTTAGATGTGGTGAATTTCTTGCCTGCCAAAGGGAGCCTGAACTAGCTGGGGGGGTCTCACTTCCATGACAGCTCCACCACCAGCCCCCTGAGGAAAGCAGCACATGTCCCTTCCCTTGCTCCCCCAAACTCAGCACCTCCACAGCATTTCTTGCCATGTGTCCAATAATGGGAGTTTCTTCACATGTGCTCAAAACAAAGCAAACCCATGGGGATTTGTGAGAGTTTTAACCTGTCAAACAGGCAGCAAAGACACCCTGGTGTTTGCTGCACACATGTAACCCAAAGTGCCTCACACTCTGTCTGAACCACCAGTGCCACACACCTTCCAGTACAGTAGATTTTCTGAATATAGGCGGGAGATAATTTGGCTGTAACTTCACAAGCAGGTCCCCAGAGAACCTGCTCCTTCCAGCCAGGCTGCCTTTTGTTTTTTTGGCTGCACTCTAAAAATCTGGAAAGTTGAGGATATCCAAGCAGCAGATTTATATCACTCATTTCACCACCAGATCTTATTCAGTTGGTTTTGTCTCCAGCCCTTCCCTTCCTGCAATTTTTTCTCTTCACTCCCAGGCCCCAATGCCAAGGCCTTTTGTTTAAAAGGAACACCAGGACCCTAAGGAATAATGTTTATTATATGATGTTGTAAGCGATGCTCCTCTATTTTTTTCTGCCACCCCCCTCCATTGTAATTGCACTGGGGAACCAGAAGTTGCACAACTTCATATGTGTGGCTGGCTGGAAAGCAGCCCCTTCTCTAATGAAAGCCACAAGCTCCTGCCCTAATATTCCCCAAAAAGCAGCTGTGTACGAAGTTGCACCGTCGCATTCTAATGCACGCCGAGGACAGTGTCCTGCCAAAGTGGCCCCAACTTCATCCACAAAACTGAGGCACAATCAGGGATGCCCAAGCAAATGAGCTAAAGGCAACAGGGTATAACAAGGATTATTAGTTTGGATCCTTTATCTTCTGGATATCAAGCAGAAGGAAGGAGATTCATCACTGTCCTCCTCCCCAGCCAGGCTGTACCTGCAGGACTGTGGGTGAGACATCATCTCATCTGCAGCCTGCACAGACCAGAATGAGGTCAACTTTGTATGGAGTATGAGATAAATAGATTTCCACAATAACTTTTCAGCTTGCACGCTGTGAATTGTGCCACAAGCCTCATAAATTAACCCCTACCATAGAGCTGAAATGTTGATGCTGCTGAAGTTACTAGGAATGCAATCACAGCCCAAGGAACAAGAGAAATTGGCTCTTTCACCCTGGAAATAAGCCAAACCCACAGAAAAGAGGATCTCTCCATGCAGGCCTACAGCCAGAGTACCACTTGGCATGCCAATCCCACAGCATCCCTTCCCTGTAAGGGCTGTGGGCTTCCATGTTCAGTCCTCGAGTGGTTCTGGGTCCACAAGAATCCAGAAATGCTCCACACATGGGTGGATGCAGAGAGAACTGGGCAAGGCAAAAACCACAAGCCAAAGAGGAATTAAAAGGCAGGATGACAAAGAAAAAGGAAAACAAATAAAATCAAAACCAAGCAAGAATAATTATCTTTAAGGTATTACACCAGAGCAGGCTGACACTGTTGGACATCACATAGTTTTACTCCTGTAAGCTGAAGAGGTTTGAGAGAGCAAATGTTTTTCATCCTGACTAAGAGACTTTGTCCTGAGGTTACTGCCAGCTGGCTACACTCAGGTGTTCAAGATCTTGACACACAAGGAAAGTGTTTCAGTCATAAAAAAAAGACTGCATTAGCGGCTTCTTAAATACATATGTACTTGGACATTTTTCTTTAGGATACCGTTTATCAAAGGAGATGGTGTGAGCCATGCAGACTGTGCTTACTGGGGGTAAGGAACATCTCATATTTGCTCATTTCTTGTACTTCCCCATTTTTAGACAGAACTATTTGGATTGCCACTGTTCTTTCTGGAACAAAATGGGCAGTCTACCCAAAAACACTAATTGTAATTCAAAACTCAACATAAGGCATTTTCATCTAGTAAAATACAGAACTCCCTCTTCATGGTTCAGTTTACCATCTATTCCACCAAATGGATGCAGAGCTTTGCCCCCCAGCACAACACGTTCCCATCAAGTACAACACAATGCAGGAGCACCAGCTCCTACTGCACAGCAAATTGTCATTAGTTATAAACAGATTTCATGTCTAAGGGAGCCCATCAAAAGCAAAGAAAGGACTTCAAAAATTCTGTATTTATTTCTAGTCCGTGCTATATGTACCTCTATACTACATGCAACTGAAATTGGATATCCAGGACTGTACCCCAAATGAGAGAAAAAAACGTATCCTCTCAGCAGG
>NW_009954416.1:575123-591601 GCF_000747805.2 Chaetura pelagica | reverse complement strand
AGCAGGAAAAAAGGTAAGGACCAAGACTGGAAGACACAACACGACTTTTTTGGCTTTGCTGACAGCTGTTTGCAGACAGGTCCTACATGGCACTTCAGATTTTATCCTTCCCTATATAACAGTCCCTATACACACTGCAAGACCAGATCCACCCATCCTGCACTGCTTTGTTCAAGGGACTTCAGCAGAAGCATTAATCTTAAGACTAACTGGATCTGGGAATCTGAATTCAAACACTGAGCACAGAACAGGTTTGAGTGCAACTCTCAGTGCCAGCCTGAACAACAGTCACTGCAGCCCAGCTAACACACCCTCATATAATAAAACAGAAGCACTTGTTAAAAGCACAAAACAACCCAAGTCTATCAGTGAAAATTAGGTGCTAAGTGTCAAGTATCCCATTTGTGGTGCTATACAAGGGGACAGGTTTGAGCACTATTTTGGCATAGAAATGTGGACTGGCTCCTGGCAAATACAAGTGCTCCATATCTTTGTGGTTTCTGGACTGAAGAACTTCACCTTCAGTGGAGAAATCCAAGTTTCAGTGTAGGCCTGCTAATCCACTGCTTGGTTTCTGCTGCTCTGCAGTAACCTCACATATTGCCTGGGGTGACAGCTGGCAGCTCCAAATTCTCACTTAAACTGGTCTGAGTTTCTCTTCTTGGCAACTAATATACCTCTCTTTTCTCTCTCCCATGAAACTGGGTAACTGAGTGAAACTCCCCAGGCGCAATTCAAGAGTTCCAGATAACAAGACTCATATAAAAACCACCATGTCTGCATTTCTTTTTATATTAATTACACGTAAACAGTCAGTGAAGACAGTGTGTGGCTTTTGGAGCCAGAATACATCTGCCCCAAAGCCAGCAAAGTAAGGTCCAAACATGGTTAAAAACATCATCTCCTTTACCCTCAACACAAATGAAATATTTGAACAGATCCAGATCCTGGTTGTAATGAGCACATCGGGATTAGGAAGCCATGATTAAAAAGATAATATTGTATTGAGTTAAATTATTCATTTCATTATGCCATTACAACAAACAACTACTCAAACATGAAAAATCCTCAAACATCAGCTGGATCATTAAAGAGCACAAGAGGAGCACCACAGACCCCATGTGTGTGGCTTCTCTGCTTCATCCACTAGTCAGAATGTTCTTCTTATTTTTGTTATTTGCTACTTTTTGGTACCTAAGTGTGCATGATACAAGTTTTCTTTGTCCTAGGCTGTAAAGAAGGTTGCATGAACTCCAACAATGTAAATACAAATTCTGCTTTGAGAGATTATATTGCAATTTTTGGCCTATCATGATGTAAAGGGCCTGTGGCATTTTTAAAAGGTTGGAGATACAACTCAAAAGCTTCA
The DNA here is from genome assembly GCF_000747805.2 of Chaetura pelagica. Taxonomy (NCBI): domain Eukaryota; kingdom Metazoa; phylum Chordata; class Aves; order Apodiformes; family Apodidae; genus Chaetura; species Chaetura pelagica. Next base: position 590,232 of record NW_009954416.1, on the reverse strand, counting down.
CTCAACATTTAACTATTGCATGGAGGAAATGCCCAAGAACACTTTCTATCATGTGTGTGCCCACATGTACATCCTTTAGATTTTAAAGGGGGAGGAAGCTGTGCACAAGCAGTATGTACATTTTCCCCCATTTCTCATAATTCAAAGTCACTTCAAATCTGTACCGTGATAACACCTAAATCCAAGCTAGGCTGATGGTCTCACTGTACTCAGTACTATACAGAAATCACTTCATAAGCATTATTTTCCATCTTGAAAGCACACTCAGTACAGACAGGCAAGACAGGAGAAAGCAACAAAGTGATTTGCCCAAGGTCAGGAATTTGGGAGTAGCCCAATATAACCAGACCTAAGCCTCGTGCTCCCTTCCTTGGACTAGTTTACCTCTCCAGCCTCCTTCACCCCTGCCACCCCCAACTCTTCTTTTGCTTCTCTCTACTATCCATGATCCGCCTCTTTTCAGTCTGCAATTTTGCTCTCTGCCTTCCAATGCCCTGGGATCATGCTCTTTACAGGCATTTTCGTCTTCATCTGGCAAGAAAGGTGTAAGAGGGCTGGTACTCTTCTCTGGGAACTATTTCTGGGCTGTGTTCAGGAAGTTCTCTTTTTAAATTAATAAGTCTTGTCTAGAAGTTACAGCTACCAAAATAGGAAAGATAATTCTTTCTTCTAGCTTCTTCCACTACTCACTCCAAGGTGCTGGAGGACAGGTTGTGACGCTGCAGCTTTCCCTTGAGGGTCTTCACTGTTTCTCCATGCAGACAAGACCACATCCCAACATTCTGCAACTGCCCAGATTCTCTTCTATCTACTAAACCTAATAAATAACCCCAGACTCTAGCAGAAATGCCTTCTATCCTAATTTATGCACGCAGCAGCTGAACTTGTAAAGCTGTGAATGGCAAGAAAATAATATTTATCCTTGTGCTGCAGGTTGGAAGATGTCTGGACAGCAAAAGCAGCTCTGAAGCTCCAGGAGCTGATAACAGTTATTCATAAAGTTTTTCAGCTCAAAATGGGTATCATTCACCTCTTCTTAAACCATCTCCTCCCTTTGCTTCAGAGAACAACCCTTCCCTCCCCAACCAAAGCCTCACCAGCTAGCAGCTTCACCATTCACAGAGGTTATTCCTGTGAAGAACTGGCTTAACCTCCCTGCTGGCAACAGAGCTCTTTCCTGCAGAAGTACATCAGTGAAGCCCTATTAAAAACAAAACCAAAAAGCAAAGTCCCTTCAAGGTTACTCCAACCCAGCATCCCATCACATTTCAGTTATTATGATTGTCCCTCTCTAGCCTTGAGAGATCTCATTTTCCATCACTGACATCCCCATTTAAAACAAAAAAAAAATCTCACTGAAGTACAACTTTCCCAATTTTCCTCATTTGCATCTTCAGGGTTTCCTGTTGTTCTGCCTTCCATGGCTCCTCAACTCCTGATTATTACTTTTCACATTTATTTTACAGGCTAGCCTGCATACCACTAACTATCCTCAACACAAGAACAGCAGTGTCAAGCATGCTCTCATGCATGGTCACGTCTCCCTGCAAACACCCACCAAGCTGTCTCCTTCTCAAAACTCTCCTGTTACCTGGCCTTCCCTGCCTGGTTGTGACCATGACCTGCTGTCACTCACCAGAAAGCACTGAGATCTGTCAGCTGGAAATGGTGTTTTGGGTTTGCACAGTTATTCAGGACACAACCATGGGCCACAGGATGCTGCAGCAATGAACAGAAGCAAGAGGTAGAAGAAGACATCCTGCTTGGTGGGTCAACCTTAAACTTAAAAGCAGTAAGTCTCCCCTCAAGGCTTACTGAACTGCCTCTTAGTGGAAAAAACAGGTTGTTACTACTCCCATGCCACTCATTTTCCTCCAGGTCTAACCCATGGAGAACAGCAATCCCTCCCAGCCCCATCAGGCTGAGATGGTGAGTTGAAAGAACATAGGTCAGGTTTCTTGGAAACAGCAGGGGAGCAGGGAATTAGGAGGAAGGATTTTAAGTGTTATGAGATGTATTTTCGCTATTTGGAGGGATTTCTGAGACTGTTCAGAGGGAGACCTTCCCACACAAAAGCAGAAGTGTGATGGAAGGGACCTTTACTTTCCCAGGAACAGCCAAAATAGCCATGATGAGCTTGTCCTTTGCAAAAGGACAAATGACCTCAACCACACACTGAGGCACACTGGGAACCACTTCAGGGTTAGGATAAAATGACAGATGTTTCTTTTTCAAAAAAAAAAACAAACAAAAAACAAAGCAGAAGTTGGAGGGCAAAATGTCAGAGCCTTGGACAAAACCCTCCAATGCCAAACGAGCTTCACAAAACTGCCTCTACATCAGTCCTTCAGCCCCTGAGAACAGCCCACACTCCCAGCACATGAGAAATCCAGCTTGTTTCAGTTGACTTTTCCCAATGTATTCTGTGTGTCACAACAGGTATTAAGATTCAATTAGTATATTATCCCTTTAAGAAGAGCACACAAATTACAAGCCCTCTCTTCCTAGAAGGAGATGGGTGCTGATGACAGGAAGCTGGTCTCCATAACAATTCTCTTCCTAAATCATACCAATCATCTTGTCCATTTGAAAGGCACATTTGCAATATCAGGAGAATAAAAGACTCTTATTATTAGCAACATCTGAACCACTAGCTATCAAAGTTTTTTGCATAGTGGACACTTTTTTCTGCATAGCACTGCTTGATTCCTCGTAACACCTTCCCAAAGAGCCACTTACACGCAAGTGAAAAATTCACACTCCTCCTTTGCACAGTCCTACTCAAGATGGTACACCAAGTCATAAGTGAAGGTAATGAAAGGATAAAAACAAGACAGGTTGGTTACACATGTCACAGCAATGCTTGCAAATCACCCTCTCCTCTAATTAGCATTGTATTTCTAGGAGGAATCGACTTCAGCAGTATGGATGAATGGGATCCTAAAACTGAAAAATATCCTGGATTAAACATTAATGCAGTCATTGGCTGCTATCAATATATATATTTAATGGAGGGTGGGGCCTAGAGAAGTATAGAAATTATGGGGCTTTAAGTATCTATAAAGACCAGAACGCTGGACACTGAGGCTTTAAATAGTTGTATTGCTAAGTCCAGCAATACAACATACCAAAATTACAAATTCACCCACCAGGCTATAATTATGCTTTGTGCCTTTTTTTTATTGTAAAGATTGGTGTAAGCATACAACCAGGCAGGAAGCCAAACCTCAAACTGTGCTCTATTGACTGTTGAGGTCTCCATTAGCCCAGGGTGCTCCAAACAAAAATACTGGTTTGCCCAGACCAAGCCTAAAGATGATACAATGCAACCTCTTTTCCATCCCAGGCAAGCTTTGGATGGGTACTGCCAAACAAGCATCTGAATTCAACAAGGTCCTCTCTCCTTAAAGCATTACACACACTTTAACCCTATTTTCTAAGGAAAACAAGCTCATGCAAACATCTAGCCAGCCAACAGGCTCAAAGGTTATAAAAAATAATAGAACAGTTTGGGTTGGAAGGGACCTTAAAGATCATCTAGTTCCAACCACCCCGCCACAGGTAGGGACATCTCCCACTGGACCAGGTTGCTCAAAGTCCCATCCAACCTGACCTTGCACACCTTTAGGAATAAAGAAAGTTCAGTCTGAAACTATAGTTATCTGGGTTATACTTCAAAGCCTTTTCAATGTACAGAGCAAATGTCAAGTGACTGTGCCTTTTGCCTCACTAAGAGGACATTATACAAACAGTCCTACCAGGCTGAGAAACTACTGAAACAGACATTGTTGAAGCACAGTGTTTGAGAGAAGACCTCCAAACCCACACATGTTCTGCAAGGAAAGAACCCTCTGAGAGCAAGTAGGGCTCTTTCTGCTCAACTGCAACAAAAATGTCCTGTTTCACTTGAGGGTCACTTGATCTCTAGGAATCGCTGAGCATGTCAAAGCTAAAAATTGCAACTCAGGTAGTGTTATTTTGTCTTCCTATTTCCCTTCTGTGTCACCTCCACCACTTGCAATATTACTTTTCTTTTTTGCTGTCCTCACACATGGCTGCCAGCTGCAATATCCATCACACAGCACCTCGCTGATAGCTGGTGGCTGCTGAGGCAATATTTACACTCTGGTTCGCATTACAGTTTATAAAACTCTTTGGCACTCTTCCAAAGGAAAAGCCCCACATAAATTGAAGTTATTATTGTCATCTACAGGCAAAGTTCAGTGAAGAATTTGCTAGTGCTCACTGTGGAGACTGTGGATGTTTGAAAGATTGATCAAGGCACCGCAGCAGTGAGACTGAGCAATAAACTTCATTAACATTGCCCATAACACTTTTCTTCTGCAGCATACAATAAATCACTGATGAATATTCAAGGCATCCCTCTGAAGTTATCACCATTTTACAGATGGAGGCAACCAAGAAAGAAAGTTTAGAAGTGACTTGCCTATAAACACAAAACAGATGCAGAAGGCCATTGTCTTGCCTTCAAAGTCCAGGATACGTCTTTCTAGATGAAACTGTGAATTATATTGCTTGATTTGCAGTGAAATTAAGCAGACTGACATTCCCCAAAATCACTAATGGCTATTCCCCCTCTCCCTCAGGTTAAAGCACTGGTTACTCGTGTCACAGTAACACCTACAGATTGCAGAGAACTGCAGATTCTCACCATCCCAAGTAGGGACTAACAAACAAAAGCCCTATCCCAAAGACCGTATAATGGATAATAAAATCCAATCTATGCATAAATAAAGGAACAAAGAGAGGAATGACTCAAAAACTGCATCAGAGACTGAACTGGGAATGGACCAGTCCTCCAGAGTGTCAGACACCCATAATTGTATTAATTAACTAAGCGCCACCCAGCATTGCCCAGGAGATATTTTTAAAGCCTTCTTCTGCATCACCAAGAACTGATGTCACCAAGCAAAACGAGGAACATTGTGAAAGACGTTGTTAACAAAATGGGAAGAATTCTTCTGTAGTTTCACACATTTTCCAGTAAGGAGTCTGACACTGAAGCAGGATGGCCTGGTTGCTAATGGCTCCTCTCCAAACTGATGCAACGCACTCAGGGCTGCGCTGACTGACAGCTGCTGTAAACAAACACCACTTCATGCCAGGTTCTTCTTCCCTGTGGCGACAGCTTTTGTAGAACTGCAGAACTTAATGAGACACTTTATTTAATATTTATTTCACGATCAGCCTCCTTTATTCTAACAGAATTAGCCTCAGCCCACAATGAATGTTGCCCTTGGTTATTACATTGTGCAAGTCAATACTCAATTTATTTTGAATTTCTTCGGTTCTGAATTTCTAACCAGGGGGATTTGTTTTAAAGATAGTTTTACTATTAAGCACCAGCTAGCCACATGCATAGCTGCAAAGTGAATATGCCTGAGGACACCATCCCAAAAAGAAACTAACCTAGCAACTGCTTCAACCAAGCAGTTTCCCAGTTCAGAGGCACAACAGGTTAGAGACAACGCTGATATAAATGGGATGGGGATGGCCATTGACAAAAGACTGAAGGTTTATGATGAGTAAGGTGAAGTTACTAATGATGGAAGCACAGATGCCTCTGGCCATGCAGCAGCTTGAGAAGGAGCTCTAAAAATTCCCCATGCTACATCCACATCTGCAGTAGAAAGTTCATGAATGGTCCATAATAACCATATATAAAGACACAGGACAGGCAAGTGTCTGCAGCACAGGGACGGCCAAGATGACTCAGCAGAGACTTCTCACAGGCATTTGAAGACACTTCTGCTTCCTGGTGACATACAGGGACCTGCACAGCTAAGGGCAAGTGCACCAAGACAGTTTTCCTGTTGAACTGTAACAACAGAACTACTACTTAAAAAAAACAAAACAACAACAACAAAAAAAAAACACTGAAAAGGAAAGAAAGGTTTCCTAGTAGAAGGAAACTCTCTACATTAACAGAAGCAGCTTCCAGAGCTTACAAACAATGAGAAGTACCTCAGCAGCACAATATGGATATATTTGCTTGCTTGCTTGCCAGTTTTGAGGGGAGGCAAAAAAGCCTTCAGAATTCGGGGTTTACTGACTGCTAAAAAGACAGTTCATTTCTGCATTGAACACAGATGACATCCCTGCAAGAGATGGTCAGTACACAGCAACATCCAACAGCAGGTCACGAGAGGAAACCTCATTCCTACAGGCACCACACAGCAGTTTCCAACCTCATGTCTCCCTCTCCTAAATAGGTTGAGCAGAAATCAATTCTTTCCAAGTTAAGAGCTCGACTGATTTTATCTTGGCCAGCTGAAATGAAAGAGTTAACAGAAACCTGGGTTTATTTGGGAGTTCTATGCAGACACACACACATCCATCTAACCGAGCAAAACGCTACTGCCATATTTTAGAAATGTGAATACTGCTGGCTTGAAGAAAATGGGCACAGTTCCCTTTTTAGAAGGAACAAATTGTTCAGAACAAGGACAAATGCAATAGAGAAATCAGGCACTGACTTTGCTTCTGATGTTTCAAGCTCCTGGTACATGCAGCTCAGATACAGTCTCTGCATGATTTTTTTTTATTAGACCAAACATTGTTTAAGAAACACCCCATAATTGTCTAATGGCCTCAAGAGCAAATATTTACAGTGGGGATTTTTGCATTATCAAATATGTAAGAAATCAGAGGGTGCTATGGTCTTCTGTTGGCTACAGACAGGAGGCAGCTGCTGCCCACAAGGCCAGATGAATATTGATGGTGCAAATTTTCTCTTCACTTAAGCAGATTTTTAGATAGAAAACGGGGAATTAGCTCCAAACTATGTTAAAATGATCCCTTCAGAGTGAAAGCACATTTATGTAGTTATGCCACAAAAACAGGCATTAAAGACAATCAGGAGCAGAGCCCAAACCCACCACCACACAGCTCGAACTTGCCTCTACATCTCCACTCAACCAGGACGTAGAACCTGACACTGGAACCAGCCATCCCAGGGTTCTCAGCAGCCCAAAAAAGTACAGAAATCCCAAATCTGCACTTACACTCTTGTGAAAGCTACAGATTATTCCAATCTTCACTGGGATTTTAATTAAACTCACTGCTGCAGGTTCATCCGAGTTCATACCTTTTCTCCACATGTCATGATGCACAAGGAATTTCAGGGAAGATACAAGAATAAAAAGGCTAACGTTATTTCTCTGAACCTTTTTCCCAAAACACAAGAATTAAATGATAATCCTACAGGGATTGAAGGCTATCCAATTTTTCACCTCCAAATATTATTCACCTCAGAATGGAATAATCTGATGTTTCCAGAGGACTAATGGGGTTATCAAACGAGTCAGGAAAGCTTTTTTCAACCCTACATTTGTATTTCAGGTGTTTAAATAAATAGCTATAATGCAAGAACAAACAAAAAAAAGGATTATTTTTTTTAAGTGGCACTCTCTTCCCTCAGTTAATCAACTTCAGTAGCCATTATAATGAAGCTTGAATCTTCAGTGTTGGAAAAGATGGAACTTAAAACTCCCTCCTGCCATCAGAAAGCAACAGGAAAACAAGACCACACAGCACAGAGACCCCTTAGGGGATTTATTGAGGTCAATAACAAGAATTTGTTTTGTGTAAGAAATAAATTAATATACAAATTTGTCTTACTGTGTTTTTAAGAAAGGATGTTATTTTAAGTAAACATTCCCATGCTGCAGCCACAACTGCCATGAAAACACCATGCATTGGACCCTGGAAGGGTAAGAGATGGCACCATGAAGAAAGTCTCACTAATTAGACATGAAGCTGGCTTCCTTTAAAAACTTGTTAGATAAAAAGCCTCGACAGATCTATTTTCCATTACTTTGAGTTCAGGCAATGAAATTTAAATCACAGAGAAGTGCTAATGATTATTTTTCAAGTCAGTTGTTCATTACTGAAAGTATTCTTTGCAACACAGCAAACCCAAAATCTGGGTGGTTTACAAATACAATTTATTTTTTAACCCTGGCAATCTCTTTCACCATTTCTTTGATCACCTGTAAATCTATGAGTTGGCATTTACCTCTCAGCTCAAAGTGGTGATCTTGGAATCTGCAACATGAACATGGATTGGTGTTTTTTTCTGGATCTCCCCCAAGTTTTCATATCAATGGATGAATGGGTATTTGGAGCAAAAGAGTGATCATTGGAAAGACAGGAGGGCTTGAGAAGTTCCCGTGCCTTAAGTTCCACCTGCCACAGGGGAGAGCATAGGTGAGATGGTTTACTAACTAGATACATGTTCTTCTTTCCATCCAGCACTTTTAGTAGCCTGTTCCCTGTTGGTCTTCTTCAGCTTAAAGTCTCCATTTACACTCATCCACAGCATTCCACTGAGACTCATTTTCATCCAAGCTCCAAAAGGTTATTGCTGAACATCACTAGATAGAAGAAAAGCAGAGGGGGAGGGGAAGGTGGGGAGGTTGCACTGGAGCAAGGGAGGACTGAAGAAGATGGACAACAAGCACAGAGAAGGCAGATGGGAACAACCATGTCAGCAGTTCCCCTCAAGCTGGTACTGAACTTCTCTGTTGGAGGGCAACAAAGCTGGTGAAAGGGCTGGAAGAAATGTCCTGTAAGGAGCAACTGAGGACTTGGAGCTTGTTCAGTTTGGAGAATAGTAGGCTGAGGGGTGAAATCATTGCTTTCTGCAGCTTCCTGAGGAGGTAGTGATGGAGCTGCTGAGCTCTTCTCCCTGGTTTCTAGTGACAGGATGCAGGGTTCAAAGCTGCACCAGGAGAGGTTTAGACTGGACAGTAGGCAGCATTTATTTACTGAGAGGGTGGTCAAGCCCTGAACAGGATTCCCAGAGGGGTGGTAGATGACCCCAGACTGTCTGTGTGTAAAAGGCATTTGAACAATGGCCTTCACAGAATCTTAGGGGTTGGAAGTGACCTCAAAAGATTGTCTAGTCCAATGCCCCTGCCAGAGCAGGATCCCCTAGAATAGCTCACACAGGAACACATCCAGGTAGGTTTTTTTAACGTCTTCAGGGATGGAGAACAACATGCGTTAAGTTTTGGTCAGCCCTGAAATGGTCAGGCAGTTGAACTAGATGATCACTGTAAGCTCCTTCCAACTGCAATATTTTATTCTCACCACTTGGTTACTCTGGAGAAGGATCCCATTCTTCCACAGACAGGTAAGGGAGCAATCCCTCCTACCAAAGCAATAAAAGCTCCTTTATTTTTAGATGTGAGTGTCTCAGTCCAAAACACTCTAGAAAGCATATGCAGTTGATTCCTGCCGCAGGATATGAGAGTCTCATATGGAGTCAGATGGATTTTCTTCACTGTCCCAACTGACTTTCAAGGCTCAGCACTAACCTATAAGATAGTTCCATGGTAATTCTCTTTTACACATAGTAGGCTGGATTTATCTCAAGAAATGCTCCCACTTTAAATGCACACATGCTGTCCTTTGAGTAAGTCTTTTGACTTATTGCTTAATAAAAAAATAAAAAGTAGAGCTTAGTTTTTGGTAACTTCATTACAGACAAACAGCAGCACAGCAGCGGGTTGGGATGCTGGGACCCTGCATTATGTTCCTCTCTCCGTGGGGAGCACTTTAGCAGAACAGAGTTATCCAAGCACTGCTTGAGTTCTGTACACTTTGGCATCTCTAACACCTTTTTTTTTTTTATTCCTTTTAAAATCCCCCTACAGGATACAGTCTTTTGAGAAACCATGTGCAAGCTCATCTTTTTTCATGCCAGCACAGCCTTTCCTCTCCTCCCTCTTCTCTCACTTCCCTTTCCCATCACTCTTTTCAAGGTCTGAAAGAAAACACTATTCAGATACTTTAAAGTTACAGTTAACTTCTAGTTCCCCAGTACCCAAAAGAAAGCATTTTTGCTAAAAGGGAAGAAAACAAATAGGGTGTCCTGTGAGCTTTAAAAGGACAGCAGCAGATTTCCATGAGGCTCTATCTGCATCAAGCAATGCAAGACCTAACTGAAGGTTTTCTCCTCTGTACAAGTATTCCCTAAGTGTCTCAGGAACCTAATAGCTAGGTTAACTTACACGTGGTTTAAGTTTTCCCTTAAGTATATTCAGGAGCAGTTCAGAGAGAAGCTTCTCTCTGCAGGCAGAGAGAAGTGCAGTGCAGCAAGAGCAGTAACTCCAGGCAAAGCGAGATGACAAATAGCAATTAAGTGCCAAGTTGTTTGTACCCTAAATACCTATCCCCAGGATGATGCAATAAAGCTCTCTAATGATTTTTCTCTGTACAGGGTGAAATCAAATGACATTTGTGTTATAAACACAAATCTCACTAATACCTTATGCAGGGTCAATGTGTAGTAGCACGGATTAGTTATGAAACTGTGACAGACTTTAAACTGGTTTAAACTCTGTTTAAATACTGACAATGATTTTAAGGGACAAGTTCATCCTTGTTCTGACCTAATTAATTCAACAGATTAGCACCCGAGGAATATTTGATTCAACCTCCCTAGTTGAAATTCATTATTTAAGCACAAACCAGCCAAGAGACACCAGGATTGTATGACAAACATGGCAGATCTGTCATTTCCTGCTGTAAGAGAGCCATTAAAAATAAAATGAGGATTTAGTTAGTTATTGACAGAATCATTTGGGGGAGGGCAGGAAGCTAAATGACTTGCTGCAAAATGAAATTACAGAAACTAGAGAGTCAATCAAAATATTGCCTTAGGTCATTTCATTTGTCCTCCAGCCAAAGCAGCTGTTGCTGAGCATCTCTGCCCCAAGATCTCTCCAACCACATCTATGTTTTTGGTGTCAGAAATGTATCTGTGATACAGAAGACAGTTTTATTGTCTCCCAAATCTCCTGCTCTGAAGTCTTGCAAGCATCCATACAAGCTTCCATGTTTAAACAGCCTCACAACTGTCAGGTATGCCCACCTTGTGCTAACTTCCTGCACTCCTGTCATGGCAGGCACATTATTGCAACAAATCTCTGAAACTTTCACACTGCCTGGGTAGTTTTTTTGGCAATACACATCAACTAGCTCCTAGCACATTCCCCACTCCTCTTCCTTTATTTGCCAGAGTAAGGCTTGCATGCAAACTGTTGCTTCTGCCCTAAATAAAAGACAATATGCTCTTTTGAAATTAGAAAAGTCATTTATGTAGTTTTCAACTAATGTAATTTTTTGTTTGGCTAAAATTTATGTAAAAACAAGAAAAAAAATCAACAATTCAATACCCCACCCACAAAAAAATCCAGTTGGTAGATGTCAGCTTGGCTCTCATGGCAGGGACCAAATGGCTCCAAAGACAAAAGCAAGAGCTCTGCAGCTTGCATTAGAGAGCCCCTAGACCCCAGCTCAGGCTGCCAGCAACATCTACCCCTGGCAGCTGGGCCTGGGAAAGGAAGCACACAGCCTACATTGCCAGGAGAGGAAGGCAGGAAGGCAACAAAAGGAGATTCAGTTTGCTCACACACAACCTTTCTTCCACTCTTCAACTCTCACCCTCCCTCCCCACACCCGTCTGGGAAGCAACTGCCCAGCTCTCCACAAAAAGCCTTCTGCAACCATCCACCTCTCCCTTCAGGAACTCCAATTCCCTCACTAGACACCAGCTCCAGGCCACAAAACCCACTGCTCTCTCAGAGCTCAGCTCTGGAGCAGAGAAGAGATCTTCTAAGCTATTCTCTTCTAAGAGAAGAAAGCTTGTAGGACAGCAAGTCCACCCCAGCTCTGGCTCTTCACAGTCCCTCTCATCTCATCAGTCTTTGGGGTCCCTCCATACATGAGGTTGGGAGACACCCAACCAAGCATCCAAGGGCAGTTTGAAAGTCATTGCACAGCAGTGGATGGACAATGGTGGGATGGACAATTTACCACAGCACAGGGCACACAGATGATGCTGATAAAGCTTGTTGCAAAGATGTGATTTCTGGCTTTACTAAAAAGCCAATCAAGGGCATCAAACTCAACTTAAAAACAGGACTAAAATCCAAGAAAATCACACAGACTATGACTACGTAGCCCTAAATCCCCTCTCAGAAACTGGACACTAGTAAGAAATTGAGAATGAAGTAAAAGACCAGAGGAAATATTTAGTGCCGCCTTCCTGGAATAGTGTCTCTGATTCCAGCGATTGGCATCTCAGGGGCTTCTTGAATCACAGTAACTGCATACATTGCATTTAGGTCTTTGAGGGATCACAACTCAAACAGCACTTATTCCAAATCACTCCATTTGGACCCTTTCGAGTGTTGCTAACTACCTTTACAGCCATCAACACTGCAGAATCAGACGAGTGGATACAGTGCACCAGAGTGAAGAAGGTTCCCCATTCATGGAAGTTCATCAGTAGAGATCTGGAGACTTCAAAATTAACTCTAAAATAAATCTAGTTTTACCTGATAATTTGAGATTGTTGTTATAGATTTGATTTTGATGTGGAGACTGATGCTAGTGGGAGCCTGGTTTGAGGCAGCAATTGAGAGACAAAATGTTACTGAGAATTATGAGAAATTAGACCTGAAGGTGAGAAATAGAAGACAGGTAGAAACTGAAGAGCAAATACACCTCCCAAAGAAAGTACCAGAAGAAAATTTAATTGGATTAAAGAATTTGCCAAATTGCAGAACATAACACAGATTACTGCTTGCTTACCAATGCCAAGAGCAGTAGGTGAATCTGTTCCATGGGGAATTTTAACAATTAATTTGACCAGTTTAGAGTACAAAAATAAGAATACCCATTGTGAGCAGAAGCCTGTTATTGAGTGGAATGAGCAAGTGAAGATTATTAGGAAACAATGGAAATCCCCAGGAAACAGAGGAGATTGTGGGCAATTGTTAAACTATATTTTCACAAAAATAGGGAGGTATTACAATGTTGGGTGGTGTTCCTATGATGGCCAAATCAAAACATGAGTAGAAAAGCCATGCAACGAGCATGTGATAAAACTAATCAAACTATGCAAGAAAAAGAGATGCAATGGGATTCTGTACAGTCTATGACTATATTGTCTCAATTTCAGCATATGGCTAAAGCCTCCTGGTTCTTTACTTGGGACAGGACAGCCTTTGCAGGTTTTCCATTGATATATGATAGAGGAAGTATGTTGTGAGAAAAGGAAAATGTAGTGTTTTGGTGGTAATGTGAGAAACAATTGCAGTACAGTAGACCTAATTTTTAATAATTCATAATTTATTTTTTTCACAGCAATCACTCATCTATTGAATTATTTGCAGTTTTGGTCCATCTTTTTATGTGTCTGTATTTGTGCTGCTGCAAGGCAAAACTTCTTAATGTAACACTGTAGATTTCTGAGATACCTTTTTAATCTGCTTTTTGCTGGAGAATAATATAGTTTGAAAACCCTAGCACATAAGGCTACATTGTCAGAAGTCTTTCTAAATTCAAGACATCTTATTATTTGGAAAAATAATAAAATAAGCATAATGCCAACACATATTTATAGAGACAAATATACGTTTAAAGATGAAAGCAGAACTAAAAAGAGGGACATGGCAAAACAAGCAAAACAAAAAAATAATTACTTTTAAACTAAAAAATCCCCAGCCCTGGATTCCCTGCTTGTTCTCCAGAACTTCTATAGCAATATTTCCCACAACAATTCCCAGGCTATGCTTTCAAGTTATCACTTGATTCCAGTGCCTTCTCTCCATAGCTAAAAAAAATCACTGCTATAAAACTTCCTCTTTTACAACCAAGTTGGGAAACCCTGCATTAGATTATGAGTTCCCTCTCTCATAAAATAAAGAGCAAAACGACCTTCCAGGAAATAAAAATGTTAAAAAAAGACCAACCAAACAAAGGCAACTCCTGCATGCCCTGTTGTTCTTCCCCTTTGAGTCAGTAACAGAAAGGAAGGAAGGAAAAAACACAGATAAAATAAATGCAAGGAGAAGGGGTGGATGCAGCATGTTTATCCCACTTGAAGAGGGCAGGCTGTAAAACACCGTGCACTGCACATGGACACCCCAACCACTGCCTTGGTGTTTACAAACATCTGGATCAAACCAAACAGGGAGTCTTATTGTCCCCACTGGACTCATGTCACCCGTCCCCCCCGCACTGCGATTTCAGGCAGAGTCTGCCAGAGGACACACAGTGCCAGTTACACAAGAGAAGTGCAGAAGCAAAACAGGCAGCAGAGGGAAAGAAAATAAAAATATCAGCTCAGCAGCTCACTCTCTTCCTGCTCTCAGAACAGCCTCCAAGTCGGGCTTTGGAGCGGATTAACTTTAAAGGGCACTGAAAGATGCTGACAGATTTGAAGTGAGCAGGACCCCCCTGCGTGCACACATTTCCCTGCCACCAACACAGAATTGCATGTCTGGGGTCCATGAGCAAATGTAGAGATAAAGTAGGTAGAAGAGACAGAAAAAAATAAATAAATCCTGACCTTATCCACTAAGGAAAAAAAATAAATCTAAGCTCTTGCACTAATATCAAAGCACTGCTCAAGTAAGGACTGGAATTGCATCTTGCAAACAGCAAGGAACAGAGAAAGAAGTAAAAAAGCCACACCAAAACAAAGCTCTGCTGGACCACAAAGTTTTTTACAAGTTTAAAATACCACACAAGGGCTTGTATTTATGAATAAAAGAGTAAAAGAGCAGTGATAACTTGGAAGTTGGAGCAAACCGTGGGGTGTCCAACCAAGGTTTAAGATGCACACTCATGGCTTGGAAGAGAGACCTGGACCAACGGGCTCAGTGAGTCAAATCCCCCCCATTTCCCTGAAAAAAAGGGGAGGAACGAGGTTGTCAAAAACGCATCACCCCCATGACGTAGCGCGCCAGGATCCCAAACTGAAGGAGATCTGGCTTATTCAACTTTAAATATATATTCCTCCTCCCCCCAACCCCGGTAAGACAAGCACTGCACGGGAACAATTAAACATCCATCCGGTTTTCCGCTGTTCCACAAGGCGGGAGACACACGGGCCGGCCCCGCTGCCCCGGGGCACCCGGAGCATCCCGAAGTTGCGGCGGTTTATCCCGGAGCTGCCCCGGGCCCGCGGGGATGGGGGGGGAACGCGCCCCGTTCCTCACACGTCGGGGCTCGGGGGGTTCATCCCCACCTCTCTCTTCTCCAGCAACCCCAGGGCAGGCACCGTGCGGGG